>NC_082665.1:13542954-13845984 GCF_025265405.1 Mesoplodon densirostris
TTAAGAGTAAAGGACCACCCTTGTGAAAACAGCTGAAAAGAGAATGGATTGGTAGATAACATCATCTTCATGTACCTCTTTATAAACAGCAGCCCAGGGCCTACAGGACTAAACCCAAATCTCTTTGAAGGTCCCTAAGATCCCACCCTCTCCAAACTCACGCCCCACTTCTCCATCCCCCTCATCCGGTGCTGTATTTATAACATCTTCTCAAGGTCTCAATACCCCCCAGTCTGTAACTCCGTTTTTCCTCCAGCTCTTTCCTCTTCCCCTCTTCAAGTGGGAAACCCTCCTACAGATTCAACTTCAATGCTGGCTCCTACAGGGAGGCCTCTCTGACTCACTCTGGCTGAGTCGAAGCTCCTAAGTCACATAACTTGAATACAATTCACTCCATTCCTGAGTGTCGGCAGGCAGAACGTGAGTGTCGACAGAGTCTCATTCCTCATGTTATGCTTCCTAGGACAACCCCTGCCCATAGGGATTCTCCTGTGAATTCCAGTTTTTCTATTTTCAACTCTGCATTACCTTTGCATTAAACAGGGGAAAAAAAGTAAGATAAATGATTATGGACTCAATACAGATCATACTCAGTGATGGATGTCTGAATTCCCAATCTCAAGTTCTCTTTGAGTTTTGAGGATAGAACCCTATGCGTCAAGCTGCCATTTTACCCAACCTGCCCTCTCCTTCACCTTAATCACTCATTCTATCAGTTAGGTTTAGCAAGAGAGGAATGCTAACATTTCTTTTGAATTTACACATTTGAACATGGATAAGCCCTCCCCCCTTATATAAAAATAACATATTAGAATAGTTAGGGGTCTTAAAAATAGGGTTCCCAGATAAAATGAAAGACAAACAGTGAAATTTGAATTTCAGATAAATGGTAAATGAACTTCTTAGTATAACTATGTCCCAGTGTATAACGTCCTCACTGTGGGACATACACTAAAAACTACTTTACTATTTATCTGAAATTCAAATGTAACTGGTGTCCTCTATTTTTATTTGCTAAACCTGGCCACCCTACTTAGAAGTCACCTCCCCTAACTTCCCTTCAGCACAGGACCACCTTTGACAACATCGTTTACATGTGATCCTGTTGTCTTTTTTTGGGGACTGCATTGGGTCTTCGTTGCTGTGCACAGGCTTTCTCTAGTTGTGGTGAGCGGGGACTACTCTTTGTTGCAGTACTTGGGCTCTAGGTGCGCAGGCTTCAGTAGTTGTGGTGCACGGGCTCAGTAGTTGTGGCGCACGGGCTTAGTTACTCTGAGGCATGTGGGATCTTCCTGGACCAGGGCTTGAACCTGTGTCCCCTGCATTGGCAGGTGGATTCTTAACCACTGCGCCACCAGGGAAGTCCCTTGTCTTTCTTAAATCCTCTTAGGAGACAGTCCATATAATTCTGGACAATTTTCATTGTGAGAAAGTGCTTTGTTATAGCAAGGCAAAGTCTGATTTCCATATTTTTCATCCAGTGTTATTCTAGTCTCATCACTATTCTTTCTTTTTTTTTTAAATCCACTTCTTATTCTTTGCTTAGTTTTATTTATTTATTTATTTTTGGCTGAGCAGCTTGCGGGAGATTAGTTCCCAGACCAGGGGGATTGAACTGGGGCCCTCAGCAGTGAAAGTGCAAAGTTCTAACCACTGGACTGCCAGGGAATTCCCCTCATCACTATTTTTTAATAATAATTTTTAAAACTACATATTGTGGGACTTCCTTGGTGGTGCAGTGGTTGACAATCCACCTGCCAATGCAGGGGACATGGGTTTGAGCCCTGGTCCGTGAAGATCCCACATGCCCCGGAGCAACTGGGCTCATGTGCCACAACTACTGAGCCCGCATGCTGCAACTACTGCAGCCCATGGGCCTAGAGCCCGTGCTCTGCAACAAAGAGAAGCCACTGCAATGAGAAATCCACGCACCACAACAAAGAGTAGCCCCCGCTCTCAGCAACCAGAGAAAGCCCACACGAAGACCCAACGCAGCCAAAAAATAAACAAATAAATTTATTTTAAAAAAACCAACTACATATTTTGTTTACAGAAAAGTTTATACCACAAACAGCAGTTCCCTGTTCCATTCTTTCTCATTCCTGAGCATTTCTTTCTAAACTTTTACCTCTTTCTTCTGGTAGACACTTAATAAGCAGTATTAAGTGCTACTTCATTACTATTTTATTACTTTTTCAAATTTTATTATAAAAATTTTCAAACATTCAAAAGTAGGGAGAACATTATAATAAGCCACATGTATCCCTCACCCAGTTTCAATCATGATCAACTCATAAACCATCTTGTTTCACCTAGACTCCCATACCCTATCCCTCCCCTTTCTCCCACCACTGGCACCAAGATATCATATCATTTCACTTATAAATGCTGCAAGTACAGCTACTTATTTATTCAGCACTTTGGATCTTGTCTGTTGAGTCTGTCTTAGACCCTTAGGGCTGCTATAACAAAATAGCACAGACTGGGTGGCTTACAAACAGCAGAAATGTATCTCTCAAAATTCTGGAAGCTGGGAAGTCCAAGATCAAGGCATCAGCAGATTCAGTGTCTGATGAGGACCCACTTCCTGGTTCATAGACAGCTCACTATGGCAAGAGGGACAAGGGAGCTCTCTGGGTCTCTTATATAAGGGCTCTAATCTTATTCATGAGGTCTCCACCCTTATGACCTAATCACCTCCCCCAAATCCCCACCTCCTAATACCATGATATTTGGGGTTAGGATTTCAACATATGAATTTTGTGGAGTGGACACAAACATTCGGTCTATAGCAGGGTCCTAATATACAAGATCATTCAGCACCTGGAAGCCATCCGTTGTCCCTCATTTACTTCCTCTTACCCTCCCGAAAGTTATATGATGATTTTTGGTTAAACCAATATTTCAGAGTTTACTTATTATGATTAAATGAAAGATCAGTCATTGGTGAGCCAAGTAGAATACCATGGCTACGTTTCCTTTCTTGTACACCTTTTTGCTCTTCTTGGAGTTTATAAGTACTTCTTTTTCATAATAGTCCCCCAGTATCTGTCCTTCTCTTCTTTCTTGTCATAATAGAAATCCCCCACCCAGTTTGTTACATGGTACCCAGAGAAACAGAACCATTAAGAACCAATATGAGATATACATACATATATGTGTGTGTGTGTGTGTGTGTGTGTGTGTGTGTGTGTGTGTGTGTATATATATATATATATATATATATATGGAGAGAGAGAGAGATTTTTGAGAGAGAGAAAGGGGTCACGTACAAAAAAGAAAAAGAGAGAGAGAGGATCAGGATGCAGTCCCAGAAGCTAGAAGACAATGAAGCAATACCTTCAAAAATATGAAGGAAAATTATTTTCAAAGCAGCAATCTATACATAGTCAAACTATACAAAGTGATTCTCAATTTTCTTTTTTTATATTGACTTCTCTCTCTCAAAATCTCTCTCTCCCTGTCTCTTTCTCTGTCTCTGTCTCTCTCTTCCTTTGGGAGCTTGCTTTGTCTGCAGCATTCTAAAATGCCATAATGACATACCTTGAGGGTTTTTCCCTCTTCTTGCTGGGCACACAGGAATTGGGAAACTCATATCTCTCAATTTGGGAGCATTTTCTTTTTATTTCCATGATAATTTTCTCTCTGTTTTCTCAGTTCTTCCTTTCTACAATTTATATATGATGTGGATGGTTACACCTCATGTACTTATCTTCTAAATTTTAAAATCTTATCTCTTCTATTTTACTTGCTCTGTCTTGTGTGTGTGTGTGTGTGTGTGTGTGTGTGTGTATGAGATTTCCTCAGTTTTATCTCCCCAGCCATTGGTTAAATTTTTATTTCAGCTATAAAATATTTTAACAGTATATTGTTCTTGTTCTGGGGATGTGATATGGTCCTTGTACTTCTCTGAGGAAATGAATTATGGGTTTAAAATTTTTGCTATTCTGTTCTCTGAATTGTCTCTGTTTCCTTCAGAAACTTCAAAACAAACTTCTGTTTGGTTTTGGTCTTTGCTTTCATCTTTCACGACAGTTCTGGCCAGGGAGCTGTGAAGGGAAGTCGGCTAAGAGCTCCTGGGAAAGCTTTTCCTTTCTTGACCAGAAGACAATATGGCTGGCCTGCCCACCTCTTCCCTTCTTCCTGTTCTGAGTTTAAATGTGACGCCTGAAGCTGGTTCAGAAGGCACAAGTGGTAGTTCTCAAAATGTTGTCTGAGGAACTTTCAGGGGTCAAACTGTGTTAATATTAATACCAAGACATTATTTCCTTTGTCCTTGTTCTCTCATGAGTGTACAGTGGCGTTTTCCAGAGGCTGGCTGACGTGTGATGTTGTTTTCATTCTGACAGCCAATGAATGGGTGATTGTGTATTCTTGGGTTTTTGAATGTTTTCTATCTTAATTTCTTTTTTTTTAAGCATTCAAAAATTATTTATTTATTCATTTATTTATCTTTGTCTGTGTTGGGTCTTCGTTGCGCGCGGGCTTTCTCTAGTTGTGGCGAGCGGGGGCTACTCTTCATTGCGGTGCGCAGGCTTCTCATCGCGGTGGCTTCTCTTGTTGCGGAGCACGGGCTCTAGGTGAGCAGGCTTCAGTAGTTGTGGCTTGTGGGCGTAGTTGCTCCACGGCATGTGGGATCTTCCCGGACCAGGGATTGAATCTGTGTCCCCTGCACTGGCAGATGGATTCTTAACCACTGTGCCACCAGGAAGTTCCTCAATCTTAATTTCTAATAAAGCAAATATCAGTAGGTATAACTCATATGAACAAAAGCACTTTAGGGCCCTCAATCATTTTTAAGAGTCTAAAGGGGTCCAGAGACCCTCAGTCATTTTTAAGAGTCTAAAGGGGTCCAGAGACCAAGAAGATTGAAAACCACAAAAGTAAAAAAAAAAAAAAAAAAAACTCGCTGACATTGCTAACTGGCTGAACTAATGCCACCTTCCGCCTACTTCCAGTTTTGTTGTTGTTATATTAAAGAAACAAGCCTATATTTATTTAAGTTACTGTTGACTGGGTTCTCTTACCTGCAACCGAATATATCTTAACCAATAATAGCCAGGGAACCTATCATTTTGTTTGTTCATTGAGAGCACCAAATGTTGGTATCTACAGGGTTTTTCCTCTGGGGCATTTTTGTTTCTCCAAAAAACCTCATCAAGTCCTTGCCTAGAGCTTGAGCAGGAGGATGGAGGCTGGGAGTCTCACCATCCAGTATGTGAGCTTCCACTGAGAGACTCTGTTTTCAGTGTGGTGCCTCCACCACCCCATTTATCCCCTAGCATCTCGGACCTAGGGCTTCTCTACTGCACTTTTGCCTCACGCTTCTACTCTCCTCTGGGCAGAGTTGGTGGCCACCCAACCCCTTCGTGTAGAATGGGGCCGGGACATGAGGGTCTCTCTGCTCCTTATCTTCTCTTTCCATAATGTTTCTTTCCCTCTTTCTGTCCTATCACGTCTCACTCCTGCTTCTCTGCTTCCTGTGCCTGACCTCCTGCAACGTTTCCAGGTTCTGTAGAATACAGTGCTGGTTTCTCCTTGGCTTCCCCCTCTGCAGGCATCTCCTCAGCTCTCACAGCTTCTTCATCCACCTACCATTTTAAAATATTTTGTTATACACCTTGTCTGCTGTTGCCTATTCTCTCATCTCTTATTGTCTTTAACCTTCGGACCATGTCTAGTATAAAACTACTAGACTTGACTTTCTGACTTAAGAAGGAAAACCTCCCTAGGTACTTATACAACTGTCAAAAATGTAAAAAAATCAAAGTTTTTTAAAAAATTAAAAAGAAATTTTTGGCCACACCACGCCTCTGGTGGGATCTTAGTTCCCTGACCGGGGATCGAACCCGCACCCTCAGCAGTGAAACGGTAGAGTTCTAACCACTGGACCAATTGTGGGACTTCCCTGGTGGTGCAGTGGTTAAGAATCCACCTGCCAATGCAGGGGACACGGGTTCGAGCCCTGGTCGGGGAAGATCCCACATGCTGCGGAGCAACTAAGCCCGTGCACCACAACTACTGAGCCTACGCTCTAGAGCCCGCAAGCCACAACTACTGAAGCCCACGTGCTACAACTACTGAAGCCCGTGCACCTAGAGCCGGAGCTCCACAAGAGAAGCCACCACAATGAGAAGCCCGCTCACCTCAACGAAGAGTAGCCCCCGATCGCCAAAACTAGAGAAAGCCTGCTCACAGCAACGAAGACCCAACACAGCCAAAAATAGAAAAATAAATAGATTTATTTTTTTTAAAAAGAGACCAATTGGTTATCAACTTAATCAGTCCCCCCCTTTCATTTTAATTGGGTCTTTGAGAAAAAGAAAGATAAATGCATGTGCTCAATCTACCCGGTTCAACCAGAAGCTCTTCTAACATTACAGCCCTTCTCACATCTGAAGTCAGCTTCCCCCTGGGGGTGTCTTCTCCATCTCCACATGCCCACTTCCTCAGTGGCTCTCACTGGACATGGTTATTACAGTCTTACTAAGGGTGTCACCTGCAGCATACCCTTCAGATGAACTTCTCAGAATGCCTATTTCATAAATATCCTGCCCAGATCTGCACACAGTTCTCCAGAGTGACAGGGGAAGTTTTCAGATATCCTTTTTAATTTTTAAAAAAAATTCTAAAAATTTATTTTATTGAAGTATAGTTGATTTACAATGTTGTGTTAAGTTCTGCTGTACAGCAAAGTGATTCAGTTATACATATATATACATTCTTTTTCACATTCTTTCTATTATGGTTTATCACAGGGTATGGAATATAGTTCCCTGTGCTATACAGTAGGACCTTGTTGTTTATCCATTCTGTGTATAATATATAGTTTGAATCTGCTAATCCCAAACTCCCAATCCATCCCTCCCCACCTCCCCTCCCCCTTGGCAACCACACGTCTGTTCTCTCTCTGTGAGTCTGTTTTTGTTTCATAGATAAGTTCATTTGTGTCATATTTTAGATTCCACATATAAGTGATATCATATTGTTATAGAGTGTGTATGTGACCCAGTAATTCTACCCTTTGTTATGACATAGCAGTAATGCATGCGTATGCCCACCAAAAGCCATGAACCGGAAGTTCAGTGCAGTATTATTCATAACAGCCCTCAACTGGAAACTCCACAGATGTCCATCAACACTGGATGTGTAATGTGTGCTGTGTTCACCCAGTGGAATACTACCCAGCAATGAGGTGAATGATCTACAACCACATACAGTACTGATGACTCTCATGAGAGAATTTACTGCATGATTCCATTTATATCAGGTGCAAAACAAATCTATCATCAGAAGTTAGGACAGAGGTTGCCCTGGGGGAGAGGTAGTAATGAGAATGGAATGTGACGGGGCTTCTGTTCTGCTTCTGTTCCGTTTCTTGATGAAGGTTCTGTGCTCAGTTTGTGAAAATTCTTCAAGCCCTACATTTAGATATGTGCAAGTAGGTTATACTTTAGTAAATAGTGAGTGGTTTTTTTAAAAAACTTAGGCAGAAAGGAGTAGTTTTATCATCCCGGAAAAACTGAGCTACCTGCTTAAGGACAATAATATTGCACATCAGACAGAGGTTTTTGTTGAGACAGGGATCTGGGCTGCACGCATTCTGAGCAAATCTCAAACTTCGGAAGAATTCACTGAACCCTTTTTATGGTCATCGAAACAAGGGGCCCTGGAGCCCATGCCCTTGGTGTAACTGGATTACATCTGTCTTCTGGGTCTCCATCACTCCACGCCCCAATTCTCACCCCACCCCAATTTGACTCATAGCCTCCATTCCTGCTTTATAGAACTTCCTTTTCTGCTTGGTTGCTTTTCCTTTTATCTCCAGGTATCTTATTGTCTTGCCATCTGGCATTTTCATTCCATCAACTCTTTTACATTCTTATGTGATTCTTTCTCAACCTCTTTTTTATTTTTATTTTTATTTATTTATTTATTTTTTTTGCGGTATGCGGGCCTCTCACTGTTGTGGCCTCCCCCGTTGCGGAGCACAGGCTCCGGACGCGCAGGCTCCGGACGCGCAGGCTCAGCGGCCATGGCTCACGGGCCCAGCCGCTCCGCGGCATATGGGATCCTCCCAGACCGGGGCACGAACCCGTATCCCCTGCATCGGCAGGCGGACTCTCAACCACTTGCGCCACCAGGGAGGCCCACCTCTTTTTATTTTATCACCTGCTTTGGGTGGTTGGGATTTTGCATTAACGTTCCTCATCTTTTTAAGCCCTGGTTCAATTCTGGATTCTTTCCTGGTCTTCCTGCCCTGCAAGGCCACATCTCATCAGGCTGGAGTCTGTCTTTCTCTCTTGGGCTTGTCTGTTTTCCTTCCTATCACTCCTAATGACACAGACATGACCTGATGGGAGGATAGAGCACGTTTTCCTTCTCTTGCTTGGGTTAGTTTTATTCAGCAAATTCCACGCCATGTTTGCTTTGGTTGGGGAGGTGGTGATGGTGATGTCGAGTCATCTTGTTGAGCCTGCTGGCACAGAGTGACATACGTAGTAAACTGAACATTCTAGGCCTTTTGTTTTACAAGATCAGCGATTTCTGTGCACTTGGTATTCTGAACCCGTGAGCCAGATTTTCCATTTATCCTGATTACATTTCAAACGTTAGATTTTATCCATTATTCCAGCCTGTCAAGATATTTTCCAATCTTAATTCAGTCGCCCAAGATCACATTTATCCCTCCAAGCTCCCGATAAGCCTCCATCTCAGCATTCAGTGATGACAATGCCTGTCAGAGGAGGACAAGCACTGTGGATGAAGCCTCAGTGCCGACCACGGCTGCTTGCTCCAGATAAAGAGAGAACAGATGATGGACAGCAGCCCAATCAAGGCTTTGGTATTTAAAGGATACACTCTTGGATCGTTTTTTATCTTACACTTCTGGCTTCCAGTTCAATACCTCAGTTCCTTGGACCTGCTCCTCAAAGGCTGTGGACCAGAGATGGGGGTTGTAAAAGAAAGTTTCAAAGATAGGTTCCTTAGTGGCTTTCTGGCCACTTTTTTGTGTTTCCTGTTCTACCCTTGGAGCCCACAGTGAAGATGACCAGAACAGTAGGCTTTTCAGCTGCATTAGAGAGTATACACAAACCACCTAACTGCCCAAATGGGGAAACTGAGGTGCAGTAAAATTAAGTTCCTGGCCTGGTCTTGGCCTTGTTTCTGGATGATGGTGCCAGGGCTGGAAAACTAGTCCCTTTGCTCCAAACTGGACCATCTCAGCCAGGTGACCATGGCCTGTGCCTGCCCCCACTACCTGGAGGGCCAATGTGCCTCCAGAGTTTTCTGGAAAACATTCATTTCTTTCTTTTTTTTAGGTACTTAAATTTTTTTTTATTTTTTTTACTATTTATTCATTTATTTTTACTGTTTAAATTAAAACATTTATTGAAGTATAGTTGGTTTACCTTTGGTAACCAGAAGTCTGTTTTCTATGTCTGTGAGTCTATTTTTGTTTTGTAAATAAGTTCATTTGTATCATTTTTAGATTCCACATACAAGTAGTATCATATGCTATCATAATTGTTATTATTTATTTTCAGTGAGTTATAGTTGAGGTATGACAATATTATGGAAGTTTTAGGTGTACAATATTATGGAAGTTTTAGATGTACAACACAGTAATTCTCTAGTTTTAAAGGTTATTTCCATTTATATTTATTATAAAATATTGGCTGTATGCCTTGTATTGTACTGTATATCTTTGTTGCTTATCTATTTTATAGGTAGTAGTTTGTATCTCCCAATCCCCTACCCCTATCTTGCCCCTCCCCCTTCCCTCTCTCCACTGGTAACCACTAGTTTGTTCTCCATATCTGTGAGTCTGTTTCCTTTTTGTTATATTCACTACTTTAGAAAACATTAGTTTCTTATTAAAATATACAAGGATAGATGGTGGCATAGAATGCAAAAACCACTTGGATTTTAAAAATGAAACAAGAGGATCAAAGAAATGTGCATTTGCTAATTACTTGGGCCATGGATGCCAGGTCCCTCCAACAGTACAAAAATAGATTATTTAACCTCATGGAACAATTTTAAAGAAGAGAAATAAGACTTCAGATAGACTTAATGAATGTAACAGCACTGCTTGTAGAGGTACACCTGTGGGGAGGGGGTTCCATCATTTTTTCCTTTCTGCTATTATTATTATTATAAGCTATTTGTAGAGTGTGACCAGTGCATAGAACGTAAAAGAAAACGTTTTCTTTCAGCTAAGAAGCCTTTGTCAGGTTACTGGGTATGTCACGGAGTCCCCTCTATGACATACAGGTTCATTCATTTAGCTTTATGAGGACATTGGCCAGTTCTTGCAAAATTCCAAGGAAGCAGAAGGACTACCTGATTGAGACCCATTTCCCCTGGCTGTGGACTGACTCTATTATCCACAATTAAAGGTGACTCTGGATGGCATCCTTTTGTAGGCAAATTTCTAACCCAAGAACGTGTTTCAGCTCTGAGCATTGTCGAACTGAATGTTGCTATGAGACTGCAGCTATTTATTCCCCCAAGATGTTTTCTGAAAGAACTGTGATGGGGCTCTGGTAACAGAGTGTATTTTTCATAGCTACACAATCATTTTTATTCTCTCTTCTTTAAAAAGAAAAAAAAATCCCCACCATTTGTATAACATTGCCCGTGAATACATTAGAATGTTAGAGGGGTGATGCATGCCAGAAGGCTTGGCAGGTAGGAGCCCTTTCCACTGTTTAAATCTGATGATGTTGTAGAAGGTATATTTGCCTTGAAAAGCCAAAGATCATCAAGATTTCACTGAATGCTCCAATTGTGTGCATAAAGGATTAAAAATATACCCCCCCCCTTTAACCTCTTGGATACCTCTTGGAATAATAGTTACAGATACATGGGTTTTAGAGTAAATACATTATCAATATCTTCTTCAATCAGTACCTTGGTGGGTGCGTGTTTATTTCACAATAGAGATGTATAGAGAATATCTATTGATTTTGCCTGCCCATTATCCTTTCCTTCTTTTTCAGCTAAAACACCTCAGTTTTCCTTGGGGACTCACTCTCTCCAGGGTGATGGTCAAAATATATAAAAACTGGAGTGACATGGGTACTACCATGCTCGACCAATCAGGGTGGATGTTGACTGTAACAGCCGTTGAACCCAGCCTTCCTCATTAGATACACTTTCAATGAGTCTTGAAACTGAGATGCCCTGCCCTTCCTTCTCCAAGGGCCAGGCATGAACCAAGCCAAACAGATTCTGTGTCCTGAGAATTTGCATATTGATCAGCAACACAGGCAGGGCTGAAAACACTTGACACGGGTGTGTCCCAAAGGTGTGGCCCTGCTTCCTGTCCTTTCTAAGACCTCATTGCTCAGCTTTTTCTTTGATTCTATAAGCTACCACCATATCTACCCAATACATTTTTTTTGCTTATATTTCCCAGAATTCATTTCTGTTGCTTGCAACCAAGAAACTCTAAGACAGTAATTCAGAAAATAAGATCATAAAACAAATTTTCCATAACGGGAAGGAATCCTGTTTTCCTGGGTAATTTTATTATAAAATTGTAGAAATAATTCTGTGGAAGGAAAAAAAAGCCTTCAAAAGAATAAGTAGGAAATATGATGAAAATGAAATTAAGAAAAGCAGAGTTGTGGGGCAAAGCACTCAGTTTACTGGTTGGTGTGACAAAGGACTTGAACTAAATAGAGAAGTGCTAAGCTTTCTGTGAGTTGCTATCCCTACCTGGGTTTTTAAAAAAATTTTATTTAAAGTAGCTTCCTACTTTTAGAATTCCCCTTTGACCTTTAGTCACTAGACTAAATCCTCCAGAACATGTTTCTTGAACTCCAATGCACATATAAATTGCTTGGAAGATTTTTCTTTTCTTTCTTTCTTTCTTTTTCTTTCTTTCTTTCTTCCTTCCTTCCTTCCTTCCTTCCTTCCTTCCTTTCCTTTCCTTTCCTTTCTTTCTTCTGTGCCAGGTCTTAGTTGCGGCACACAGGGTCTTTAGTTGTGGCATGCGGTATCTTTTTTAGTTGCAGCTTGTGGACTCTTAGTTGCGGTATCCATGCAGGATATAGTTCCCTGACCAGGGATCAAACCCGGGCCCCCCTGCATTGGGAGCGTGGAGTCTTAGCCACTGGACCACCAGGGAAGTCCAGATCTTTTTCTTTTTAATGTAATATTTTATTTGTTGAGGGGTGGATACATCCTTCATTTCTTTCTCTTTTTTTTTGATAAATTTATTTATTTTTGGCTGCATTGGGTCTTTGTTGCTGTGCGCAGGCTTTCTCTAGTTGTGGCGAGCGGGGGCTGCTCTTCCTTGCGCGGGCTTCTCATTGCAGTGGCTTCTCTTGTTGCAGAGCACGGGCTCTAGGCGTGCAGGCTTCAGTAGTTGTGGCTCGCGGGCTCTAGAGCGCAGGCTCAGTAGTGGCACACGGGCTTAGTTGCTCCATGGCATGTGGGATCTTCCCGGACCAGGGCTTGAACCAGTGTATCCTGCATTGCCAGGCGGACTGTGCCACCAGGGAAGCCCCCCCCCCTTTTTTTTAATTGAAGTATAGTTGATTTACAACATTGTGTTAGTTTCAGGTGTACAGCAAAGTAGTTCAGTTATACATACATATTTTTTTTCAGATGCTTTTCCCTTATAGGTTATTACAAAATATTGAGTATAGTTCCCTATGCTATACAGTAGGTCCTTGTTGGTTATCTATTTTACATATAGTAGCGTGTATATGTTAATCCCAAATTCCTAATTTACCCCTCCCCCCTTCCCCTTTGGTAACCATAAGTTTGTGTTCTATGTGTGTGGTGGAGCATCTTATTAAAATGCAGTCTGATTTTACATTTCCATCAAGCTCCCCGTGATGCCAGTGCTGCTGGCCAGAGGACCACAATTTGAACAGCGAGGCTCCAGGTCAGAATATTTTGCTCCAGCCCAGGTTTCTCAGATTCCCCATTCAGGGCTTCCAGACTACCTCCCTTTGTCTCTGTAGAGCACACTTGTCATACCACTCCAAGCCGGCAGGCGGCACCAGCGCCCTCCTAGGGTCCCTGCTGAACTGATTGCTCGCTAAGAACCAGTTGGTATATTTCAGAAGGATTCATGTAAAGGGAGCTTAAGAATCTCCCAAGTAAGCATAGTTCATTGCATTTGGTTATAGTTTGGACCTCCAAGCAAAATGACCACTGAGGGGGGAATTCTTGCTAAGTATTTTGATAACCCTTTTTTTTTCTTCTGATTTAAAAATCATCTGTCCATGCCTCACTGTGGAGATGTGGCTCTTTACATTTGTAATTGGAAAGTAAGAGGTGCTTTAGCAAAGCCTGCTGCAGTTAGATTTTAGAGGGCTTTCTCACGTGTCATCGTACTGCTAGAAGAATCTTTACTACCGCTATTATTCCCATGTTACAGATGAGAAAACAAAAGCACAGAGAAGAGGATTTAGTGACTTGTCTACTGCAACAAAGGGAGTGAGGAATAGTTGAGATCCAGCCTTGAGCTTCAGCTCAAAACCCTCAGTCTTTACGGTGTATGGAGAAACAAACAACAACAGCAATAACAACAAACAAACACACAAAAAAACCAACACCTGGGTTCTTTTCTGCATTAAACCTTGTTCTTCTCAACAATGTTGACATTTAACTAATCTTTGTTAAGGATAAGGGTTTCAATTTGAGGAATTCCTGGGTTCCTGATCACAGGAACTGGAATACGGAGAGTTCTGGGCATAACTTCTCCCTAAATACAATGATACACTTTGGATACAATGATCTGTGATTGCAAGTCTTCTACAAACTTTGTATTTATTTACCATAGCCAAGGAGTCCCTGTCCTACATGTGGTATCGAAGTTCCCTTTGAAAAATTTCTGGGGAGGTTAGGCATTAAAGTAAAGGGAACATTTTGAATACATTTAGAATTTAAAAAAAGGCTTTTGTGTGCTTGCGTGGAGGGGAGTTTAGGGGAGTCGATGTCTCATCTTGGAGGTTTTGCAGCCACAGTAAACTCGGGGGGTTACTCCCACCCCCTTCCTTCACCCCTCCTCCCACCATCCAATCTGGTGCAAGGAAGTTGCTGTCGCCCCACAGCCAAGCATAGCGGGTTCTTGAGCATCGAATCTCAGAGTGGGAAGGGCTGCTGTGGGTGATCTCGAGGAACCTCCAGATCTTCAAGCATTTTGCCAAATGGGTTCTGTGGGAGGTTAACACCGAGTATTAGGGGGACCGTGTTTCCGTGGTCATGCCACGAGTCAGTTGAGAAACACTGGTTTAAGTGAAGTCACAGAAGTTTCTTTTCCCCAGGGCTCCTTGGAGGTGTTCATGTGCGTGTGTGTGGAAGGGAGATCTTTAAGAATGGGGCTTGGGCCTCCCTGGTGGCGCAGTGGTTGAGAGTCCGCCTGCCGATGCAGGGGACATGGGTTCGTGCCCTGGTTTGGGAAGATCCCACATGCCGCGGAGCGGCTGGGCCCGTGAGCCATGGCCGCTGAGCCTGTGCGTCCGGAGCCTGTGCTCCGCAGCGGGAGAGGCCACAACAGTGAGAGAGGCCCACATACCACAAAAAAAAAAAAAAAAAAAAAAAAAGATCTGGAGAAGGAAGGATTTATCATTACTTGCAGCAAGTAAGGAGAACACTGGGGATCAGTGTCTCCCCAGATAGCAAGATTGGGGAAGTTTTAAGCTAAGCGTCCATGCACATTCGTGAATGGGCTTGAGCAGAGGAGAATTCAGCATAGAATTGGGGCAAAGGTCGACAGAGTCCAAGCTTTAGTTGATAGAAGTCGCGAGGGTCAACCTCATCATTCCTTCCTCCACCTGGGTGGGGACCTTAGTTCCTGATCGCAAAGATGTGTATCAGATTGTTATATATATCTCCCTCTTGAGGAGGAACTAGACTCTGTTTTATTGCTGAGCTACTGTTTCTTGACAGCTCTTCCTTCATTCCTGCATACCCTCACTTCTCTTAAGATCCTTGATTACTGAGACCTGTTCAAGGGCAAGCACTGTGGCCAGACTTACATCACAAAATAGCTTCTCTTAATGTCAACAAAGCCATGCCTGGTTCTCTTTCTCTGGGGACCCCCCTACCCTATCTGCTTACAGCTCCGCACCTGGGTTTTGCACTGGGCCCTACAAACGATGTAGCTGTCCCCCTGCCTACGGAGGACCCAGAGAGGGAGCTGGGTCTTGGCCTAAACATTTCCTAGTCTTTCCTCTCCTTTCTCTCGGTACTCTTCTTAGCTTCCTCTTTCCACCTGTATTGGCTCCCTCCTCCCGTATCTCCTCCTGCTTCCCTGCTTTCTGCATCTCCCATCCTCCTCCTTATGCCTTCCCTTTACCCTCTGTCTTCTACCCGTGGACGTGTGATCTTTTCTCCAGCCCAAATTTAAAGATCCCCGGAATAAACCTCTCTAATGTTTCCTTAGCTCTCTTGGCACTTGTGATTGGGATGTGCCATGTACTGTAGCGAACTTCACACTCTGGAGGGTGGTCAGCCCTGAATTGTGCTGTCAAAATAATACTGGATGTTACCACTGTGCTCCAGGCACTGCTGCATTCTCTAGTTTGTATCTGGGAATTCAGGGAGAGGCGCACAGAACACAGAAGAAAGCAGAAAGAGAACACATTTCGATGTCTTTAAAGCTGTCCTTTCCGAGACTAATAGCCTCTTTTGTCTAAACGTATTACATTGATGATTTGAAGTGAAATGTTGTTGGCACCCTCTTACAGTTAAAGGAAAGGATCAGTGCAGTGCCCCTCAGCACATCAAGGGAAGCATCAGAAGTGAAGACGGGTTACAGCATCTCTCACTGACAACCAGGAAAGACCCACTTACCGTAACAAGGCAAACTTCCCTGCAGGCTTTCAGAGTCATCAAAGACCACCCTTCCTGTCCAACCCTGTTTCCACCTCTCTCCCTTAACTTCCATTGTTGTCAAGGTGTTTTTGTTTTTTGTTTTTTTGTTTTTTTTGCGGTACGCGGGCCTCTCACTGTTGTGGCCTCTCCCGTTGCGGAGCACAGGCTCCGGATGCGCAGGCTCAGCGGCCATGGCTCACGGGCCCAGCCACTCCGCGGCATGTGGGATCTTCCCAGCCCGGGGCACGAACCCGATGTCCCTTGCATCGGCAGGCGGACTCTCAACCACTGCGCCACCAGGGAAGCCCTTTTTTTTTTTTTTTTTTTTTTTTTTGCGGTACGCAGGCCTCTCACTGTCGTGGCCTCTCCCGTTGCGGAGCACAGGCTCCGGACGCGCAGGTTCAGCGGCCACGGCTCACAGGCCCAGCCGCTCCGCGGCATGTGGGATCTTCCCAGACCGGGGCACAAACCCGTGTCCCCTGCATCGGCAGGCGGACTCTCAACCACTGCGCCACCAGGGAAGTCCAAGGTGTTTTTTTGTTTTTGTTTTTGTTGTTGTTTTGGCAAGTAATATAAATTTAAATCAAACCACTGTAAGGAAAGATAAGGAGATATATTGGTTCCTTATAACTGATCAGTATAAGGGTTGGGAATGGCTTCAGGTATAGCTGGATTCAGGAGTCCAAATGATGTCATCTGGACTCCTTGCCCCCTCCTTCTCTGTGATCCCTACTTTCCTTTGGGCCATATTCTCTGTCCAGATCTCGCCACATAGAGGCCAAGATTGCCCCCTCAGTTTACACTCTTCATGGCTTATGATCTAGAGAAAATGTCATTCCCCCAAGGGTTCTGTAGCAAAACTGGAGGGGAGATTCTGATTGGCCCAGCCAGGTTATGAGTCATAGCTGATGAGCCCACCCCTCAGCCAATCACAGTGACCTGGAGAATGCAGTGTGCTGGGATTGGCCCATGAGGGTCACATGCCCACCCACCTGCTGCTGGTGGTGGTGCTGGAAGGAAGAATGAACTCTTGCCCCATAAGGTAGGGTGGGTTCTCTTAAAAAAGAGGGTTCCAGGGCTTCCCTGGTGGTGCAGTGGTTAAGAATCCGCCTGCCAATGCAGGGGACATGGGTTCGAGCCCTGGTCCGGGAAGATCCCACATGCCGCAGAGCAACTAAGCCCGGGCGCCGCAACTACTGAGCCTGTGCACCTAGAACCCACCTCAGTGAGAAGCCCACGCACTGCAACGAAGAGTAGCCCCTTCTCACCACAACTAGAGAAAGCCCGAGCGCAGCAATGAAGACCCAATGTGGCCAAAAATAAATAAATAAAATAAATTTATTAAAAAAAAAAAAAGAGGGTTCCTAGTACTAGAAGAGGGAATGTGTGTCCAAAATGACAACTCAGGTGACGCTGCCTTCTCGGTCTGTCCCATGACTCCTCCCCTCTCCCACACTTTGCTTACATCTGCCTCAGGGCCTTTGTGTGGCTCTAATCCCCGCCTTTTCTCCACTTTCCTAAACCCAACCAGGCCCCTCAAGGCTGAACCCGTAATGACCACTCAGAAAGTACTTTATGGGCTCTTTTGGGAGCCAATAGAACACTGAAGAGGTTTCACAAGGGAGACAGATCCTTTGTTGATCTGAAGACAGGTATCCTAGCTACCTATCTTCTTCACGCTTCTGTGAGACTGTGCTGATCAAGGCTTTTTAGTTGAAAGGATCAGAGAGACACAGGAGTTAGTACAAATGAAAGGGCGGTTGGCTCAAGGGCATCTCCTGGAACCAAAGAACAGCTAGCTGAACCCAGGGGACTCTGGAAGCCCTGGGGCTCCAAGATGAGACCAGTCCCGTGGGTGCTCCCGTCCTCGTGTCTGTCTGTCTGCTCGGTGCTCCTGCTTCCCTCAGCAGCTGCCTGTGTCTGATTGCTCTTCACGGTGCTCTCTGGGGGAGAGGTGGCGGGCTGGCGTCGGCACCTTTTAGTTCCCATGCCCACCATTCTCTGGGGCTCTTTGCTTGGGTTTTTGAGAAAAAAAAAAAGAACACATTTGATCACTGAGCAGCCAATGTATCAGCTGTCTTTGGGCATCCCCCACTAGTCCAGTAGTCTGTTCATCAGGGTCATGTAGCACACACGTGGTTGACCAGGCCATGGGTGGGAGCGGGTCTCAGAAGAGTGGGTGTGGGCTGAGCAGGCGCCCCAAAACATGCCTCTCATGGGTACGTGGAGCAGGTGTTTCACAGGCTAATCGGTTAAAGCTGAGAGAAGTTAAATGACTCACACAAGGCCACCCAGCCAGGGAGAGGTGACTCGGGTGTCTGTCCACTGCTTTTTGGTCACTTCTAATGAAGAGGGGATGCCCAAAACCCTGAGCATTGATTAGCTCCCTGAGGCCGCGAGGCTCTGGGAAAGGAGCCAGGCAAGAGGCTGGGTTTCAGTGGACCCCACGGTGAGTACTGAACTAGACCCTGGAGTGGAGAGGAATTAAGACACTGGGGGGCTTCCCTGGTGGCTCAGTGGTTGGGAGTCTGCCTGCCAATGCAGGGGACACGGGTTCGAGCCCTGGTCTGGGAAGATCCCACATGCCACGGAGCACCTAAGCCCGTGCACCACGACTACTGAGCCCACATGCCACAGCTACTGAAGCCTGCGTGCCTAGAGCCCATGCTCCGCAACAAAAGAAGCTACCGCAATGAGAAGCCCCGCACACCGCAACGAAGAGTAGCCCCTGCCCGCTGCAACTAGAGAAAAACCGTGGGCAGTAACGAAGACCCAACGCAGCCAAAAATAATAAAAAAATAAAAATAAAAAAAATTCATATTCACTACTTAGCAAAGTATGTGTAATTGAGAGATTTGTTCATTTGGGGTTTCATAAAAGGTTAGCTGAGTTGTTGACATTAAAAGAGCATTAACCTAGAAGCCATGTTTAAATAACTGAATATTTTTCAAAATCTAGCCTGTGCTCCCAGGGGCTGGAGGCCTGGTGAGGATCTTGACACATTGGTGGGCTCGTGACATGTCCGACGACTGTGGCCTTGAAGGGATTTAGGCTGAGTGTGGCCAGATCTGTTTTCTAAAAAAAAAAAAATCCAGAAGGCTGAATTTTGGGGAAGTCTCTCATTTTTTTGCATATTGGCAACAGTCTTAAAATTTTAAAACACTGAGGGCCAAACTAAACCAGATTTACAGGCTTGATTCAGTGAGAGGGTTGTTGCTTTTCAACATCAAAAGAAGTCCCTTATTGGAGAGGTAAGGTCACAGAAGCCCAGGGCAGAGAGGGAGCAGTTGCAGAAGAACAGACAGGCCTGGGGGACCTTTCCGGGCCAGACAGGTGATGCTCCTCTTCACTGAGAGGTTAGCGGCTCGCCCAGGAGAGCAGACGCTCATGTAGACTCTGAATTCCCCTGCAGCACGGGAGAATTCTCTCCTCCAGTTGCTGGGAAGGTTGTCCACTGACAGCTCGCAGCTGTGCACCGTCTCTGGAAACTGGTTTCACTCCAGAAAGTTGCCTCCACAAGATACACCCCTTTCTCAGGGCAGCTGGCATCCAACGAACCCGCAATCCCACCCCACTTTGTCCTGAAGGACCAGCCCCGCTCTGAGCTCCCCACAGGGTGGGCTGAGGCCTTCGTTGAGACTGCATGGCAGGGAGACCTCTCCCTCCATCCCGTCCAGCCTGTCTCTTGCCCACACGCTGTCGATGCCGAGGGCTCCTCCCTGCAGGCTAAGCTCTAACTCTGCTCCTGCCCCCCTGGAACATGACCTGTGACCCTTAGCTCCCCTCTGTCTCTTTCCTGTGTCCCAAGTAAGTGTATTTTAATGAGCAAGGCCAACCTAAGATAGTAGCAATTTTTTAAAAAAATAATTTATTTTATTTTATTTATTTTTGGCTGCATTGGGTCTTCATTGCGGTGCGGGGGCTTCTCATTGCGGTGGCTTCTCTTGCTGCGGAGCACGGGCTCTAAGCTCACGGACTCAGTAGTTGTGGCGCATGGGCTTAGTTGCTTCGTGGTATGTGGGATCTTCCAGGACCAGGGCTTGAACCTATGTACCCTGCATTGGCAGGGGGATTCTTAACCACTGCACCAACAGGGAAGCCCGGTAGTAGCAATTTTTGCTGAAGACATTTTCCTCAGAGATTTT
Organism: Mesoplodon densirostris; assembly: GCF_025265405.1. NCBI lineage: Eukaryota > Metazoa > Chordata > Mammalia > Artiodactyla > Ziphiidae > Mesoplodon > Mesoplodon densirostris. Next base: position 13,562,943 of record NC_082665.1, read on the forward strand.
TCTTCAAGAGATCTAATTTGAACAGAGCCTCCCTTTACACACACCTATTCAAAACACAGGGCCTCACGAAAACATGTAAGAGCCACGCAGGAACCTCTTTTTTTCAGGCCAGCATAATCATTTTTTTGGGGAGGGGATATAATCGACGTATAACATTATACTTGCTTAGAGTATACAACATAATGATTTGACCTTTGTATATATTGTGAATGATTGCAACAAGTCCAGTAAACATCCATCAGCACTCATAGTTACAAAACATTTTTTTCCCTATGATGAGAACTTTAAAATCCACTCTCTTAGCAATTTTCAAGTATACAATAAGGTATTATTAACTATAGTCATCATGCTCTACATTACACCCCCAGGACTTATCTTTTTTATAACTTCAAGTTTGAACCTTTTGACCCCCTTTACCCATTGCCCTGATACCTCCCACTCCCCATCCCTGTCAACCATCAATCAGTTCTCGGTTCTCTATATCTATGAGCTTGGTTTTTTGTTTTGTTTTAGATTCTACATGTAGATGAGATTATACAGTATTTGTCTTTCTCTGACTTATTTCACTTAGCATAATGCCCTCAAGGTCCATCCATGTTGTCCCAAATGGCAAGATTTCATTCTTTTTTATGGCTGAATAATATTCCATTGTATATCTATACCATATTTTCTTTATCCATTCATCCATCCATGGACACTTAAGTTGTTTCCATGTCTTGGCTATTGTAAATAATGCTGCAATGAACATGGGGGTGCATATATTTTTTGAGTTAGTGTCTTCATTTTCTTCAGATAAATACACAGAGGAAGAATTGCTGGATCATACAGTAGTTCTATTTTTAATTTTTTGAGGAACCTCCATACTGCTTTCCACAGTAGCTGCACTAATTTACATTCCCACCAACAGTGCACAAGGGGTCCCTTTTCTCCACATCTTTGTCAACATTCGTTAACTGTTGTCTTTTTGATAATAGCCATTCTGACAGGTGTGAGGTGATTATCTCACTGTGGTTTTGATCTGCAGAGGAGCCTTCTGGAATGCCTGTTCAACAAACCAACTGCCTCTCCCTTCAAGTGTCAAACCTGAGTGAGTTTGCAGTCCCTGTCACCAGCATCTGACGAAACAATATTCCAATATTCTAGTCTTACAATTCTCATTGTAAGAGTAGAGGCTAAGACCTGGGTCACAGTGTCTCTACCTGTGTTAGATGTCAGGATTCTCCAGAGGCCAGTCCTTGGAATCAACTCAGGAATTGATGGGAGTCATTTAAATATACCAGGTTCAGGGAGAAAAAAGCACTGGTTGGGGGTGCTGGGAATTTTGCTTCTTTTGCCTAATGACTATATGAATAAAGTTAACTTACTTGAGCCTTTCTCTTCTAAGTCTTAACAACCCACCTTGGAAGGGTTTATTTTATAACATCTTTGGAAGGACTATTCATTTTTTTTTTTTTTTTTTTTGCGGTACGCGGGCCTCTCACTGTTGTGGCCTCCCCCGTTGCGGAGCACAGGCTCCGGATGCGCAGGCCCAGCGGCCACGGCTCACGGGCCCAGCCGCTCCGCGGCATATGGGATCCTCCCAGACCGGGGCACGAACCCGTATCCCCTGCATCGGCAGGCGGACTCTTAACCACTGCGCCACCAGGGAGGCCCAGGACTATTCATTTTTATGAATAGTAATAATAATACTGGGGTGGCTATCATAGGAGAGAGGGTCCAAGCAGATGAGAATGAAAAGGAAAATGATCATGTTCCCCTACTACATTTGCAGATTCAAGGGGAATAGTTAAATATCAACTGAGATCAGGATGACAGCTATTACATATTTTCCCAGGGCTGCTACTAAATAAATATTAAATATTTTTAAATAAATTTATTTTATAAATAATGAAGTATTAATTTAATTTATTCAATAATGTAATAATTAATTTAATAATTAAATGGATTTATTTAATAAATAAAATTATTGAATACATTTATTTACTTATAATTAAATATTAAATACATATTGTTTCCTCCTCAGCTCCACTCACTACCTCATTTACAGTGTCTACCTAACTGTGAACCCAAGCTCAGGTAAAATAAATTAAAGAGTAATATAAATTCTGAAGGTACTTAAGACAATGTTGTAATATAGTATCATTTCAGGACCAGAATCTTCTGGTCTTGGCCTGCATGTGTTTTCAGGATCAGAACAAGAAGAAGAACATTTGCCATCTTCCCCCTTAATGACCTCAAAAGTAAACATCTGCCCTTTTCAGAATCTCCCACTACAAAACAAGCCAGCTCTCTTCCCCAGCCCCCCATCCTCTCCAAGTCATAATGGAAAGTGCAAGAGTTTTAAAGATGGGGTTTGACATTCGCAAACAGGAAGTGTGGATGAAAGCAAAGCTAAGTCAGGTATAGAGTAAAACAAATTTAATCTGTCCAAAGCTGAGAACAATCAGTTCCAGATATTTCTAAATTTTTTTCTTGAATAAGCGGGTCCTTACTCTGAGCGAAGAATTCATACTGGTAGACAGGTTTCTTGGAAAGGATGATACTCAAACTTCTTTTAGTAACAAACAAACACTTTAGGAAAAAGGGAATGCATTTAGCAAGAGAAGGAGAGAAATGGTACATACTATTTTGATTATGAGACCTAGGAAGATATGATTGTGTAACTGGTTTAGCATTCTGGGGTGTAAACATCCTGAAACCATGGTATATGATAAACTTGGTCTTCTTTCTGAAAGGGTTACAGCCTGGGAAAGAGCTGTTATTCTAGAAGTTTGGCCTATTACTTGATAAAGCTGAGTTTTAAGAGTAATAGGGAAAAATACCTTTATAAACCAGTAAGAAAATGTCAAAATATTCAAATTAAAAATAGGCAATTAAAAAAGTTAAAAAAAAGAGTAATAGGGAAAAATAAAATCTAACAATTCTTTTAAAATAAATAATAAATAAAAATAAACATGCTCTCCCTCCTCCACTGCTGCCGCCTCACTCTTCTGTGGCTCCTGGTGCTGCTTGTGTGCTCGTTCGCTGCGGACCTGGTCCCTCTTTTGGGAAGCGGCCGCAGGGGAGACTCCTGCATTTGCCTTGGCTGAGGAAAAGCCCAAGGAAGGAGTCAAGACTGAGAACAACCATCATATTAATTTGAAGGTGGTGGGGCAGGACGGTTCCGTGGTGCAGTTGAAGATTAAGAGGCATGCACCATTTGTTTATTTTTGTTTTTATTTCCATTTCTCTAGGAGATGGGTCCAAAAGGATCTTGCTGTGATTTATGTCATAGAGTGTTCTGCCTATGTTTTCCTCTAAGAGTTGGATAGTTTCTGGCCTTACATTTAGGTCTTTAATCCATTTTGAGCTTATTTTTGTGTATGGTGTTAGGGAGTGTTCTAATCTCATACTTTTACATGTACCTGTCCAGTTTTCCCAGCACCACTTATTGAAGAGGCTATCCTTTCTCCACTGTACATTACTGCCTCCTTTATCAAAGATAAGGTGACCATATGTGCATGGATTTATCTCTGGGCTTTCTATCCTGTTCCATTGATCTATCTTTCTGTTTTTGTGCCAGTACCATACTGTCTTGATTAATGTAGCTTTGTAGTATAGTCTGAAGTCTGGGAGCCTGATTCCTCCAGCTCCGTTTTTCTTTCTCTGGATTGCTTTGGCTATTCGGGGTCTTTTGTGTTTCCATACAAATTGTGAAATTTTTTGTTCTAGTTCTGTGAAAAATGCCAGTGGTAGTTTGATAGGGATTGCATTGAATCTGTAGATTGCTTTGGGTAGTAGAGTCATTTTTACAATGTTGATTCTTCCAATCCAAGAACATGGCATATCTCTCCATCTATTTGTATCATCTTTAATTTCTTTCATCAGTGTCTTATAATTTTCTGCATACAGGTCTTTTGTCTCCTTAGGTAGGTTTATTCCTAGATATCTTATTCCTTTTGTTGCAATGGTAAATGGGAATGTTTTCTTGATTTCACAGAAACCATAAACAAGACCAAAAGACAACCCTTAGAATGGGAGAAAATATTTGCAAATGAAGCAACTGACAAAGGATTAATCTCCGAAATTTACTAGCAGCTCATGCAGCTCAATAACAAAAAAACAAAAAACCCAATCCAAAAATGGGCAGAAGACCTCAATAGACATTTCTTCAAAGAAGATATACAGACTGCCAACAAACACATGAAAGAATGCTCAACATCATTAATCATTAAAGAAATGCAAATCAAAACTACAATGAGATATCATCTCACACCAGTCAGAATGGCCATCATCAAAAAATCTAGAAACAATAAATGCTGGAGAGGGTGTGGAGAAAAGGGAACACTCTTGCACTGCTGGTGGGAATGTGAATTGGTACAGCCACTATGGAGAACAGTATGGAGATTCCTTAAAAAACTACAAATAGAACTACCATATGACCCAGCAATCCCACTACTGGGCATATACCCTGAGAAAACCATAATTCAAAAAGAGTCATGTACCAAAACGTTCATTGCAGCTCTATTCACAATAGCCCGGAGCTGGAAACAACCTAAGTGTCCATCATCGGATGAATGGATAAAGAAGATGTGGCACATATATACAATGGAATATTACTCAGCCATAAAAAGAAACGAAATTGAGCTATTTGTAATGAGGTGGATGGACCTAGAGTCTGTCATACAGAGCGAAGTAAGTCAGAAAGAGAAAGATAAATACCGTATGCTCACACATATATACGGAATCTAAGGGAAAAAAAAAATGTCATGAAGAACCCAGGGGTAAGACAGGAATAGACACAGACCAACTAGAGAATGGACTTGAGGATAGGAGGAGGGGGAGGGGTAAGCTGTGACAAAGTGAGAGAGTGGCATGGACATATATACACTACCCAACGTAAAATAGATAGCTAGTGGGAAGCAGCTGCATAGCACAGGGAGATCAGCTCGGTGCTTTGTGACCACCTAGAGGGGTGGGATAGGGAGGGTGGGAGGGAGGGAGATGCGAGGGGGAAGGGATATGGGAACATGTGTGTGTGACTGATTCACTTTGTTATGAAGCAGAAACTAGCACACCATTGTAAAGCAATTATACTCCAATAAAGATTTTTTTAAAAAAAAGAGGCATACACCACTTAGTAAACCAATGAAAGCCTATTGTGAAAAAAGGCCTATTGACAGGCTTTGTCAATGAGGCAGATCAGATTCCGATTTGATGGGCAGCCAATCAATGAAACAGACACACCTGCACAGTTGGAAATGGAGGATGAAAATACACTTGATGTGTTTCAGCAGCAGACAGAAGGTGTCTACTGAAAAGGGAACCTGCTACTTTACTCCAGAATTCTGTTCCTCCAGACCAAGAAGACATTCTCAATTAGAAAACCGCAATTTGGTTCCACCACATCCTGACTACTACAGTATAGTTTCTCTATTCTTTCATTTTCCCCTTCCCCATTCCTTTATTGTACCTAAAGTAACTGGTGTACGTGCACAAGCGTATTGCATTTTTTTTTTAACTAGATGGCCAATGGTATGTTTCGATCGACATCAAATGGAGATGGAATGGGGAAGAATACTGGTTCTGTGAAGATACCCCCTTTTCTCCATTACTGGTATGCTCATCAGCTCTTTATATTCCAGTAAGTTATTTTGCGCTCACTGTTTAACAAAAAAAGAACAACATAAAAATTCTTGCAAACCTTGTTCAACTGGAGAATTTTAATATTTTTCATTTATCATTGTAAAACCAAAGACAATTTTATAATTTTTTTGAACGTAACTGTTACATGTAGGGCAGTCGGTCATTAAGTAGGGATAAATTACTCTAAAAGAAATGAATCCTAGATAGTTTTCCCTTCAAGTCAAGCGTCTTGTTGTTTAAATAAACTGCTTGTTAAAAAAAAAACAAAAAAACAAAACCAGGGCTTCCCTCGTGGCGCAGTGGTTGAGAGTCCGCCTGCCGATGCAGGGGACGGACACGGGTTCGTACCCCGGTCTGGGAGGATCCCACATGCCGTGGAGCGGCTGGGCCCATGAGCCATGGCCGCTGAGCCTGCGCGTCCGGAGCCTGTGCTCCGCAACGGGAGAGCCCACAACAGTGAGAGGCCCGCGTACCGCAAAAAACAAAAACAAAAAACCGCGCATGGCTCCTGAAATGCACCTTATTTTCATTATTTCCTATGAAATGGGTGTAGTAGGAAGAATAAAGGTCTCCAAAGATGTCCGTTATCTAATCCCTAGAATTGGTGACTATGCTGTGTTACCTGGCAAGGAGGAGCTAAGATCGCACGTGGATGAGGCTGCTGATCAGCTGACTTTGAAATGGGGAGATTAGCCTGCATTATCCATGTGGGCACAATATAGTCACGAAGGTCCTTAAAAGCCTGTGCGGGAGGCAGCGCAGACGCAGTGTCAGAGTGATGCAGCGCGAGAAAGATGTCATTGGCCAGAGCTGGCTTGAGGGTGGGAGGGACCCATGAGCCAAGGAATACGGGCCTCAGCAAACTGGAAAAGGGAAGGAAACAGATTCTCCCCGAGAGTCTCGAGAAAGGAATGCAGCCCTGCCCACACCCTGATTTTAGCCCCGTGAGTCCCATTTCAGACTTCTGACCTCCAGATAGTACATTTGTGTTGTTTCACTAAGTTTGTAGTAATGTGTTACCCCAGCAATAAGCAAGTCATGTAGAAGGTCAGTCAAGGAGAAACAAAATTCACTGATGAAACTTCTTATTTAGTTTTTAAAATAATATTGTTACCATCAAAGTACACAGCTGTTTTATGCTCAGATATTTTGTTCCATGTGACCCACTTCTGCAAAATATCAGTTAGTCCTGTTTTGTACACATTTTTTCTTTTGGATAAAAACTAGTGTTTATTACATGAAACACTTTTTTTTTTTTTGACCAGGAGGGATTATTTTGTCCTTTATTAGCTGGCTATTAGAAATGACTTACAACAATGTCCAAGCTTTTTATTTCCAATCAGAAATTATCTTGGAGTAGCAAATAGGGGAAAAATAGTTGTGAGCCTTTTTTTTTTTTTTTTTTTTTTTTTTTTTGTGGTACACAGGCCTCTCACTGTTGTGGCCTCTCCCGTTGTGGAGCACAGGCTCCGGACGCGCAGGCTCAGCAGCCATGGCTCACGGGCCCAGCCGTTCCGCAGCACGTGGAATCTTCCCGGACCGGGGCACGAACCTGTGTCCCCTGCATCAGCAGACAGACTCTCAACCACTGCACCACCAGGGAAGCCCAGTTGTGAGCCTTTTATATTTCCATCAGCTGTCCCCAAATAATCTAGGTGCGATAAATGAATTCATGGGGAAAAATGCCTGGGTAGCTGCAATTTATAATATTTTTCAGTTACCAATTTATATGTTAGAACACAGGGGTTTGATCAATCAAAGAAAATCATTTGCAATAACGGGGATTCCAAGAGCCTGGGATGTTGCTTCGTACATACCACAAGTTTTGAGACGATAAAAGCAACACTTGTTTTAGAAGGAAAAAAAAGAAAAAAAAGTAAATGCTGAGAGGAATGAATAATGCAGCTATTGAAAGGCACCTATAGACAGAGCTGAGTCACAGACATGCAATAATTCAGAATATTCAGAACACTGTGAGAAAAGGGTGCTTTTCCCAAGCTGGGGTGTCTCTGCCTCCTGCCCTGGAAGTGGTGCTCCCCCCACCCTCCCTGGGGCTCTACACTTTTTTGATTCTAAAGCTCCACAATCATTATTGTCCTTCACTCTCAGGCTTTTTAAAAGAAAACACTTAGATGTCTCCATAACACATTTTCCCCCTCCTTTTCAAAAGGAAGAGAAGAAAGCCTTCTGAGGAGAGAAGATACCTTTTCAGTGACCCTTGTAACCAACCAAAGAATTCAATTCAATCCAACAAAGAGTTACTCAGATAAGAAAACTGACCCAAACACGATGGGGAAAGGGTTTGATGCTGATTACAAATCCTCAGCTGTTGTGCATTTATTCTTTACAGTTAGAAGAGGTGGTGGCAGGACTTCCGTGGCAGCCCAGTGGTTAAGACTAGGCGCTTTCAGTGCAGGGGGCACAGGTTTGATCCCTGGTCAGGGAACTAAGATCTCATATGTCGCGAGGTGCGGCCAAAAAAAGAAGAAGTAGTGGGGAGCTGATACTTGCTATGGACTGAATTGTGCCCCCCCACCAACTTCCTGTGTTGAAGTCCTAACTCTTAGTACCTCAGAATGGGACTGTATTTGGAGACAGGGCCTTTAAAGAGGTGATTACCCTAAAAGGGGGTCCTTAGCCTGGGGCCTAATCCCACATGACTGGTGTCCTTATAAGAAGAGGAGATTAAGGGGCTTCCCTGGTGGCACAGTGGTTGAGTGTCTGCCTGCTGATGCAGGGGACACGGGTTCGTGCCCCGGTCCGCCAAGATCCCACATGCCGTGGAGCAGCTGGGCCCGTGAGCCATGGCCGCTGAGCCTGTGCGTCCGGAGCCTGTGCTCCGCAACGGGAGAGGCCACAGCAGGGAGAGGCCCGCGTACCGCAAAAAAAAAAAAAAAAGAGGAGATTCGGACAGCGGGGAACACCAGGGATGCTTGCACGTGGAGGAAAGACCATGTGGGGACACAGTGAGAAGGCAGCCACTTGCAAGCCAAAAAGAGAGTTCCCAGCCCTGCCCACAGCTTGATCTCAGAGTTCTAGCCTCCAGAACAGCGAGAGAATCCATTTCTGTTGTGTAAGCCAGCCAGTCTGCAGTGCCTTGTTAGGGCAGCCTGAGCAAACGAATACAGTACGTACTTGTAAAGCGAGACTCTCGGACCCCATTGGAGACATCACAGTTGTGACTTAGCAGCGGCCCAGACAGAAACTCTCGGGTGCCAGCGTGGAAGCCCGTTGCTGGCTCCTGCCAGAGGCTCAGCACCGCCCTTCCACCCTGGCCGGCAGTATTCAATTCTTGCTTGACCCCTTTGCCTCTTTCCCTGTGCACCTCGGAAGCCTGGGGAAGCTGTGGCTTCTCCGCCTTTGCATTTCTCCCCGTCTTCAGCCCCGGATGTTACACAGCACAGAGCAGGCAGTTTTAAATGCTGATTAAATCAGGGCTCGTCTCTAATCAGTGTGCAGTCCTTACCTCCCCCCAAAAGTATGGTAATGATGACCATCCCTGGCTACACTAAATGGACCAACAGACTCTCTGAAAAGATGGCACAGTGGGTCAGGATGGGACATGAGGTCTTCCAGTCGGGATTCCTGCAGACACTGTGTCTCACGTTGGATTCCTCCAAAATTGACTAGTCTTCTGCCTCTGGGCAGACACTGGACTGGGCCATGGGAACGTGGGGATGAAGGAGCTGTCCCCTCTAGGAGCAGGTAGAGCTGTCCTCTCTTCCCTAGAATACAATGTGATAAGCGTCATACCCGTGGGCTGCCTGTACCAGCTCCGGAGATGGAGTGACAGGTTCTGTTTGGGAGGCCGGGCAATCCAGGGCTAGGAAAGCAACTGGAGATCCAGCCTGGGGGGATGAGGCAGTGGCCCTCTGATCTTGGCAAATTCCTCAGTCTCTTTGTGGTTTAAATGGAAGCTATAGACCATATTTTGGAAAGTTGGTGTAAATATAAAATAAAAAATTGAATTAGAAACTGCATAATGGGACTTCCCTGGTGGCACAGAGGTTAAGAATCCACCTGCCAATGCAGGGGACCCGGGTTCGAGCCCTGGTCCGGGAAGATGCCACACGCTGCGGAGCAACTAAGCCTGTGTGCCACAACTACTGAGCCTGTGCCCTAGAGTCCGTGAGCCACCACTACTGAGCCCGCGTGCCACAACTACTGAAGCCCACGTGCCTAGAGCCCATGCTCTGCAACAAGAGAAGCCACTGCAATGAGAAGCCCGCACACCGCAACGAAGAGTAGCCCCGCCTCGCCACAACTAGAGAAAGTCCGCGTGCAGCAACAAAGACCCAACACAGCCAAAAATAAATAAATAAATAAATAAATAACTTAAAAAAAAAAGAAACTGCATAATGTAATGCCTCACCCATCGTAAGTGATTTGTAACCATGAGGAAGAAGAGAGCCCCTCAGAGGAGATGATGGGCCAGCCTGACCTCGAACAGAGAGCAGGAGCACGCCGGACAGAGGAGAACTTGGATGGAAAGCGGTAGACCAGGCAGAGGACCAAGGAGAAAAAAGGTGCTGTTCGGGGACCCCTGGGTCACCCATGTCAATGTTAGGAATATTGTGGGAAATCAGGAAGGCAGAAAGGGACTTCAGTGCCAGGTGAAAAAGTGCCAGGCCTTTGTTCTATATTGAGCAGAGAGACTTTTCCAGAGAGTGTGTGACAGAGGGTTAGAAGGTGGACGTAGAGGAGGAAGGGATAGGGTCAGTCCAAGCTGCCGCCCATTTTTCCAGCCTGGGCTCTGCTTCCTTAGATGGTAAGGCCAGAGACTGACCTGGGAAACAGAAGGGGTTAGTGGGACTTGTTTGTTGTTGTTTGGGGAAGGTGTAAAGTAGACACGATGAGATTATGCTCATGTTCAGGTCATGAGGCTTTTGGGGTATCCAGGGAGAGATGCCTAGTGAGCTTGTCAAAAAAGAGTAGCCTTTTGTCAATCAGTCAGGGATCCATAGTGTCCCCAACATGGGCTAGTACTGTTCTAAGTTTTTCCTATATCACCCCATCTCATAACATCCCTGTGAGAGGGACAATATCATGAGCCTCATTTTAAGGATGAGGACTGTGATGGACTGAATTGTGTCTGTCCACAGCGCCCCTGCCCCAATTCATATGTTGAAGCCCTAACCCCCAATGTGACTATTTGGAGATAAGGCCTTATGGGAGATAATTAAGGTTATTTTTAAAATTAATTAACTAATTATTTATTTTGGCTGCGCTGGGTCTTCGTTGTCATGCACGGGCTTCTCTAGTTACGGCACATGGACTCAGTAGTTGCGGCACACGTGCTTAGTTGCAGCATGTGGGATCTTAGTTCCCGACCAGGGATCAAACCCGGGCCCCCTGCATTGCAAGCATGGAGTCTTAACCACTGGACTGCCAGGAAAGTCCCGATAATTTAGGTTAAATGAGGTCATAATGGTGGAGGCCTGGTCCAGTCGGGCTGGTGTCCTCATAAGAAGAGGAAGAGACATCAGAGCTCTCTCTCAGTGTGCACACAGAGGAATGGCCACGTGAGGTCACAGTGAGAAGGCAGCTGTCTGCAAGCCAGCAGGAGAGGTCTCACCAGAAACCAACCCTGACGGCACCTTGATCTTGAACTTCTAGGCTCCAGAACTGTAAGGAAAATGAATTTCTTTAATTTTGTTAAAAGATTTTTTTGATGTGTACCATTTTTAAAGTCTTTATTGAATTTGTTACAATATTGCTTCTATTTTATGTTTTCTTTTTTTGACCACAAGGCATGCGGGACCTTAGCTCCCTGACCAGGGATCAAACCCACACCCCCTGTGCTGGAAGGTGAAGTCTTAACCACTGGACCACCAGGGAAGTCCCTTTTAAATTTATTTTAAATTAAAGTAAATGTTTAAGTTACCCAGTCTACAGCATTCTGTTATGGCAGCCCAAGATGACTAATACAAGGGCAATTAAGCACAGAGACACTAAGTAACTTGTCCAAGGTCACACAGCTGGGACGGAACAGAGGCAAGATTTGGCTTAGGGCAGAATCTTTGCTTTTAACCACTAGCCTCTTTGCCTTTAACTACTGCCTTTCTAGGCAGTGTGTGTGTGTGTGGGGGGGCAACATCTCCACGTGAATGGAGAAAAAATGGGGCTGTCACTTTATTCCGAGAGGAGAGGTTGATTTCTGGGGCCCCACTGCACCGGTGTGCCTACCCTTGAAGCCTTGTGACTGTTGTGCTGAGGCTGCATGGCCACGTTCCAAGCTTCTCCATACACTTCTGTGAGACTAGGGAGGAGGACACTTCTGTAGGTTGGAGAATAAATGTGTGGTCTGAGGCAGGCGGAGCTGCAGACATGTGCTCTGGCATGTTCTGCTTATTGCATGTTGCCCAGGTGCTGGAGGCGTGGGAAAGGGTGGGAAAGGCTCTGCCCGGCCCTCACCCTCACCCTCACCCTCACCGGGCCAGCAGTACCTGTGAACTAAGTGAAGAGAGAATCCAATAGGTTACGATCGGGTAAATCATCCAGAGACCCACCACCATACACTAGTTACAGTTTGTTTTAAGAGGAGCTTTTTTTCTGTCCCATGTAGATGAATTAAAGATCAGCCTGGGGCAGGTGGAGGTGGAAAAAATAAAATCAGATTGGTTTTCACTTGGAGACCCGTGGGTGCATTCCTGGGCATTGTTCTATTTATTTATTTAATTGGCGTATAGTTGATTTACAATGCTGTGTTAATTTCTGCCGTACAGCAAAGGGATTCAGTTATACATATATATACATTTTTTTATATTCTTTTCCATTATGGATAATCATAGGATATTGAATACAGTTTTCTGTGCTGCACAGTAGAACCTTGCTGTTTATCCATCCTCTATATAATAGCTTACATCTCACCCCAAACGCCCACTCCACCCCTCCCCCACCCCGCTCCCCCTTGGCAACCACCAGTCTGTTCTCTATGTCCGCGATTCTGTTTCTGTCCTGGTCATTGTTTTGGATACTCAACTCCTTCCTCACTTTGAGGAGGGTTCCCCCACCACCACCCCGGTTGTTTGTTTGTCCCCTTGCCCTGAAGTTTCTGAAATATTCCACAGCTCTTTCCCTGCCAATTCTGCAGAAGGGCTGCTGTTGCTCAGAGCCTGTTCACAGCCAAGTGGGAGAGTTTCTCCACAAACTGCCATTTCAGTGAAAACAGAAAATAAAATGCAACCAAGCACGTTACAAGGGGGAGGCAGTGCTAAGTTCCTTGGCTGTGCTGCGGCCTGATTTGCCTGGCCCGTCCTCTCTGACCTTGACTTGCTTTGTATTGGTCTGTCCTGCTAGTTTGCATACTGAGGCTTCCTCGGTCTTTCCTCTGTAACTGAAGGTTTGTCATGACTGGGAAAGTGTCCTGCCTTCCCAAGTCCTCTTCTGAACACTCCTTCACCCCACTCCTAACATCTGCCCTTAGGGAAGAGAGCCTTGGTTAAACACATTGTTTACTAAGAAGTTGTTTTTAATATTGTCATTCCTCCCAGGTGACTTTGCATTTTCCAAGAGGGCTGATGTGTTTCCCAACACTAGTGGCAGATGAATCACCTGAAGCATTTATTGTGCTGTAGATTCAGATTCAGTGTGTCTGGGATAAGGCCTCCCCGAGACCCTGCATTTCTGACACTGGGCGGTGATGTTGCTGCTTGTCCAGGGACCTCACTTTGAGTAGCCGGGCTATAGACGAACACTGAATGGGTGAGTGGTTGTGAGGAACACTACTGGAATGGGTATTAGTCAGGGTTCTCCAAAGAAACAAAGCAATAGGAGATATCTATATTTATATAGATCGATATAGATATATGAAGAGATTTATTATAAGAAACTGGCTCATGTGATTATGGAAGCTGAGAAGTCCCAAGATCTGTAATTGGCAAGCTGGAGCCCCAGGAGAGCTGGTGTCAGTTTCAGTCTGAAGGCCTGCAGGCTGGGACCCAAGAAGAACTGGTGTTTCAGTTTGAGTCTGAAGGCAGGAAAAGACCCATGTCTCAGGGAATTCCTTGGTGGTCCAGTGGTTAGGACTCTGTGCTTTCACTGTGGAGGGTATAGGTTCGATCCCTGGTTGGGGAACTAAGATCCCGCAAGCTGTGTGGTGTGGCCAGAAAAAAAAAAAAGACTCATGTCTCAGCTCACATCATCAGGTCGGAGGAATTCTCTCTTACTCACAGGAGGGTCAGCCTTCCGGTTCTATTCAGGCCTTCAGCTGACTGCGTGAGGCCCCCTCACATTAGCAAGGGCAATCTGCTTTCCTCAGTCTACTGATTCAGACGTTAGCCTCCTCCAGAAACACCTTCACAGACATACCTAGACCAGATGTTTGGACATCCCCCCCCCTGCCCCCATGCCCTCGTCAAGTTGACACATAAAATGAACCCTCACAGGACGGGAGTGTCTATCCTCTTCTGGGATTTTCGTGGCCCCTGGGCTGTCCTGGCTTGTCTTCTTGGAATTCTCTAGTGAGAAGATCCAAGTGTGTCCCCTTGTAAGCTGAGTGTTCATTGCTGCACCTCATCTAAAAGCTCTCAAGGGCATCTCTCTACATGACACCTGGCTATGCTCCATCCATTCTGGCATATAAAGGACAAATGCTACTTTATATTTATGTTCAACCCCTTAATTTAGTTTTACTGAGTGCCTGCTGTGGGAAAGGTACAAACTGGGGGTCAAGGAGGACCAAGGGTGAGACACCCCGGAGTGGCAGGGGTGTAGAAGGGACAGGATACTTAATGTGTAGGGCCCAGGGCAAAAGGGAAATTGCAAGCTTGTGGTTCAAAAATTAGGATTTTTTGCTTGCCAATGCAGGGGACACGAGTTCGAGCCCTGGTCCAGGAAGATCCCACATGCCACGGAGCAATTAGACCCGTGCGCCACAACTACTGAGACTGTGCTCTGGAGCCCACGAGCCACAACTGCTGAAGCCTGTGTGCCGCAACTACTGAAGCCTGTGAGCCACAACTACTGAAGCCTGTGTGCCACAACAACTGAGCCTTCGTGCCACAGCAGCTGAAGCCCACGTGCCTAGAGCAACAAGAGAATCCACCGCAATGAGAAGCCTGTGCACTGCAACAAAGAGTAGCCCCCGCTCGCCGTAACTAGAGAAAGCCTGTGTGCAGCAACGAAGACCCAACGCAGCCACCAAAAAAAAAAAAAAAAAAAATTAGGATTTTTAAAGGCAGCAATGGCAGAGCAATAAACCAAGTATGGGGCCCTTCTGAGTACAGGACCCTGTGGGAGTGCACGGGTCATATGCCCGTGAAGCTGGTCCTGGGTATTGGGGAAGGAGCGAGGAAACAATATGGTGGAAGGAGTGGAGGGAGAGTCAGCTTAGGGGCCAGATGGAAATGCTGGCCTATTGATTTGTCCCTCTTTTTCTCTGTGTGTGTGTGTGTGTGTTATTGTTTTTTGTAGTCAGTCAATGTGTATTTTTAAATTATTTATTTATTTTTATTTTTTGGCCACTCTGTCTGGCATGTGGGATCTTAATTCCCTGACCAGGGATCGAACCCATGCCCCCTGCACTGGAAGCATGGAGTCTTAACCACTGGACTGCCAGGGAAGTCCCAGTTTGTGCCCCTTTAAGTTTTCTTCCTTCCCTCCCTCCCTTCTTTCCCTCCCTCCCTCCCTTCTTTCCCTCCCCTTTTTTCCCTCCCTCCCTTTTTTTTCAATAAATTAAATTAATTAATTTATTTTTGGCTGTGTTGGGTCTTTGTTGCTGCATGTGGGCTTTCTTTAGTTGTGGCAAGAGGGCGCTACTCTTCATTGCAGTGCACGGGCTTCTCATTGCAGTGGCTTCTCTTGTTTCAGAGCATGGGCTCTAGGCATGTGGGCTTCAGTAGTTGTGGCATGCGGGCTCAGTAGTTGTGGCACACAGGCTTAGTTGCATACATGGCATGTGGGATCTTCCCGGACCAGGGCTCGAACCCATGTCCCCTGCATTGGCAGGTGGATTCTTAACCACTATGCTATCAGGGAAGTCCCTAGGTTAGGTTTTAAAGTCATCTTCCAGCTGTTTCTCATAGCTCTAGAGGAGTGATTCTCAAAAGGAAACCATCCCAAGAATGGCTTACCAGGAGGCAGAGATTCCACTTTCTCTGAACCTATTGTCAGGGCCTTGATATTCATTCGTGACCTGGCTGATTGGTTAGAGAAAAGCTCAGAAAGATACAAAACAGAGGTCCCTGCCAGTAAAATATGACTAACTAGAACTTTCTTGTTCTAGATTTTAACTCAAACGGTCTACTAATCTTTGAGGCAATCTACCAGGTGAAGGGGGTTCTTGGCAAGAGATTGAGGATGAGTCACAGCAAACTCACAACAGCTGTTTTGGAAAACCACTCACCTCTCTCTTGGTGGGTTCCCAAGTAAATGATAACTCAACCAGTAAGTGCTTTTGTGACAAATTTTTTTTTTTTTATTTCTTTTTGCCACACCACGCGGCATGCAGGATCCTTGTTCCCCAACCAGGGATCAAACCGGTGCCCCCTGCAGTGGAAGCACAGAGTCTTAACCACAGGACTGCCAGGGAAGTCCTGAGATATGTGTCTTTTTTTTTTTTTTTTTTTTTAATTTTTTATTTTATTTTTTTTTTTGCGGTATGCGGGCCTCTCACTGTTGTGGCCTCCCCCGTTGCGGAGCACAGGCTCCGGACGCGCAGGCTCCGGACGCGCAGGCTCAGCGGCCATGGCTCACGGGCCCAGCCGCTCCGCGGCATATGGGATCCTCCCAGACCGGGGCACGAACCCGTATCCCCTGCATCGGCAGGCGGACTCTCAACCACTTGCGCCACCAGGGAGGCCCGATATGTGTCTTTTTAATAAGCTGCCTCACATCCTTTTAAAAAGAGGTCATCCACAAGTAAACGACAGAAAAGAAAATAAGTGCCAAAGTCCTCGTTTTAGGAAACACAGGAGGCTAATTCATTCTGTAAATATTTACTGAGCAATTACTCTGTGCCAGGCTCAGTTCTAGACACCACAGCAGGATTACAGCAGGAAATGAAAGAGACCACAGCCCTGCCCTCTGGGAGCATCAGTTCGAATGGAAGGTGGAGGTAGAAACAGGCTGAGCAGGGCTGCCTAGAGAGGAGGGTGTGGGCTTATCTCTGTGGTTTAGATACGGGGAGACAGTGAGAAAGGCCATTTTCTGTGACTTAGCTATGACCGTATTTAGTGAGGCTTTCAGCAAGTGATGGGGAAGAAAATGTTGACTTGTAGTTGAAATTAGGGCCATGAACTAGAAATATAACTTCTGTGGGTTCTTTTATCCTAAACCCTTAATTCTACCCTTAAAACTCCACTTTTTTTTTTTTTTTTTTTTTTTTTGCCAATGCTATGTTCTTTTGAGATGTCAACGGTGCCCTCAGGAGATGGGACGCCAGATGGCATTTGTCTGTGTTTTAATCAAAACGCCCCATTCTCTTCCCCACAGTGGGAAGCAGCAGCATTCTCTGCTGAGCAGAGACAAGAAACAGTACAGATACCTGTAGTAGCTTTTCTGATTTCAAGGGCAAGAAATGTACCCAAAGGCTAGGTCAGCTTAATTTCATTAACTTCAGTGGTGACACCATTATTGTGGGAACAAACCCTCCCATAGTCAGCCCTGAGCAGATTCCGAGAGGCCAAGTCCTAATGTGTTGATGTAGGTGGGGCTGAGGGTGAGAACGATTGACAAAAAAGCCCCAAGTGGTGGTTTCCTATGTATCCATCTCCCCTTTATGGGCAGGGCTAAGCATTTCTCTTCTACTGTCGCCTTCATGGTTTTCAACCACTTAATGAAATGTTATTATCCAATTTAAAAAATGAGGAAACTGTGGGTCAGAGAGTTTAGTTAACTTAGCTAAGCCCAATAGCTAACTTATATGAGTGCATACTATGTGCTGTGCTTGACTTCTTTTTAATCCCTTCAACATCCTTGTGGATTAGGTGGTATTACTCCTGTTTTACGGAATGAAAAAGCGAGGCTTACGAAAGATTAAATAACTTGCACAAGGCTCTGGAGCTGGAAAGCGGTGGAGCTTGGATTCAAACCAGCCAGTGTAACTCCAGGGTTTTTCCTCTCCACCGCTTTTCCGATTTCTTAGGAGCAGAAAGAGCTATGCCCAAGGCAATCAGATGACCACTCTGAGGACTCATCTGAAGCTGTCTTGCAACCATGTTACCTCCTTAACAGGAGGGCCATGATGGCAGTAGACCTCAGTGAGGCGGAGAAGAAATAATCTGGGGGGGGGGAGGGGAGTTACAAGTGACAGATACTCATTATATTACTTAAATATAATTTCAGCTGCTGTACCAGAAACCCAAGTATCAGAGGCATAATAAAACAAAGATTGCGGGCTTCCCTGGTGGCGCAGTGGTTGAGAGTCCGCCTGCCGATGCAGGGGACATGGGTTCGCGCCCCGGTCCGGGAGGATCCCACATGCCGCGGAGCGGCTGGGCCCGTGAGCCATGGCCGCTGGGCCTGCGCGTCCGGAGCCTATGCTCAACGGGAGAGGCCACAACAGTGAGAGGCCCGTGTACCACAAAAAACAAACAAACAAACACAAAAAACAACAAAAAAAACAAAGATTGCTTTCTCTGACATGCAGTAGTCTTGGTGTTGGCGTGTGTGTGTGTGTGTGTGTGTTTCTCATATATATATTACCCTTCCAAGATGGTGGCTTGTAATAGGTTAAGAAATTGCTCTTTCTCCTGGGATGAAAAGCTTCACAAAGGAATGACTCTCCATTGAGAAGTTTGGGCAAGGTCTTGGCTGAGATGAGGTCTTTCTTTGAAAGTGTGTCTTTTGGAAAATCTCTCAAACTTCACTCCACATTCTTGCAATACCCATTATGGGACCTGGTGGACATATCACTCAGATCTACTATCCTAACCGTTCTTCTCCAACCGATGTTTTAGAAACATTTTGGATCTTTAAAGCTCTTGCTTCTTTTTTGCTCTTCTATCATTCATTGATTAAGTATTTTTGAGAGCCCCAAATGTGCCAGGTATGGTGCTAAGCACTGGGATACAGCAGAGAGCAAGATAGCTAAGCATCTGGATCCTGTGAAGTGCTGTGCTGGTGGAGGAGACCATAATTAACTGGCAATTTCAGCCTCCTTTAATACAGGGGTTGGTGGGAGGATTGGGGCTCGGAGATATGGGTGCCTGACCTTAACTGGATTCGGCAGGTTTCCAGTGTCTACAAGACTGTATGCTGCAGTTGGAGTTCAGCAAAAGTCTGCTGCATGGATGCACTGGCTGTTAAGCTAGGATCTGGAGAATGGGTGGGAATTAGTCACGTGAAGGGGAAGTATGAGGGTGGGGTGGGGAGTGGGGCGGGCTCTGGGCAAAAGGAAGAGACCCAGAAGGGAGAGAGCAAAATGAGATTTTTCTGTTCAGAAGGATGATTTTGCAAAGTTGAAAGTGTGGAGAGTAGATTTCAGGAGGCAAGGCCCGGGGTGGAAAGAGATGGGAGACCTTTGATGCGGTTGGGGGAGAGAGCATCGGGAAGAGGGCATGGATTTTGGAGGAGGCTAGAAGAGATGGGAGAAAGAGGAGGGAAGAGAGGGCACGGATTTAGGAGGAGGCTAGAAGAGATGGGAGAAAGAGGAGGGAAGAGAAGTCAAGGATGACTTCCAGTGTTCCAGTTGAGTTTTATGCTCTGGGACACAGGCATTTCTTTTTGCGGATTCTTTTTGTTTTCAGCCAGATAACCCCAGGGGCACAGGCCTCCCCACTCCCTCAGGGTGACTGGGTCTACTGAATCAGGTTGTAGTAAATATTCACCCCAGCCTTTGTTCTTAATGGTGGTGTCCAAAGCTCTTAAGGAGAGGAGGAAGCACTGGCGGGTGTGGGGAAGAGATTTCGTTAGCGTCTCTACTGCCGGAGTCCGGGTTTCCTCTTCCTCACAATCTCGCCAAAGGTAAATGGCAAACATCGTTTCCGGATTTTACAGAAGAGACCAGGAGGCAGGTCTGTGTGAATTTAGCCCGAGTCGCATACTGCTCAGTAGGTGAATGTGAGCCTGTGATTTCAAGTGTACTTGCTGGGCAAGGTGAGTCAACCCGGTGAGTCCTGGACTCCCCAGGATTCGGTTAAGGCCACACCGTGCCCCACCTGGAGCTTGGTTAGCGTCTAACACCTCCCAGCATCCACAGGAAGGGATTACGTTAGGGTTTTTTCTTCTCATCCAAAAGTTCCTGTCTGCCCCTAGAGTCAGGCACACGCCTCCCAAGCCAGACCACGTGTCGCAGGTACAACGTTTTTTGGCTCTTCCCCTCCCCCCGTTCCGTTCTTCTTTCCTCTCCGCCTTAGGTGGCAGGAAAATCCTTTACCTCGGACCAATCCCACTGATACCGAGCCGCGCGCGCGCGCGCGCGCCAACTCGAGCCCTTCTCTCTACGTCATTGGCCACCTCCACCTATGCACAGTGACAGGCAGCTTCGCGGACCTATTGCGGGAGGAGGCGGAGGCCGCTCGGCCCTCCCAGAGCTGCTTTGTTAGGGGCTTCCTCGCTGTTCCCCAGCCGCCGCGCCTCCGCTGCCTTCCCCTGCTCTCCCCAAGCCGCGCCGCCGGAGCCTAGTGGGAAGGCAATCCCGGCGTGCGTGGTGGGGGAACCTCTTCGGCCGCACGCCGCAGGCGGGGATGCAGCCCGGGTACCCAGCGTGCGCCTGTTGTCACTCTCCAGCCCAACTCCGAACGCCCCGCTCATGTGTCCGCCGTCTCTGATTGGCTGTTCGGAGGCGGAGCGATTGTCAGGCGGCCCAATCGGAACTCGGTTTCCCACGGGCTTCCACGGACCCGCCCCCGAGGCGGCTGGCGGAGGCACCCTGACAGCTCCCATTGGCAGACGGCTAAGGGGCCGAAGCGAGGCCGGGCAGAGCAGCGCCGCCGCCGTCGGGCGCGCAGCTCTGCAGCGCCGCGAACGCCTCTGTGTCCGCAGCCCCCGGAGCCCCGCGGCCCCGCATTGTCCCTGGCCCCCTGGCGGAGATCCGGGACGAACGTCGCGGGTGAGTACCGCGAGCCTGGGGAGCGCCGGCCGGCTGGCTGGAGCCGCCCCGAGGGACGGCAGTGAGGACGCCCGGAGCCTTGCTGCCCGTGACGGGCACGTCCTGACCCCAGTCTCCGGCACATTGGGGCTCCCGGCGGGTCCTAGCTCCCCCCGATTGGGCTTTACTCGTATTGTTTTGGCGTTCCCACACTTGGGAGGTGGGGAGCTGGCGAGGGGAGGCAAGGGGAGACATCCTTCGCTCGAGGGAGCAGTCAGGAGGGAGACGAGCCAGTGGCGCCCAGGTGAGGTGCCTGGCGCCGAATGGAAGTGACAGTGTCCAGGCGTTGGCATTCGGTCTTCCCGGCAGCAGGAGGTCAGCGTTGACCTGCGGCGGCGGCGGCACTTTGTATTTGTCGGCTGATTTTTATCAACTTCGGGGAGGGCGTACGTGTGCTTGCATGTGTCTCTCTCTGTGTGTGTCTCCGTCCCTGACTTGGGCACCTCCAGGCCTGGGTTTTCGGCGACGCCGACTGGGCGGTCACCTTGGCTATCCGTGCCACGCTCGGGACCCGACTCACGGGGCGGAGTGCCTGGGGGTTGGCACACAGGGCCGGGGACTCGCCGCAGACCTGGGAGGGGACATTTAAAGCGGCCTCCTGCGCGAGCGCAGACAATGACTCGTCCGGGCGCGGGATCCTGGGGGCTGTGCGTCGGGTCCCCGCGCCGGATCGCCGTCCTGCCTAGCTCTCTTGCAGGCGCGGCCGCTCGGATGCTGCTGCGCCGCGCCGCTCCGCTCATCGCCCAGCTGGGGACCCGCGTGGGGCCCGCTTTTGTTTACAGACCTCGCCATTGGGCGAGAGCTGCGCGCTGCGCTCCCCCGACTGCCGCCGCGAGCCCCCCTCCGAGCTGGGAGAAGTTGGTGCATGCTGTCAGGTGACGCCCCCTCCCCGGGCCTCCTGGCGAGATGCTGCGGGGAATAGACGCCCAGACGGCGCCTTCGTGCCCAGTCCCCGCTGCGCACGGCGCTCCCAGGCTCCCTACACCCAGAGGCCCTCTCGCATTGGCGGCCGTCGGGGCGCTGACTGAGCCACGCTCACCTCCCTTCCAGTGGCATCCTCTGGGCTCGTCCCCTAGCCAGTCCAGGTGGATTCCGAGTCTGCCTTTTCCTGCGTGTTGGCAAGTCTTGAAGGACGCGCGCGAGCCCTTGGGGACGCTGGCCAATCCGTGCCCGTTTCAGTGGCACCCACACAGCCCCACGGAGCAGCTGTGGGGCATTCTTCAGTCAGAGCGGATCAGGTTACCCACGCGTGCTGACTTGGCGTCCACTTTGTTTGAGCTGGAACAGAGGTTGAGAGCCTGGGCGCTGAGGTCAAAAAACCCGGCTTGCAGTGCCTGCTCAGCGTCACTCACGAGCTGGGTGATCTGTTCCAGACCGAGCTACTTAATCGCCCTGCGTCTCAGTTTCCGGGTCTGTAAAGTGGGGATAATGTGTATCCCCATTTGTGGTAGTGGGAGTGGGAGTTAAACGACAATATAAATCAACTGGCGCAGTGACTGCTACGTACGAAACACTGGAACAGTGTTTCCCTGTTAGAGGGAATCTATTGCAGAGGATGGCCCCTTGTCTCTTCCCCTTTCTGCCGTTTTCCGTTCTCCCAACTGCTACTTTATTTTAAAAAGCATGAAGGATTGCTGTTTTCAGCTTCAAACAGGGCTTGTTTTACTTGCTCTTAGGTTTCACTCTACTTATCTAATCGCTTACAGCTCCTTTCTTTTGTATTTGAATTTCCATTAGGTTTTAGTTTCTTCTTCCTTCCTTCTTCCTTAAGGCTCTGCTGAGACCCAGGCCTGGGTTTGGAGGAGGAAACCTTGTCCAGGTGGGAAGTGGTTGCCGCTGAACCAATGGCCGCTGTGCAAAGTGAATAATACCCGGATGGAGGGAGGTTTGAACAAAGAGATACCTGGAGGCCGGGAGGGAATACTTCCTGGTAGAAGTGAAATTTGAGCTGTGTCTTGTAGCAGAAGTTTGGTAAATCGCTGGTTACTAGAATATGCTCTTTTGTACCCCACCGTAAAAAGCTGCACCAGGGAGGTTGTCTTGGAGTGGTAAACACCGAGGTTCCTAGGTAATTATCTTTGAATAGAAGAGAAATATACCTTAGGAGGAGGCTGTTGTCTAACTAGGGAAAGTAGAAGAGGAGAATTGATTTCACTGAATATCTTCAAAATGCTGTCAATGTGTTTTGACTTGTTTTTCCTTTGCTTCATCAGCACTGCTGATTTCCTTCAGGCAAAGAGAGAAGCCAATTTCAGACAGGAAAGACGAAAACAAGAAAAGCCCCTCCATAACCTATAATCAGATGAATAAATAGTTTGAAAAAGACCATCTCAGGCTTGGCTACAGAATAAGATATTGAAAAAAAATGCTTCTCGTTACAACACCCTTTTGCCTGTTGGAGCAAATTATTGAGTTGGGTCCAGTAACACCTCATTGAATGTAGATCCCAGGGGCCTTTACCGACCAAAACAAGCAAGCAAACAAATAAACGAGAAGTAGGTGAGGGACTTGCAGTTTGTCCGGTGGGAGAGAAGCCCACAGGGAACGCTCCCCATACCCTCTGCTCGCCTGGGCCTACCTCAGTCACCCCAAGTGGAGGCTGCCTCATACAAGCTACGGGGTCAGTAGCATTATTGCTAGATGCCAGTGGATACATGTGGTAACCTATTTATTTAAAATCCCAGTCTCAGAAATGATTCTGGTCCTTCCTGCACTTGTTCTGGGAATTCTCTGGCCCTTAGAGATGCTTGAAGGCAGCTTTGCCCCCTGCTGCTGCCTGGGGATCAAATCAGTTGGGGGCCTGGACTTAAAAGGGAGCACGTGGTCAGGAAATCTCATTAGCCAACAATTTAACTGCACTCTAATGCCCATCCAAAGAGCTAGGACAAAGACTTCCTCTCCTTTCCCTCTGCAGTTGTCTCTCTCCCAGCTCCCCACTCCTCCCCTCCCCGTCTAAGACCAGAAAGAAGACTTGGTGCTGGCCTGGCTCCCCCATGCTCCGCACCAAATTCCTGGAGTTCTGGCGAGCAGTCGGTACCCCGGGCATTCTGGAGCGCCTGGGCGGGAATTTGTCCCCAAAGCTTTGCTGAGGGCCTGCTAGGTGCGCGTGGTGACACCTCTGCTTTCCTTTCCGCAATGCAAGGAGGTTACTTACTGCCTGAAGGAGACGCCTATTGTGAGACGGCACTTTAATAGATGCGAACTTCAGGCCTACGCTTTCCCAAATGAGGAACGCAGGTAAGAGCGTGGGAATCACAGAAGCCAGTGACGGCAGGGAGCTTCTGCCTGAGCGTACAGGTGGCTTGAGGGTGAGAAGGCAGAGAGAGAATGTGGTTCCTGTGGGCCGTGTACAGAGGGTCCTGTGGAATTCCTGAATCCCTTGGTGCAGGCTTGTGGATGAGAAAGAGGCTTATTTTCACCGTGTCCAGTCATTTGGACTCCTGTATCTAAAACACTGTTTCACTGGGGAGGTGTGTGTGTTTATACATATATGCATATATACATATTCATTTTCCTTTCTAAATTAAGCAAATGGGTATAGTGTATGTTTCCATGTCCACCTTCTTTTTTTACCCGCCCCCCCCAACTATGGGACCAGAAGAAACAGATTTGCAAGGCCCCCAGCCAAATTCTTCTGTTTTTCACAATTCTAAACTTCGGGTCACTTCATCTCTAAATATTTAGTTTTATATAATAATTCCTGTGTTTAAAAAAAACTATCGTCATTGTAGGCCAAATCACTTATTTAAATCTCTTGTTTTTAATTAAATAAAGGAGGCACTCAAAAAATAAACCAATACTCAGCCAGGAACAGAGTTTTTGGAAAATAAAACAATGCTCTAGTGTAAAAGGTACAAAATATTAATAGTTAGGTGGGTTTTCCCCTTCCATCCCCTTCCCACCCTCCACACCCCTCTAGCGTAAGACTTTCACTGTTCCTGTGGTCTCCAGGGACCTCATTAAGACATTCACAAAGGCCTAGACTGTGGATATGGAGCGATTCCTCCTGGACTCGTGTGAGATTCTTCTAGAAGACCTTGGAGCTCTTGCTAGGTGGAGAGAGATTCTTCCCTCTTTGGGCCGAGGCTGAGCTCAGAGCCTTGCGTTTGGCTGCAAGTGGGGTCTCAGTTCACTGAAATAGCAGCAAAAAAAAAAAAAAAAAAAAAAACCTGGCACAAGATAAGAGCCAATCAATTGTGTGCATCCAAAGGATGCTGAACAAAGAGTGATGATTCAGTGAAGAGCCACGTGGGAGGGAAGGTGTTTTCAGTTGAGCGCATCCTCAGTTTCCGAATGGGCGAAGGCCCTTTGAGCCTTGGTGCTGTTGCAGAGTTTCTTTCCATAAAGAGAGACTTGGATGTAGCATTTTGGAGCCAAGCAAGAAGGTACCGCGTGTGTTCTGGCTCGGGCCACTTTGAATTCATGAAGGAGGAGAAGTGAAAGGGAGGAGGCAAGTGTCTTTGGTTAAAAAACAAAGGAAAACAATACCCCCCTGCATTATTTAATTCCAGCTTCTACAGAAGGATTTTATTAAAGCCCAAAGGATGAGTATCGTGGTGAGTGTACAGGTGTGTGAGGAGATGCATGGTTGGGAGACAGTGGACCTGGGACCAAGCTTGGCTTGGGATGGGCGGGGAGTGGATGGGGTATGAGGCGAAGGAGATTCAGTTGCTTGTCCTTAAAAACCCCAAACACAGTTCTCTGTGGCCGTGGAGGAGACAGGATACCCTGCCTAACCGCCCTCGTCCTGGGCCAGGAGATGCTCACCTCGTAAACACAGATCCATTCTAGTTCCTGCTGCTGGCTTCCTCTGCCCTCTGCGGAGGGGATGATGAGCCCTGGAAAGTCACCAGGTCAACTCTGGGGGAGGGGAGGTCAGGGGGAGTCCTGGGTTTGGGAATCCTCCCTGTGGAGCTGTCAGGACCACGGAAATGGAGTGGATGGGTTTTCCGCTTGCTTTTCAGAAGAGAAGATGGGCCTCAGGTCTGCAGGTTGAATCTGAGGGGCCCTCAGGAGGGGGTCTGCTTTGCCTCCCCTTTCCCCCAGCCACGTTGGCGGCCCCCTAGGTCTTTGCGGGAGAGATTCCAGCCCAAAGCCTGACCATCCCAGGGTTTCTCAGATCCTGGGGACAAGATTTCTTATGACCCAACTGCATCTCCTGTGCAGGGCAGAGAGCGCTTGGCCACATTCTGGGCAAAAGAAGATTTTGAGCAGGAATATCTAGGAGAGTCAGGAACTCATTAGCTCGTTCCCACTTGATTTGGGGGCAGTGTTTTAGAGGTTCAGAACTGTGGTTTATTCTCGCCATGACGTTCAGATGTGCATTTTGGTTCTTCTGGACTTAACAGGAGCCTGACCCAACTACTGAGCTAATGTGTTAGTTTTGGTCTCTTTTGCAAAATGTTCATCTTTTTTTTTTGGCTGCACGGCGTGGCTAGTGGGATCTTAGTTCCCTGACCAGGGATTGAACCCGGGCCCTCGGCAGTGAAAGTGTCGAGTCCTAACCCCTGGACCACCAATTCCCCAAAATGTGCACCTTGATCTCCTCACACACACAAGGATATCCATGGAGAGTGGGAATGTGGGGGGCAAGTTCTTTCTCGTGCTGTAGCCCTCTGGGTTCTGATAACCATGGAGTCCCTTTCCATGCCTGTAAGACCCCTAGATCTCTGGGGTACCCTGGTCACTCCTGGTCATGCCTGTTGCCTGGCTTCATGACTAATTCTACCATCTGACATTCTCAAAAGTGCCCCAGTTTGGCTGCCTGGAATCTTGAGTTCCAGTGTCAGAATTGTAACCCTGATTATGTTTAAGTAACTGTGTAGTATACTTTCCCAGTTGGGAAATCCTGCTGTGTCCTGAGAATGCCCTATGTGCTTTCTTTCATTGAAAATGTCTTTGGATCCAAAAGTTGTTAGGACTTTTGAATATTCTTGCTTTGGTGAAGCTCTGACCTTAATGACGCTTGTTAACTGCCACAGAGAGGGTAGGGGCTCTGTATGTTTTTCTTGTTCTCTTAAGGATCTAACATACATTTCCAAACTGCCTAACTAGGGATGCAGTCCTTGGCTATGAAACTTGAGTCAATTTTGTTGTAATATATTGAAATCACAGTTTCACTCAGTGATGATGATCCACTTCAGTATTTTTCCTGACGTCAAGGATATCCTTATTTCACGTGGATTCTTCAACTCAAGTAATGCCAAGTTTGATTTGTTTTTGAAAACGATGTGCAAAGTAATGATTCCATGTAGTATTAACAAACTAGTAGAATAGATGAGCTTGTCGTGAAAAACATGTTCTGTCCCCATTTTGTTTTTTTCCCGCCCACTCCTGTACTCTCCAGAAATAATCACTTTTGTTCATTTTTGTTTTCAGTTCTACAGGTTCTTATATCACTAAATAATCTGTTTATGCCACTTTTATTTATTGACTTCCTGTTATGACATGACAATTTAGCTTACTTTTTGCTTCTTATTTCCTTTATTCTCCAGATTTTTGATGATTATATTTATAGTTCAACCTTTGTTACTTATATGGACTAATTTAGTTTCATCAACCAATGACAGGGACTCTTACCTCCTTCCCCTTTGTAAAATGAGAATATCAGTGTCCTGACCTATCTTTCCTCTCCCCTTCCTCTCCTGTTATACCTACAGCTTCTGTCAGATGTCAGGGTTGGTGAGATTGTGTTCTATAAGCACGATAAGCACGACAAAGTCTTCTGTGCCTTGTCTATTTTTTGTTTTGATAATGGCTTTATTAAGATATGATTTACATACTATGCAATTCAGTTCTTTAAAGTGTACAATTCAGTGGGTTTTGGTATATTTACAGAGTTTAGCAGCCATCACTGTAATCAATTTTAGAACATTTTCATCAACTCCAAAGGAAACCCACATCCGTTATCACTTGCTTCCCTTCCATACCCATCCCGCCAGCCTCCAGTAACCACTAATCTATATTCCGTCTCTGTAGATTTGCCTACTCTGGACATTACATATAAATGGAATCATATAATATGTGGTCTTTTGTGACTATCTTCTATCAGCATAATGTTTTCAAGGGTCTTCCATGTTGTGGCATGTCAGTACTTCATTACTTTTTATTGATGAACAATATTTCATTGTATGGATATACCACATTTTATTTATATTCATTCATCAGTTGATGGGCATTTGGGTTATTTCCACCTGTTGACTATTGTGAATAGTTGCTGCTGTAAACATTAGTGTACAAATATTTGTTTGAATACTTGTTTTAAATTCTTTTTGGTATATGCCCAGGAGTGGAATTGCTGGGTCATATGGTAATTCTGTGTTTAAACTTCTGAGGAACTGCTAGATTGTTTTCCAAAGTGACTGTACCATCTTACATTCCCACTAGCAGTGAATGAAGATTCCAATTTCTCCATATCCTTGCATTTATTATTACCTGTTTTTTTGTTTGTCGTCATCCTAGTGGGTGATAGGAGCTATCTCCTTTCGGTTTTGATTTGCATTTCCCTGGTACATGATAATGTTGAGCATCTTTTCATGTGCTCATTGGCTAATTGTGTATTTTCTTTGGAGAAATGTCTGTTCAGACCCTTTGTTCATTTTAAAATTTGGTTTCCGTCTCTATTAAATTGTGAGGATTCTTTGCGTATTCTAGATATAAGTTCCTTGTCAGATATATGATTTGCAAACATTTTCTTCATTCTGTAGGTAATCATTTCACTTTTCTGATGGCATCCTTTACATACTGTTTGCTTTTGAAAAGCTGAAGAGCAATAAAGATGTTTGCTTAGTTATGACTGTCAATATCTGTCAACTTTGCACTCCATAGCCAGGCTATACTAGTTTCATATTTCCTATAGTTATACTGGCATGACTTAAGTTATAGATTGAGAAAAGAGGCACTGGAGAGACATTATATATATATATATATATATATATATATATATATATATATATATATATTTTTTTTTTTTTTTTTTTTTTTTTTTTTTTTTTTGCGGTATGCGGGCTTCTCACTGTTGTGGCCTCTCCCGTTGCGGAGCACAGGCTCCGGACGCGCAGGCTCAGCAGCCATGGCTCACAGGCCCAGCCGCTCCGCGGCATGTGGGATCTTCCTGGACCAGGGCACGAACCCGTGTCCCCTGCATCAGCAGGCGACTCTCAACCACTGCGCCACCAGGGAAGCCCGAGACATTATATTTTAAATCTCTGATTTCACATTAAAAAAAAAAAGAGCAATACTTTGTTTACTTTAAAAACTGTGTGAATGACTGGGTTATTTAATTTATTTACCAAAGCTGCGGAAGGGTATGTTTCCAAGGTAACCTGAAAGGGAGCTGTCTTTGGGTATCAGCTTTTGGGTGATAAATTTTTTTTGTTGGTTGAAATATTTTTTATTGTGTTACGTTAGGAAGGGGTTCTTAACTGGGGCCAATTTTGCTCATCAGGCAACATTTGGAAATGTCTGGAGATATTTTTGGTTGTTCTGCTGGAGAAGTACCTAGCATCTGCCTAGAAGCAAGGAGATACCTGGCATCTAGCTGGTACAGGCCAGGTATGTTGCTAACATCCAGCAATGCATGAGACAGTTCCCCAGGCAAAGAATTATCTGGTCCATAGTCAGTAGTGCTGAGGTTGGGAAACCCTGCATTCAAAAGACACAAATACTGTTAGAGATCCGCCTATTTAAGTTTCTTTACATAGGAAAGGAGCTTATGTTTTGTAGATATTTGGAAGCTAGCTATCTTGAGGCATCAGATTATTTTGGTTATTTTAAACACTTTGGTTATTATATTAGCTGGAATTAAATTAATAAAGTGTCTTTCTTTTTTCAGACAGAGTTCTAAAAAATTGGATAATAATTTCAGGCGTTTTGGGCTTCTCAGTGCTTGACTAAGTTCAGCTATTTAAAGGCTTCCGGATGTTGCTCATAACTGTTCCCTGGATTCTGCTCTGGTCCCTGTTATGGGAGGGAAAAATATTTGCAGGCTGATAATTATAATGTTCCTCTTCTTAAGCAGTTTGTGGAGCATGAAAAATATTTTTAGAAAAAATGTTCCAAGTGCAGCGCAAGATCTACTGTGAGGTTTTAGAAAAAGTCTTATGAATGTTGGAATAATTATCTCACCTTGAAACCTCTGGTTAGAAATTATTTCAATTCTACAGTTATGCCACTGGAACTTTCACATTTCATTGTCATTTAAAAAAATAAGCCTCATAACTATGGTTTTCACTTAACCTAAACAATTTAACAATCTAATTGTTTTAAAATTGATTGAGAAAATGAATCCTGTGGTGTTTTTCCTTATTTTTTCCTTCCCTTCTTTGACAGTTAATTGCTTTAATTTGGGGATCGAATGCCTTGAATGCCCGCAACTTTTGTCCTGTGACTGCTCACCAGTTGTATCAAAGCATTTAAATTACCTTAAAGAAAAAGGTTTGTGGGAGCCTGTGGCATGATTTCAGCTCAGTTCAAGTAAGAGAACCCAAATGACCTTCTCTTTCTTGAAGGAAATAGGATCAAAAGCAGATGGACTTTTTTTTTTTTTTTTGCGGTACGCGGGCCTCTCACTGTTGTGGCCTCTCCCGTTGCGGAGCACAGGCTCCGGATGCGCAGGCTCAGCGGCCATGGCTCACGGGCCCAGCCGCTCCGCGGCATGTGGGATCTTCCCGGACCGGGGCATGAACCTGTGTCCCCTTCATCAGCAGGCGGACTCTCAACCACTGCGCCACCAGGGAAGCCCCACATGGACTTTTTTGGTAGGTGTTGCAGATTAGTTGAGTACCTCGGAGCCTTTAGAGGTCCAAGGGAACGGCCTATTCTTTAAACCAGGACTAGTTAATGTAGCTTATTTGAGTGAGAAGGGCTAAAATTATTCCTCACAGATAGCCTCTGAATTTTAATTTCAGTAATTTGTGTCTTTTTAGCCCGTGATACAGCAGTTCTGAATCCCATCTAAGTTATGAAAAGTGAATTTACTGTTGCCAGGCCTGCTGGCAACTAGCAGTTGTCCATGTATAACGTCTGGACTTTATTACAGCATATGGAACCAGCTCCTTCAACATTCTGGGGCCCAGCCACAGCTAAGACAGCCAAGGGTTATACATGCAGGTCTATACATACAGCTCTTTGGGGAGACTGGTACCAAGGGCAGAAGGTATGGTCTTGGTTGCTGTGTTATGGTTGCTAGAAAACCATAATTTGGGGAAAAAGGGAACTCTCATAAGGAGATATTAACATACCTTAAATATTAAGGTTTCCATCATGGAAAAGTTATTTGGTGGAATTCTGAAATGGACAGCTTAATTAGGACATGAGTCGAGTTTGATAGTTTAATACCCTGAGTATTTCAACTAACTTAAGGATGCTGTGAGAGTCATGTTTTTGAATTTCCTCCTTTAGTTTGAATAAAATCTCTCTGACCTCTAGCAGTGTTAAAATGGTTAATGGCCTTTGATTACCTGGGCTCGCCCGTCTCCATTTTTCTCAGACATTCTGTGGGTTTTTCCTTACACTTTCTTTGTCTGTCTGGATGATTCTTCCCAAATAACTCATCTTCAAAGTTTTTTTTTCTTTAATTATAAAGTATTTATCTTAAATACATCAGATACCAATAGTAAATATAGCCAAATAGCAACAACGAATGTCTTTTAGTGTTGAAGGTTAAGTGCAAATTTTATTTTCTTAGGCATAATTTTCTCTAACTGAAAGACTTTACAATCAGTAGGGGTTAATAGTATAATCAGAAAAATTGCATTAATTAAATACACATTCATCTCTGGGTAGGTGGCAAGTAGTAGAAACTTAATCTCCCCATTTTTTTTTTTTTTTTGTAATCCACTTACACATGGGGATTAATAGCGAAGTGTCTTCTCAAAAGTTAGGATTTAGGGAAGAATAAAGACTGTGGATTCTGGCCCTGGAAAGAACAAAGATGAGAAAGCCCATGGGGGCAGCCAAGAATCCCAGTGATTAAATATCAGTGGAATGATTAGCCCCATTGTTGACTGATCCTATCAGGATAGGATTGAACCCAGACCCTCGGGCATCAGAGAGTTGTTGACCTTCCAGGGTTGACTGCACCCCTTTCTTTATACTCCTTTCCCCTTGGACAGTAGTCTTACATCCACAGTTCCAATCACAGTTGTGCCTCATGACCTCAGTTTTTCTCTAGGATTGCTTCCTTGTTCATGAACTAGCCCATCTTCTCTGAAGGTCCTAAAGCACTGATGATTTTCAAGTCAAGCTTAATTCATGTTTGTGCTGGGGCTACCAGTAAAAGGTGCCTCAAACTGGATGACCTAAGACAATAGACATCTATTCTCTCATAGTGCTGGATGTTCAAAATCAAGATGTTGGCAAGGCCATGTTCTCTCCAAGGGTTCCAGGGTAGAATCTTTTCTTGCCTTTTTCAGCTGCTGCTGGCCGTTGGCATTCCTGGGCTTGTGACATTGCTGCAGTCTCAGCCTCCTTCTTCACATGGCCACCTTCTCTTGTGGCTGTGTGTCTGTTTCTAAGTCTCTTCCTCTCCCTATTAAGATACAAATTATTGGATCCTAATCCTATATGACGTCATCTTAACTCGACTCTGTCTGCAAAGACCCAATTTCCAAATAAGGCCATAGTCACAGTTACTACCGGTGAGGGCTGAAACATATCTTCTTGGGGGACACGGTTTAACCCACAAGGAGGTCCAACCACTCCATTAGACTGCCTGTTAAAATCACTTAAGAACATGTAATATGGGTGTGTACTTACTGCTGAGAAATGTGACTTTCCTATAAAGCTTAGCTCTGATATGTCACCATGTGTTTTAAGCTTTCAAAGACTCTATCTAGTCCTTTGGTCCCAGCCCTGCTTTCCCATTTTATCTCTCAGGTCTCCTTTCTCAAATACTTAGAGCCAGTGAAACAGGAGTCCCGTTGGCCCTGGGATGTATCCTGTTCTCATTGTTTTGCATGCGTTGTGTCCAGATCTGGACTGTTCCCACTTTTGCGTGCCCTTCTTCTAGGTCTGGTTGAAATCAGCCATCCTTATGCAGTTTCCTTGATGTTCTAGTGTTTAATGGTTCTTATTTAATTTATTTATTTTTGGCCATGCCACACGGCTTGCAGGATCTTAATTCCCTGACCAGGGATCGAACTCGGGCCCCTGCAGTGAAAGTGCTGAGTCCTAACCACTGGACCATCAGGGAATTCCCTAATGGCTCTTTGAGGTGTGTTATCATTGTCTGTCTGTGTCTCTGTGAACACTTTGCCTAGGCTGCAAACTTTTTTTTTTTTTTCTCCTGGGGAGTCTTCTGAAAAGTTTGTCATTTGGATTTCACCATCACTTCAAGAAAGGTCCTACTAAGCGCACTCTATGGTCAAGAAAAATCGTGGCTTGGAAGGTTCACAATTAGCCCAAAGAAACCCAGTGGAGAGGCCAAGCTGGAAATCTCACTAAATCTTCAGCCACCAAATGGCAAGTGATTACCATGGTATTGCGGACTAGAGGTCATCCTATACTCCCAATAGACACTGAAGAGAAGCCCCAAAGACAGAACAGTTACCCAGTTTTCATGGGAAGATTTATGGATTCTGGGATCCACGGAGGGGACATGAGAATGGGGTTGACCCTAGACTGCAGACTTTTTGAGGGCAAGGTCTCAGCCAAATTGATCTTGGTTTTGCCCACGGCGCCCCTGTGGAGGAGCTCGATATAGGTTAGGATACACTTGCCCCCAGCTTACAACATCAGCAGTCAGGATATATGCATGGTGCTCTGGTCTTTGCCAAGACGGTGGGCTCTGCAAGGTGGCAGCTAAGGGATGAGAAGCCTAAGGTGGCAAAGGCTGTACTCAGGAGAGACTAGGGACAGGCATATTCCCTAAAGACCCACTGGCAAGGACCCACTGGCGAGAAGGTGTCTTAGTTGCTGGTGAGCAGTCTTCAGCCAGGTTGAAGCTGATGCTATAGCAAGAGGGAAAACTAGGCAGCGTGCATTCTGAGGGGGAAGATGGGTGGGTGGGTGTCTTAGCTCGAGTTGCTGTAATGAAACAGCATAGGCTGGGTGAATTAAACAGCAGACGTTTACTTCTCACAGTTCTGGAGGCTGGGTAGTCCTGAGATCGGGGTACCTGAATGGTCAGGTTCTTGGGGAGAGCCCTCTTCCTGGTTGTGGCTTCACATGGCCTTTCCTTGTTGCATGCGCACACAGAGAATTCTTCTCTTCTCTTCTTTTTATAAGGACATTATATTTCATCATGGGGGCTCCACCATCTTGATCTGATCTAAATCTAATTACCTCCCCAAATTGCGCCCCCCCCATCACAGTGGGGATCAGGGCTTCACCATGTGAGTTTTTAGAGGATACAAATATTCAGTCCATAGCGGTGAGCCAGCAGCCAGGCACACAGTTTGGAACCAGCAGATAAACAGGAACCAGAGAACAAAGAAAAAGTACGAGAGCATTGCACCAATATGTCTTTAATTCTGAGGTGAGCTATTCCACACCTGGACTTTGTTAAGGGTCATGGGGGCTCGGGGCTAAGCAGTCCAGGACCTAACCTGCAGATGGATGGGGGAGGGATGTATACCTGGATACTGAAATTCTCTGTGCAGAAAATAATGGAAGAGCCTGAGGGTGGAAGTGAGGGGCTGGTAGAAATAGCAAGAGGTGGAGTCCTGTGCCCGCAGGAGAATGCACTGTGGCTGGGAGGTGAAAGTACCCCCCAATATGCAGAGGGACCAGATGGTAAAGGGGATCTTCACGGAGGGTGGTCCCTTGATGGATGACTTGTAGCATGTGGTGGGTGCAGTGTTCAGAGCAGAGCATTAATTGCACGTGACCACGGAGGGAGGGACGAAGGCCACTGGCTCTAGAGAAAGTGAAATCTCAAATTGCTGGTTGAAATCAGATAAGGGTTCAGGCCTCTGCTTTGGCATTGCCAAACTATTTGCTAGGCGGGGGCAGCAGGAGCTTCTAAAGGAACTTTGTGCTGCACAGATCAGCTTACTCTTTAAAATGTATTTTTTATTTGCTGTATGTTTGTTGTAAGAACAATCAAGTACATTTAAAAGGAGCCGTTCTCCAACATTGCTGCTATGAGAACACATTGTTGCTTTTGGTATTTCTCTGTTCTTTCTTATCTTTTCCTGCCCTTTTTACATATTTGTAACTCTTGCATAGATACAGCTTTGTATTTTGTTTCTTTTTATGGGACATTGCATCATCCACTCCTATAAAGGAGCAACTGGACAAATGTAAAAAGAACTGTGCTTACAGGCAGGTACAAACTCCTAGTGGGGATAAACTGATGATGACATTTGTTGATGGAAGTTCTGTTGGGCTGAAAGAATTGGCAAAATGTCTGGACCATTAAGAAAATGGATTCTGTGATTAGTTTTAAAACTAGGCCAAACAACAAGGTCCTACTGTATAGCACAGGGAAGAACTGTACTCAATATCCTGTGATAAACCATAATGGAAAAGAATATGTAAGAGAGTTACTTTGCTGTACAGTAGAAATTAAACACAACATTGTAAATCAACTATACTTCAATAAAATTAAAAAAAAACGAATGAGAAAAATCTAGACTTCAGAAAAAAGAACAATAATTACAATTCATTGAATCATATCAGATATGTAAAATTTCATAATAATATAAAACATAACAAACCTCACTGGTTGCCACTGAAGTCTACTAGGGCATCAGCGTATCTGCAAATTGATAAATAAAAAGAAAGAAATCAGCAAAAAACAAGCAAAAAACAAAACCAACAACCGCAACAACAAAAGTAGGCAAACCAACTAGTTTTTCTGCAATCAGATTTGTAAAATAACATATATCCCTTGGGTTAGTCTTTGTTTTTGACATAGCATCCCTTCCTTAAATGACTTCTGTAGTTTCAGGTCAGTAGGGAGACCACATAATAATTGTATGGTATCTGTTTCAAGACATTTTCTTTTGATTTTTATAAAGTAAGCTGGTATTAAACTTTTTTCAATTAAGAAAATATAAAAGAGGTATATATAAAATATAACCAAGTATGGTTATGTCCATACTTGTTGTTTATGATGGTCACATGTTCCAGTGAGCTAATCACTTACATAACCATCCTCCTGTAATTGAATATTTGTTGTATTTCTTTTTTTAATCACTATCTTAAGATTCCTTGAAGTTCTTGATGTATACTTTGCTTTTTTCCTTTTTTTTTAAACTTGTTTTTCTCAGGCTAAATTCTCAGGATGTGGTATTTGTATTAAATATGACATTTAAAAAATGGCTCTTGATTTGAATTACCAAACTGAAACTGTGCACCTCAGATTGGGACTTGAACCCACATGCTGGGACTCAAACCCAGCCTAAACCCAGATTGGGACTTGAACCCACGCAGCCAGGACTCTAATCCAGCCAAAACTCAGACTGGGACTCAAACCCACGTGGCCGGGATTCAAACTCGACCAAAACCCTGATTGGCACTTGAACCCACACGGCCGGGACTCGAACGCACGTGGCTGGGATTGGAACCTGGCCAAAACCCACGGTCTTCCAACTGACATCACACACCTGGTTTCAGGACTTAATGAAGCTCAGGTTCTTAATGTCCCATCTCAGAAAGAATTCAGTGAGAGACAAAGTGATGGGTAAGAAGTGGATTTATTTAGAGAGAAACACACTCCACAGACAGAGTGTGGGCCATCTCAGAAGGTGAGAAAGGCACCAGGGTATGGGGTTGTCAGTTTTTATAGGGGTGGGTGATTTCATAGGCTAATGAGTGGGAGGAGGATTCCAGCTATTTCGGGAAGGGGCAGGGATTTCCAGGAATTGGGCCACCACCCACTTTTTGATCCTTTTGGTTGGCCTTGGAACTGTCACGGCACCTGTGGGTGTGTCATTTAGCTTGCTGATGTGTTACAGTGAGCATATACTGAGGCTCAAGGTCTAGTGGAAGTCAGCTTGTCTGCCATCTTGGACCCATTTGGCTCTAATCAGTTTATGTCATGTCCTCGGGCTATGTCATTCTTTCAAAGGTTGTGCCCTGCCCCCTTCCCTCTTGTTTCAAAACTGCTTAAAACGTTTTGATCAAAAAAAAAAAAAAAGTCTTGATCAGTTCATATGTATGAGTATATTGACGTCACCATGCCTAATCTGTACTGGGTCTTAATTATTTAATTTTATTTTGTTACTGTTAACATAATAATAAAGAATCTCTCTCTCTCTTTGCTTTTCAGGTAGACTGAACTTTTTGTGTTTATGATTTTGAACATTGTTTCAAGCTTTTAGAAAACACCATTATTGGCTTATCTCTTAAATCCTTTACATTCTCTGGAGCAAAATAAATAAAATAAAACAAGGAAGAACTTGCTTTGGATTCCTCATCTGTGAGAGAATGAGGTTGAAGCAGAATTGTTCCCGAGAGCCTTTCTAGCTTCCAACGTCCCTGTCTTTGGGTTTATGAACCCAAAGTTTAAAAAGTGACTGGGATGCAACATTAAAAGTTCTGATGCCCAGGCTGGTGAAATGGTTGTAGATGACCTGTTGCGGCTAGTTTTTGTTTTCGTTTGTTTTTTGTTAATAGAGTTGGGTTTATAGAGCAGTTTTAGTTCATAGCAAAACGGAGCCGAAAGTTGAGAGAGTTTCCATATATCCTCTGTCTCCACACATGCACGGCCTGCCCCATGATCAACAGCCCTCACCAGAGTGCTGCATTGGTTACAACCAACAAATCTACACTGACACATCATTACCTAGAATCCATAGTTTACATCAGGGCTCGCGGTTGGTTGGTGCACATTCTGTGTGTTTGGATTAATGTATAGTGACATGTAACTACCATTATAGTGTCATATAGTAGTTTCAGGGCCTTAAAAATCCTCTGTGCTCTGCCTGTTCATCTCTCTTTCCCCCCAGCCCCTGGCAACCACTGATCTTTCTTCCATCTCCATAGCCTTGCCTTTTCCAGTATGTCATGTAGTTGAGTTGTGGCTGGTTTTGAGGACGCTGACATCACTGTTGAGAATTGTCCCTCAGGAGTCTTTCCCCACCATTCCCTGCGCTTCTACCGCGATTGCCTCTAGATTGGGATTTTAGAGTTGGAGGGATTGATAAGGTCCTCCCAACTCCAGAATCTTCTCTGTGACACCCTGGCTGAGGAATGTCACGTGAGCCTTTGCTGCAGTTGTCATTATGGAGCTGAGAGGAGAACAGAAGACCGAGAGGCAGAGAGTCTGGGTTCCAGCCCTGGCTCTGACTTGGATTAGCTGAGTCACCTGCCCTTTCGGAGGCTGGCCCTTCCATTGTCCCTTTGTGGAGTGATGCCAGGCGGTGCCTGCTCCCACGTTGTCGGGTTGACACGAGATTGTGTAGGCTGGCCTTTGTTAACACCAAAGGAAGGTACAAAAGGCAGTCTGAAGAGGCTGATGCTGGGCAGCCTGGTCCTTGGTTGAGCCAGTGAATTGTTAGAAAGTTGTTCCCTGCAGGGAATGGAGGTCTGTCTCCCTGAAACTTGCTCCCGTTAATGCCAACTGTGTCCTGTTGGGACACAAAGCCAACCCTGCCCCATAACCACTTGTGGTTGGCTGTCTTGCCTCCCCCCGTCTCACTCCAGAAGCTCCTTCCAAGCAAAACTTCTCTGCTCCTTCTTCTATCCTTTGTATCACATGGATTCTTCTTCTTCTTCTTCCTCCCTCCCCCTCCCCCTCCCCCCCCCCTCCTCCTCCTCTTTCAGATTCTGTAATATATTTTAGTAGGGAGATGTCAATTTAACTGAAAGCATGAAGACTTTTCTTTTTTCAATTCATTTTGCCCTTTTATTGACGTATAGTTAACTTACAATGTTGTGTTAGTTCCAGGTGTACAGCAAAGTGATTCAGTTTTATATATATATATTTCAGATTATTTTCCATTATAGGTTATTACAAGATACTGAACACAGTTCCCTGTGCTATGCAGTAGGTCCTTGCTGTTTGTCTATTTTGTGTATAGTAGTTTGTATCTGCTAATCCTGTACTCCTAATTTACCCCTCCTCCCCTCCCTTTCCCCTTGGTAACCATAAGTTTGTTTTCTTGGTCTGAGTCTGTTTCTATTTTGTATATAGATTAATTTGTATTTTTTTTTTTTTTTTTTTTTTTTTTTTTGCGGTACACGGGCCTCTCACTGCTGTGGCCTCTCCCGTTGCGGAGCACAGGCTCCGGAAGCGCAGGCTCAGCGGCCATGGCTCACGGGCCCAGCCGCTCCGTGGCATGTGGGGTCTTCCTGGACCGGGGCACGAACCCGTGTCCCCTGCATCGGCAGGCAGATTCTCAACCACTGTGCCGCCAGGGAAGCCCTGTATTATTTTTTAGATTCCACATTTAAGTGATGTCATATAATATTTGTGTTTCTCTATCTGACTTCACTAAGTATAATATTCTCTTAGGTCCATGCACGTTGCTGCAATGGCAATATTTCATTCTTTTTTATGGCTTAGTAGTATTCCATTACACACACACACACACGCGCGCACATATACATGTATATATATATATATATATATACATACCATATCTTCTTAAGCCAGTCGTCTGATGGGCACTTGAGTTGTTTCCATCACATGGGTTCTTTAGTTCTGTGAACACACAATTCAGCATTTCAAATTATGGTATAAAGAAGTGTTATGGGCTTAATTTTATGCCCTCAAATTCATATACTGAGGCCCTGTCCCCAAAATACCTCAGAATGTAACTGCATTTGGAAATAGAGCCTATAAAGAAGTAAGGTAAAGTGAGGTCATTAGGGTGGCCCTAATCCAATCTGACCGGTGTCCTTATAAAAAGAGGAAATTTGGACACACGCACAGACACCAGAGATGCCTGAACACAGAGGAAGGACCAGGTGAGCCCACAGTGAGCAGGCAGCCGTCTACAAGATGAGAGAGGCCTCAGGAGAAACCAACCTGCCAGCACCTTGATCTCAGACTTCCCAGCCTCCAGAGCTGCGAGAAGACACATTTCTGTTGTTTAAGCCACCCCGTCTGTGGTGCTTTGTTATGGCAGCCCTGGCAGACTAGGACGGGGAGAGAATTCAGTTTTATCCCCATCTTCCCACCTCTATTCATTTTCAGTGTCTTATTGCAGCCCGTTCTACACTTTTCTTATTGAACTTTTTTGGGGAATTAATGAGACTTTCAGATCAAATGCTGCCCTTTATCTTATACTTTCTTCTGGGCAAAGAACGAGGAGTCACTTTTTTACAGGTAAATGAGTAATAGTTTTATAAATGGTGTTTAGGACGATGACCCTTAGACTGGCTACCTTTGATAGATCTTTTCTTTTGTTCTGGGCCTTTTTGCTACTTTACACATCACCATTACGAAATCCTTACTAACAAGGACCTACTGTATAGCACAGGGAACGCTACTCAATCTTCTTTTTTTTTTTTTTTGCTACACTGCGTGGCACGTGGGGTCCTAGTTCCCCGACCAAGGAGCGAACCCGTGCTCCCTGCAGTGGAAGCGCAGAGTCCCAGCCACTGAACCGCCAGGGAAGTCCCTCTACTCAGTATTCTGTAATAACCTGAACGGGAAAAGAATTTGAAGAAGAAGAGATATATGTATACGGATAACTGAGTCACTGCGCTGTACACCTGAAACTAACGCCACATGGTAAATCGACTATACTCCAATATAAAAAAAAGAAAAGAAATCCTTGCACGGTTGGTATTGCCATTCCGTTTGATGGATGAGAAAGTGGGGAAGCAGAGAGAGATGACACGAGCAAGGCCACGCAATGCGGGTTTTGTGGATCCACAAAATCTACGTTCAGCAGCCGGTGACGGCACCTGGGCGGTTATGGGGGCTGGGGTAGGCTGAGTCCATACCCCTCCTCTGATTGGTCCAGGGTGCCCACGTGACCTGCCCTACGGAGCGGACTGTTGATTGTGGAATCCCTCACCCACTCTCGTTCTTCCTCTCATTTAATGCAATCCAATAGCTCCGAGCACTCTGTCAGAGGTAGTTTATTTGAGCAAGACCATTTAGGAATGGCAGAGATTTCCTGTGCAGAGATTTTATATAGGTGATGTGTGTGTGCTTGTGAAGGCAGATGGATGTTTAAGTGTGTGTGAGGCAAAGGACGGCAGACTCCAGGAGCCTGGGGACCACTCAGGGCTGTAACCCTCACTCCCGCACCAGCCGTCCGGCTCCTCCAGGCCTTCTGCGTTTCCCATTTACAGGGCCCTTTCACTGTTATGACACCTGTTTAAATCTGGTGTTTCCATTACGTAGGGCCTGGTAGGTGGCTGGAGCTGGCAGCCGGGCAGGGACCATGTGTGCAGCTCCCAAGCTCAGGCAGATGCCCCTCCTCCCGCCACTTCTCGTGGAAAATCCATTTTTGGTGTTTTGTTTCAGTGAGAAAAGCATACAAATATTTTCAGGGGCCCCCATCTTCCCTACCCTTCTTGCTTGCAGCTAAAATTTCATCCTTTGAGGATGGGGGCCAAATCTCTTTTGAAACAAAGAAAGCACTAATGAAAACATTATTGTCTTCACATTTCTTTTGGGAAAAAGAGATGATTTTTAAAGCATGTTACGTAGACTTTGTTCCGTGAAATTCCGTGACATTAGATTTGCATGGCAGCTGCTTTCTGTGTCATCCCCCCCTAGAATTATCGACATCATCAAGCCAGGAGAGCTTTGCTGTAGACAGGGTGATGTCAGCTCCATTTAGCAGATAGGAAGCTGCTTACCAACATTTGTATCTATAAATGCTTATTTAAAAAGAACATCAAAATTGACATGTAACATGCATGTAGAAAAGTGTCTATTATTTTAAGTGTGTAGCTTGATGAATTTTTATGAATTCATGTGGCCAGCATTCAGATCCAGAGTCAGAACATGCGGAGACCCCAGAGCCTCCCTTGTGCCTCTTCCTGGCAGCACGCCTCTAAGAGCAGCGTCAATCCTGGTGGTTTCTAACACCGTAGAATAAAGGAACGTGTACGTGAAGAAGTCTTGCTGTCACTCTATCCCCGTTTACCCCCTTCTTTCTACACCCTCAGCTAACCATATGCTTTTCTTGGCTTCTTGTGAATCCTTGCCGATTTATGTGTTTAGGTAGATAAAGGTGTATATTCTACATTTTGCACTTTTCCAAGAGATAGCACCCCGTCCTCACTCTATGACATCTTGCTGTCTGTCTTTCCTACGTCTCCCCACTCCGTCCGGCTACCCCTGCCATTGTTCAGGCCCCTACGTATTGGGTTGAATATGATCCCCCTCCCTCCCCAACTCGTGTCCCCTGGAACCTCAGGATGTGTCCTTATTTGGAAACAAAAGTCTTTTCTTTGCGGATGTCATTAGTTAAGAGGAGGTCCCTGGGGGTGGGGGGAAGCGTAGGGTGGGCCCTAACTCCCATGGTTTCAGACTCAGAGACACAGACACTCGGGAGAAGGCTGTGACGGTGGAAGCAGGAATCGGAGTGATGTCCCGACGACCTGTGGGCTGCCGGGAGCCGCCAGAAGCTGGAAGAGAAGCTGGAAGAGACAGAGAAGGATCCTTTCCTAGAGCCTCTGGAGGGAGTGCAGCCCTGCCGACACCTTCGTTCTGGACTTTTAACCTCAGAACCGAGACAGTGAACTTCCATGGTTTTCAGCCACCCGGTTGGCGGCACTTGTTTTGGAAGCTGTAGCACACTAATACACTCTCCTCGCCCTCTCTGCTGAAGCGTGCGTCCGCCTCCCCACCGTCTCGTCTTTACACCTCGGCGCATTTTCCCCGTGGACTCAGCTGTCCTTCTAAAATGTGTGTGATCATGTCCCTCTATCAGAGTCCCCATTGTTTACCAGATGAAGTCCAAGCTTCTTGGCCTGGTGTCTGTCCCCGGTGCTATCCCTTCTGCCTCAAATCTTGCTCACCCCAGCCTTGCCCCTTCAACCCTGAGGTAGACACACATTGGCAGCTGCTAGCAGGGTGGCTGTGTCTGGATAGAAGGGCACTGGGGTGACCCTGAATTTGATGCACGTAGATGGCTCTTCTGGGCTCCAGTGGTCCACCGCTGTCCTCACGGCACCCTTCATGGAAGGGTTCTTGCACTTAAATTATTGGTACTTTCCTGGCCTCCAAGGTGATCCAGGTTGCAGCCTTTGCTGAGAGATTCACAAACACAACTTGTTCCCATGTGTGCCGGCACTGGGCCATAGAGGGAAGGACAGTAACCCAGAGCCGGATGGCTGGGTTCGTCCTGTCTGCTTGGCCACTTACTAACAGAATGACCTTGAACAATTTATTTTCTTACTCCATGCCTCAGTGTTCTCATCTGTCAAATGGGGATGATAATAGTACCTACCTCATAGGGCTGTTGTGAGGAGTAGATGAATTAATGCCTATAGATGTTTCCAGAGGGCCTAGCCCCCCTAGTAAGAGCTCAAGAAGCTCT
The DNA here is from genome assembly GCF_025265405.1 of Mesoplodon densirostris. Lineage (NCBI taxonomy): Eukaryota > Metazoa > Chordata > Mammalia > Artiodactyla > Ziphiidae > Mesoplodon > Mesoplodon densirostris. The sequence goes on from NC_082665.1 coordinate 13,605,996, forward strand.
TGGCTGAGCTGGATTTCTCTCCTCCTGGTCTCTTCTGGCTTATTTTTTAAGGCTCAAAGCAGGCACCATCAGCTCTAGAAAGCCTTTTGGGACCTTCTCTGCTGGCATAATCATGCATTGTCTTCAGTTAATCTGTTGAGGCCCTGAAGTTCTTGAGGGCATGCCCATTCTAGACCTCGGTCAACCCCATTCCTAGCATGGGACCTGGTAGGCCTTCAGTTTGGTGCTTTCTTAGGAAAAGAATGAGTAATGAATTGACTGTCTTCCCAAGTGTCACACAGTGGATCGTGCCAGGGCTGTACTTCAGACTCTGATGTCAGCTGAAAAGCCTTGGCTGGGGGCTCTTCTGTGCCCACGGGAGGTGTGGGGAGCGTCTAAGCTCTGTGTGAGATCACGGTGATGGGAAGCAGGAAAGATCTTGCTGGAGAAGCAGCCTGCGGGCTGACTTAACAATTAAAGGGACTTGCCGCCGCCCCGAAGCTCCTGCGGGGTCTGAGAGACCCGGGTCTTTTTTACTTTTATTTTTATTTATTTATTTGTTTATGTTTGGCCACGCCATGCAGGTTGTAGGATCTTAGTTCCCTGACCAGGGGTTGAACCTGGGCCCTCGGCAGTGAAAGTGTGGAGTCCTAACCACTGGACCGCCAGGGAAATCCCGATTTTTATTTATTTTGAAATTTTTAAAAAACATAAAATAACTTGGCTTTGAGTTTTTAAAATGACTACCTTATATATACATTAATCATCTGGTCCCCTGATGTTCAAACTAGACTATAGTGATCAAGTGATGACTAATGTTTGGGTGACTTGGTCCATAGGAAATTGGTGGAAAAGAGAAACATTTCATCCTAAATTCTTTAGATTCTGATCTGTTCCCTACTTGGTTCGGCAAGTGAGGAAGGAGGGTGTCCTGGGGTGGGAACACTCTGCACCCAGGCTGGGCATAGACACTGTTAGAACCCATCCCTGTGAACAACTCTTCACAACTGTGCATCTTACTGGGAGTCAAGCTCCATGAAATGGAGAAAATAGGCAAAAAAGGAAATGTAAAATAGAACATTGGAAAAGGGGAGTTCTTGCACTGGAAATGCTCCCTCATCATGTTTTTTTTTTTTTCTTCTTTTTTTGGCCATGCCGCGTGGCTTGTGGGGTCTTAGTTCCCCGACCAGGGATCGAACCTGTGCCCGCTGCAGTGGAAGCTTGGAGTCCTAACCACTGGACCACCAGTGAAGTCCCACTCCCTACTTGTTGTTTGTGCAACATTTCGTTGAAGAACAGGCCATGCGGATGCTTGGATGCTGTGATGCCGGCCTGGGTGACACACTGCACCACGGCCTTCATGGCACGGGCTGGGGCGAGTGGGGACCTGGGTTTTTCGATGGCGGGCTGAGCTCATTCCCAACCCCACAGAGCCTCAAATAGGGCCATCTTTCCACAAAGCTCTGTAAAGCTTGGTGTCTATACCTTTCATGAATTTTAAGGAATCAGAGCTAATTTAAATATGCTTCAGTTTTTAGGTGATATAAAAAAAATTGGGTCAAGAAGAACTTCCTGCATCAACTTAGAGCAAGAAGGACCCTGAGAAGAACTGTCAAGCAGTGCAAATACCCTGACAGTGATTGTTTTTTTTAGGATTCTTTGGACAGTGAAGACTCAGTGATGGGCAGGCAGACATTAAGATTCTTAAGGGCTGATTTTGGTTGCTTTGGTTTGTCCCGGAACTTAGAACAGGGCAGGCTGTTAACTCAGGGGGCTCAGTTTCCTGTAGTTAAAGATGCTTGGTTTCTCAATGCAGGCACTGAGAGTTAATGACTTTTTAATAAGGCCTGATGATCCACAAATGAAAAAACCTCCTGGCCTGCCTATTGGGCTTAGAAGTTAATAGTGAGTTCGGAAACGTTTTGTTTCATCCGCTACTGTGGTTTCTTGTACCTAAGAGATGCTCAATAAATAGCTTATGTTTTCTGTTCTATTGAGGATTATTAGGTTTTTGGATCTGAAACTCAGGACCCTGGCGAGGTTCTCCTGATTCTAGGTGGCTATTTCTGACAGAAGTGAAGGTTGTGTTTGCCCCTTGGGGGTGGGGGTGGGGCTGAGTGAAAGAAAAGTTCAGCATATCCTGTGATTAGACACTTAAGAGATCAGGAGTCCTTGGGACTTCCCTGGTGGTTCAGCAATTAAGACTCCGCGTTTCCAATGTAGGGGACCCGGGTTCGATCCCTGATCAGGGAACTACAGCCTGCATGCCACAACTAAAGATCCTCCATGCCACAAAGAAGATCCTGCGTGTCCCAACTAAGACCCAGCGCAGCCAAATAAATAAATAAGTATTTTTTTTAAAAAAAGAGAGATAGGGAATCCTTCATACTTCAGAAACTCTTTATCTAACCTCATTGCCCCCTGGCCACACATAGAGTATCTGTAGCTGTACTGCCCACTGTGGTGGCCACTGGCCACATGGGCCCTTGAAATATGGGTGGTCTGATTTCTCCAAAGAAGACATACAGATGGCCAATAGGCACAGGAAAAGGTGCTAAACATCGATAATTACTAGAGAAATGCAGATCAGAACTACAATGAGGTGGCACCTCACATCGGTCAGCAGGGCCATCATTAAAAAGTCTACATACAACACGTGATGGAGAGGGTGTGGAGAAAAGGGAACCCTCCCGCACTGTTGGTGGGAATGTAAATTGTGTGCAGCCACAATGGAAAATAGTATGGAGTTCCTCAAAAAAGTGAAAATAGAGTTGCCATATGATCTAGCAATCCCACTCCTGGGCATATACTCAGATAAAACTATAATTCGAAAAGTTACATGCACCCCTATGTTCATAGCAGTGCTATTCACAATAGCCAAGATATGGAAACAACCTACATGTCCACTGACAGATGAATGGATAAAGAAGATGTGTACATATATATAAAAAAGAATGAAATAATGCCATTTGCAACAACGTAGATGGAAGATAGACCTAGAGATTATCATACTAAGCGGAGTAACCCAGAAAAAGATAAATACTGTATGATATCCCTTATATGTGGAATCTAAAGTACAATACAAATCAATGTATCTACGAAACAACAGACTCACAGATACAGAGAACAGACTTGTGGTTGCCAAGGGAGAGGGGGCTAGGGGAGGGAAGGAATGGGAGTTTGAGATTACCAGATGCAAAGTATTATATAGAGGATGGATAAACAAGGTCCTATTGTATAGCACAGGGAACTACATTCAGTATTCTGTGACAAACCATAATGGAAAAGAATATGAAAAAGAATGTATATATATATATATATGTATATATATGTATAACTGAGTCACTTTGTTGTGCAGAAGAAATGAACACAACATTGTAAGTCAACTATACTTCAATAAAATAAAATTTAAAAAAAGACATATGGTGGGTGGTCTGAATTAGTTTGTGCTGTAAGCATGAACTGCAGCCCAGATTTCAAAAACTGAGAAGAGAGAAGAATGTAAGATATCTCATGAATAATTTTTATATTGATTTATTATATAATAATTTATTATATGTTAAAATAATATTGGTGATACACTGGGTTGGATAAAATAGGTTATTAATTTAACCTTTTCACTTTTTAAAAATGTAGCTACTAGAAAATTTAAGATGTTTTTTATTGGATAGCCCCGTCACCACGACTGCTTTCTTATCTTCCCAGGATCACCTGGTAGAGTGGGTGGAGTGTCTCTTATTTCAGGAATCTCTTAGTTCCTTTTTTTTTTTTTTTTTTTTTTTTGCAGTACGTGGCCTCTCACTGTTGTGGCCTGTCCCGTTGCGGCGCACAGGCTCCGGACGCGCAGGCTCAGCGGCCATGGCTCACGGGCCCAGCCGCTCCACGGCATGTGGCATCCTCCCGGACCGGGGCACGAACCCGTGTCCCCTGCATCGGCAGGCGGACTCTCAACCACTGCGCCACCAGGGAAGCCCAGGAATCTCTTAGTTCTGATGGGCTCTCCATAGTGTGTTTGAAGCCAGGCTGTGGGGAAAATGACAAATGGAAGGGAGAGCGGCTTACAAGCAGTGAGTTTTCATAACCAGCTCCCTGGAAGGACAGAGGAATTTTCTCTGCAGCAAAATTAATTTAGGCAAATTTAGATGATCAGGTAGACACGCTACCAGCACCTATTATGGATAATAATAGCATTGCATATTTAATTGCTTGACTTCCTTTTAAAAGCTTAAAAATAAAGAAGAGTAGTCATAAAATCCTAAAATAGTTTAAGAGAAATTAATCATGAGTGTAAAAGCAGTAGCATAGTGAAGGAGCGGAGGTGCAGTGTATCGTGATGAGATCTCATGCATTGCTTTGTCGTATCCATAGTGGTCCATCGGTGTTGGGCTGTTCAGGGGAGGCATCCAAGATTGTGCCTGGTTGTAGTTGTTTTAGAGGGATGTTTCTCTGCCATCTCCACTCCTGCCCTGTGGCCAGAATAATTCGTTAGTCCTTGCATCATTGAACTGCGCATAGAAGAATGAACTTAATGCCTATTTGCGTGGCTTGCTGTTGGTTTCATGTTTATTTCCCTTGCTGTTGGTTGCTGATTTGTTTCTCCTGATGGATGCCAAAATCCTTGCAAGGAGAGATCTTGTTTTATATTTTTAACTCCTGTATTGTTGAACATAAAATAGCATGTTCAGTTTGTGTTTGTTAATGGCTATAGTTTCTGGTTCATTAAAAAAAAAAGCAGGGCTTCCCTGGTGGCGCAGTGGTTGAGAGTCCGCCTGCCGATGCAGGGGACGTGGGTTCGTGCCCCGGTCCGGGAAGATCCCACATGCCGCGGAGCAGCTGGGCCCATGAACCATGGCCACTGAGCCTGTGCGTCCGGAGCCTGTGCTCCGCAGCGGAAGAGGCCACAGCAGTGAGAGGCCCGCGTACCGCAAAAAAAAAAAAAAAAAAAAAAAAAGCAGATCATTCATTTTGCTTCTTATCTGCCCTCTTTCCCCTTCTGAACCCACTCTCTCCATTCTTTTCACCATCTCTCTCCCTGCTTTTTTTTCCTCTAAGGTATAGGTCACATGGAGAAGTCCTTAAAAAATGCATGTTCAGCTGGCCTGGCTGGACCTTTTTTTAAATTTTTTTTAAACCAATAAAGCCTTGCCTTAACTGAGTGTCACTTTATTTATTTATTTATTTTTACTTGGCCACCTCTCCTCTTCCTTCTGCACAGCCTCCTCTCACTAAGGCAGCCCCAGGGCTGGAAGGCCCTCATGTGGTACCCAGTGGCTGGCTCACAGCACAGACTTGCCTTGGACAAGAGCCAGACGCAGGGTTGGAGCTGGGCAAGCACTATGGCAGCAGGGAGCCGATTGGAAGGAGGCCCGGGGTGGAGTACCCATGGGCTCAGTGGAGGCCTGGTTTTACTTAAGATATTCCAAACGGTGAAGGGGGGAGTAAACAGTCCGCTAATGAAATCTGGAGGTGGCAGAAAATTTGGAGGTGTTGCAAAGCCCTCTGCACACAGAGGACGTTGGGAGAACACAAAGAGCTGTAGAGAAGGAGAGGCAGGGCTTGGGGAGGTGAGATTCTGCCTGGAAAAGTACAGGCCGCCATCTGGAGAGAAATTAGCCGTGGTAGTGTGCTCTGTGGGGTGTAAGTCAGTGGCGTGGTGATTGACTTGGAGCCAGAACTGTTAAGTTCTGTTTCTTGTTCTTGATCGTCAGTAGTAATCGTTTATTTTTTTTTACCCCTAAATTTATTACTCAGGAGTAGGGCCAGTCCTGCTGTGTTTATAAGGCTCAGCCTGAAAGGTAAACTGACAAGAGGTGTGTTCCTCTAAAATCATTTGCCTGTCTGCTTACATTTGCTTTGGCTCTGGACCCCGAGGGTGGCCAGGGGTCCAGGATCTTGGAGGTTGGTTCTAGGAACTGGAAGCGTGGCTGACCAGCTGGTAGGAGCAGCTGCCCACTCCGTGTGGATCAGAAGGCGCCCTGCTTCTGGGTGTGTGTCTGCCAGCAGGGGTCCTGCCATCGGTCCCTGGGGTACCCGACAGTTTATAGGTTTATAATCTCCCGCCTTCATGGCCCTGCCGCTTCCTAGGAGCTTCATAATCACATGCATAATGCTTTAGTGTTCTGAGCCAACTTCCATTTGCCAGTTTGAAAAACTACACTCTTATGATGGGAAACAGGATTACCTCGAGGGTGAAGAGTGGCGATTTGGGGAGTTAGATGTCTGTCCAGGTCTCTGGGCGATCTTGGCCAAGTTGCTTCATTTCTCAGCCTCAACTTCCTTATCTGTAAAATGGCCCCAGACAGTTAGAGATGTAAATAGAGACCTTTGCTTGGGAGTAAACTTCAGCTGTATCAATGTTAACTATCCCTGAACTCAGTATAGATCATACTTAGAACCTTTCCTTTTTTCTTTTTTTTTTTTTTGCGGTACGCGGGCCTCTCACTGTTGTGGCCTCTCCCGCTGCGGAGCACAGGCTCCGGACGCGCAGGCTCAGCGGCCATGGCTCACGGGCCCAGCCGCTCCGCGGCATGTGGGATCCTCCCGGACCGGGGCACGAACCCGTGTCCCCTGCATCGGCAGGCGGACTCTCAACCACTGCGCCACCAGGGAAGCCCCAGAACCTTTTCAGTAGGTTCAGAGGAGTTCAGAGGAGACCCTACCGGATGAGGTTGCCCTGGGAGATGGCACTGATACTAGGTAAGAACTGGGAGAAAAATGGTGACGTCAAACACAGTGGAGCTGACGCAGGAAAGAGGTTCACATTTGAGTTTCCTGATGTGGTTGTATCAATGCCATATTATCTTTTTGCCTTCTGACATGTGAGAGTAAATAAATGTTTGCGGGGGTGGGGGGGTACATAAGCAATGATAGGTCCTTACTTAAGCAAAGATGGTGACCAGTAAATGATGTGACGTCCTTGATGGAGGTGAGGGAAGCTGACAGGGGCCATGGAGGGTCGGCTCTTCCCCCTGAGAGCATCTTGCACTGGCTCTTGTGGACGCTCGCCTGAGAAGAAAGGGGCCTGAGAGAGGCTTTCCATGGAACTGGAGCAGGAAAGGTGAGTAAGTTGGAGGCCATAGGCTTCAAGTTGACAAACACGTCTGTATAGCGGCTTTGCAATGCCTGTCACTCTGCATCTGAAGAGGAACTGTTTTGGGGAGAAGAGCGTTGTTGCATGGGTGACCTTACTTGTTTCCTTTGTTTCCTTCTGGCCTGAACTGGGCAGGTAACCCTGACCCACAGGGTCTTAAACTGCCCGAAAGGAAATCCGTTTGCTGATAGAAAAGATAGACTTCGAGATAAAGAAGAGAATGTTTTGCTGACAGCTTCCTCTGCTTGATTCTGGCTTTAGTCAAAGTTTTAAAGAGCTGGTGACTGGACCATACTCCTCCAGTGTCTGAACTCTTACCCTTGGAACTCAAGCCAGACCATAATTACAGTGGTTATTGTTTCTTAATTGTTTTATCTGCATTCGCTTTCTCTCCCTAATCCAGTGGGGCTGAGGACCCTTTGAGGACAGAGTTCATGACTCCACTTTCTACCGTGACTGGACTCAATAAATACCTGGCTGAAGGGTTAAAGAGGGATTTAATTTCCATAATTTATATTCTTCCTGTTTCCTAAAAGGACATAATGAATATAAGTGAATTTTTATCTGGAGAGATATTTTATTTATTTATCTATCTATCTATCTATCTTACAAGACATGTATGTTAAGTAGATTTTATTTATTTGGCCACACTGCGAGGCATGTGGGATCTTAATTTCCCTGACCAGGGATCAAACCTGTACCCCCTGCAGTGGAAGTGTGGTGTCTTAACCAGTGGATCGCCAGGGAAGTTCCTGGAGAAACATTTTATTTATTATTTTTATTTTTTAATACATTTATTTTATTTGTTTATTTTTGGCTGCTTTGGGTCTTCATTGCTGCATGTGGGCTTTCTCTAGTTGCGGCGAGCGGGGGCTGCTCTTCGTTGCGGCGCACGGGCTTCTCACTGGGGTGGCTTCTCTCGTTACGGAGCACGGGCTCTAGGCGCGCGGGCTTCAGTAGTTGTAGCACGTGGGCTCAGCAGTTGTGGCTCGTGGGCTCTAGAGCACAGGCTCGGCAGTTGTGGCGCACGAGCTTAGTTGCTCCGCGGCATGTGGGATCATCCCCGACCAGGGCTCGAACCCGTGTCCCCTGCATTGGCAGGAGGATTCTTAACCACTGCGCCACCAGGGAAGCCCTGGAGCAATATTTTAAATACACGTCGGTATACTTAGTGCACTGGTATTCCTGCCTACTCTGGAAGAAATATCTTTATTGATCATCACTCCCTTCACCCCCCTTCAGTCCCTGCTCTCCCTAGTAATCTAGTTCTTTCTGTGAATGAAGGACTTGGTGTTTAAATACTGAGGTCTCGTCCACCCCCTTCTGTGCTGGGAAGCTTAGAATCATCCCTGTTTGAGGTTTCCCATCTCAGATATATTAACCCTGTCACGCGTGTATCGACAACAGCCCACCAGACTGTTGGGGTGAACAGACACGGAGCTTCCACTCTGTTTCTGTTTGTGTAGGCAAGGGAGACATTTTCTTGGGGGAGAATTTCTTTCTGAAGGACTGTGATGGGCTTGGTCAGAGACTCGAGCATTGGGAGACTGTTGACTGGCCACTAGGAGCTTAGGGGGTGGAGACTGGGAGACGGGAGACGTGGAGGAGGTTCCAGTTTGGGGTTGGACTTGGTGACCTCTGAGATCCTTTCTGTACCTTCAGGTTTTGTGATAAGTGGCAGGGTGGGGCATGGTGGGGATTGGTGGCTGACCTGAGTGATTTTAGCCCTTTCCCTTCCCTCTGGGAGGGTCAACGCTTGCCCAGGAGTAAATGGCTACAGTCGGGAAAGTTAGCTCTGAGATCCATCAGGGCAAAGGGCGAACTGGCAAAAATGCCTGCTTTTTGCTTCCTAGATGCTCTTTGTTTTTATTTTATTTTTTTAATTTTTATTTTATACTGGAGTATAGTTGATTAACAGTGCGGTGTTAGTTTCAGGTGTACAGCCAAACGATTCAGTTATACATATACATGTATGTCTTCTTTTTCAAATTCTTTTCCCATTTAGGTCATTACAGAGTACTGAGCAGAGTTCCCTGTGCTCTACAGTAGGTCCTTGTTGGTTATCTGTTTTAAATATAGCAGTGTGTACACTGCACGCTCTTTGAATGTGTTATTCATCTTTGTCTTGACCTTAGTGGGTACTCAATAACTGTTTGTTATTTAAATCATAAATTGTAGCTTTAAATTGCCTCTGCCAAGCGTCATCAAGACCTTTTGTTTTTAGAACTTTCCACGAGGCATTGTAAGTATGACACAGGTTTCCTGCAAAGTTGAGAGGCAGGTAACCTGCCCGAAGAGTCTAATAACTAGGGTTTCCCCCATCCTCTCTCTACCAAAACTTGCTTTCGAGAAAATGCCTGTGTCAGCATGAATGCTTTCCAGTGGTTGTGTTGAGGAGTCTCAGTTCAAGGCGAGGCCAGGAGACCCAGGCTGCTGGGTTAACAGAGGCAGGAGGTATGAGGAATTTGGTGGGGGGGTCTGTATTGCTTTGGGGAGCTTGTAGCCCCAGCTCTTGCTGGGGTGACGCATGTGAGCAAGAGTGTGTCAAATGGATTCTCTGTGCTGGAGCCTGCTTCTCAGGTGTCTCGTCCCGAGTGCGTGGCCTGGACATCTTTGGATGTTCTTAAAAGTTTGACAGAAGATCAAGATCAAAAAACACGGAGAGGGCTTCCCTGGTGGCGCAGTGGTTGAGAGTCCGCCTGCCAATGCAGGGGACACGGGTACGTTCCCCGGTCCGGGAAGATCCCACATGCCGCGGAGCGGCTGGGCCCGTGAGCCATGGCCGCTGAGCCTGTGCGTCCGGAGCCTGTGCTCCGCAACGGGAGAGGCCACAACAGTGAGAGGCCCGCGTACCGCAAAAAAAAAAAAAAAAAAAAAAAAAAAAAGCGGAGACCACAAGCTTTTGAGATTCCCACACAGATGCTATGAAGGTAAAGTACATGAAGATCTATATGACCCCAAACTCACCAGAAGGAGTATGGGCCTCGAGGTCTGTGTGAAAGTTGAGAAGCGTCGTCATGTTGTCTTAGAAGGGAGGGGAGTCATGGGCCCTTCCTGGGGGACTTCCTCTCCAGGTGGTCCAGTGAACAGTTCTTTCTCTATTCAGATTGACTTAAAAGGTTTAGAAGGTCATTAATTTGCTAAATGAACTCAGCTCATAGAGCCCCTGACCACAGACAACATAGTTACACGTAAGCTGGTCTAGAAGTTTCCAGAAGTTTCCGCAATGCAGGATGCATTCAACAGAGTCAGTCAAAACAGGTGACGGGGCCTTTGACCTCATTTGGTTGCGCTGCCTGCTCTCCACTGCTTCTACTTCCCATCCTTCCCCCTTCTCAGTCTGCTGCTGAGAGAAGGCACATCTGATCCTGTTTGGTAACTCACCTGCCTTCAGGCCCAGTGGTGCTGCATGGGCGTCACCTCTGCCAGCCAGGCCTAAACGCACAGCACAGTGGTAAGTGCCCAGGTGATGAGGTCAGGTAGACCAGGTTTGCAGTGACCAGGTGATGAGGCCAAGCTGACCAGACTCACTTGGGTGAGCAATTTGACATCTCGCCCCCTCAAATTGTATCTTCACATGGAAGATGGGGGATGATAAATGTCCCTGGTGTAGGGGTTAATAGCACGGCTCTGGGACCAAGCTGCCTGGGTTTGAATCTGCCCCGTCACTGTGAGCTGTGTGATTTGGGGCAGGTCACTTGACTGTGCCTCAGTTGGCTCATCTGTAAAATAGGATTGTTGGGACGAGTAAATGGCTGCCCCCAGATCTGCGAAAAGCCTAGAATAGGGTAGTGCAAGGCGGACATTAAGTGTTGTGTAAGTTTTTGCTCTAATGAATTACCTGAAGGGGCATTACATGAGCAGATGGAATATAAAACACTTGGGCAGAGTGTGGGCTCCATACACTTTAGCTCATTTGCTTGTCTTAATCTTGGCAGAGAATAAACTCCGATAATATTTCCTCATTTCCTATTGGAGCTTCCATTTTCCTGTTTCAGAGCTCTCAGGATCAAAACCATCACCAGCAACTGAAGGGAAATCTTGTTGCTTGTTGCCATGTAGCAAGGGGAGAGCACTGGGCTTTGGAGTTAGACAGAATAGACTTTTTTTTTTTCTTGCAGTATGTGGGCCTCTCACCACTGTGGCCTCTCCCCTTGCGGAGCACAGGCTCCGGACGCGCAGGCTCAGCGGCCATGGCTCACGGGCCCAGCCGCTCCGTGGCATGTGGGATCTTCCCGGACCTGGGCACGAATCCGTGTCCCCTGCATCGGCAGGCGGACTCCCAACCGCTGCGCCACCAGGGAAGCCCCAGAATGGACTTCTGAGTCCTGGTTCTGACATTGACTAGCCATGGAATTTGACCCTGAACTTGTTTCACCTGAGCAATGGGAATTAGGATGCTTGGAGGCGAAGCTGGGTATGTATTATTATCTCCATGTTATTGATGAGCAGACAGGTTCAGATATTTGCCCACAGTCACACAGCCTAGAAGCTCTACAGACTGTGTCCAGGGTTGTCCTGGAGTCCTGTTATTTCATCGCACCATCCTCTGAAATAATGGTCTTTTTCTGCTTTTTCAGTCTAGACATCTTCCTTAAAAGAGTCTTACCTGAGCGGTTCACATGACTTGTCCTCAGTTGAGAAAGGGTTTCTGCTGCTTATAGAAATGCACTGTGTTCCTGCAGAACTGTCTTAATTGCACTATTTGGGACTTTTTTTGCAAAAGCATTTAACTGTTCAGTTCATTAACTATATTTAGTGAAAATTGCACCTAATAAAGTTTTGAGGCACTCTTTTTATGTCTTAGTGCTGTAGCTCTGTTGTTTGAGAACATTGTAGAGAGAAAGTAAATATAACTTAGATGTTTTATTTGACTTACTTCTCTTTGTTGGTACCTTTGGTAAGGTGTGAAAAATTGAAAAGAGAAATCTTATTTTGCAGTGGAGTTACTGCTGTTTAAAAACATGGTGTTGCGTGCCAGGACAAAGCTGTTCAAAGCCCTGAATGGTGATGGCCCACTGAGAATGATTGAGAATGTGCTAAAACTTAAAAATTTGTTTTACAGATGGATGAAGAATTACAGTGACTGCTCCTAAATTTAAGCAATAGATTTTGTGGTCGTAGCTTAAAAGCGTGTCACGTTGAGCTCCTGGGTAGTATAGTTACTGGAATGGGGAAACAAAATTGTCATTTTTTTAAAATTTTTATTTTTTTTGGCCGCGCCACACGGCTTGCAGGATCTTAGTTCCCCGACCAGGGATTGAACCCGTACCCTCGGCAGTGAAAGCTCGAAAGTCCTCTAACCACTGGACTGCCAGGGAATTCCCTTAATTTGCTATTTAAATTGGTTGAAGTGAAAGAAACTTCCTAGTTATCACTGTTTTCAACTATTGATATGTTACTGCCAATGATCCCACTTGGATAAAACTGGCACAGAGGACTGCGTCAGTTGAAAAAATGGGTCTTCGAAATGTTGCAGACCATTTGTGCTAGAGCATCCTTTTAGAGGACTGGTGGTCCATTTCACTCACTACTGAGCCCGAGGCTCAGAAACAATGGCTTCCCTAGAACATAAGTTTGTTCAGTAATGTTATGGTAGGGACATGATTTATTTCTTAACAACTGGAGTTTTTGCTCACCTTTACTTCTTAGAGGCTCAGTTGCATATGTGTGTTTCACATCATCCTCTGTGATGTGAAAACCAAGGCTCAGAGAGGTTAAGTAATTTGCCCAAGGTCACACAGAAGTGAGTACTGGAGCTTTCTGTTTTCTGAAATTCCAGAATATGAACTTTAAAAAAAACTCTAGGAACTGTTTTTTCTTTGGGGGGGGGGAGGCGCTGTGGGTGGGTAATTTAAACTAAGACTTCCAGCTTGGTATTTTGCCAACTTTCTGTTATTTCTTGTTATCGGACCATAAAATAGAAAGCCAACCTCATTAAGAATTTTAGGATGAGGGTTTTTTTTTTTTTTCAGAGAAGGTGGCAAAGTTGAGGTAATTAAGAGTAAATCTAGCAATCTATCCCTTCTTAAGAAGTTCAGGAATAGTAAGCAGGCATAAAGCCACTTGATGTGTGAGTTCATGTACTTAGGGAAGGAGAGGAAGCAAGCATTCATCATTTATTAAGCACCTGCTCTGTGGCGGGCTGTGTTCTTTCACTCATGCTGTGTATAAACCCCTGACGTTAGTAAGGTGTGGGTCCTTTCCAGGATTTATTGTCTCATTATGAAGCAGGTGTTGCTTCACCCATGGAAAAGGTGGCAGAAGCCTGGGGGGCTTTTAATTGGTCCAGAGTGGGGAGTTGGTGGGCGAAGCAGGTCTCAAATTCAGCCTCTGATTCCAAGACCAGGGTTCTTTCTCCTGCCCCACAGCCCATGTTACATAATGTTTCTTTATGTTTATATGCAACATAAATCTCCAGTTGGACGGCTGGGAAGTGCTTTTGGCTGGCTTTGTTGCTTCAGCTGTCTGAAAGGAATGGCTTTCATAAACACGGAGAGGGAATTGGGTTTTCACTTTGTGATAATTCATACTGCAGAAGTGGGAAAGGTCATTATCACGGGAATTTCATGAATCCCTGAAGCAGTGGGTCCTAAATGAGTTCACCTGCCCTAGGATGGTCACGTTTTTCTCTTTTGATATTTAATACCCTGATACCTTTTTTTTGAAGACAAATTTCATGAATGAAAATTCAAAACTCAAAAGAAAGGAAAAATAAAACCTCATCCATAAACTCATCGTTCTTTTTCTTTTTTTAAATTGAAGTATATTTGATTTACAGTGTTTCAGGTGTATAGCAAAGTGATTCAGTTATACATTAAACTCATTCATTTTTAAAAAAATATTTATTTATTTGGTTGTGTTGGGTGGGCTCCTTAGTTGCGGCTCAAGGATTCCTTAATTGCGGCTCAAGGGCTCCTTAGTTGTGGTATGCGAACTGTTAGTTGCAGCATGCATGTAGGCTCTAGTTCCCTGACCAGGGATCGAACCCTGGGCCCCCTGCCTTGGGAGTGCAGAGTCTTAACCACTGCGCCACCAGGGACGTCCCTAAACTCATAGTTCTTAAACAGCTATTGCTAGTGTTTGTTTCTTTTTCCTGTGGTATTATATAAAACATAAAATTTACCATTTTAACCATTTTCAAGTGTTTTCAGGGACATTAAATACATTCACATTGTAGTACAACCATCACCACCATCCATCTCCAGAACTTTTTCGTCTTCCCAAACTGAAGCTCCATACCCATTAAACTGTAACTCCACATTCCTCCCTCCTCTGGCAGCTACCATTTTACTTCCTGTGTCTACGAGCTTAACTGTTCTAGATACTTCATATAAGTGGAGTCATATAGTATTTGTCCTTTTGTGATTGGCTGATTTCACTTAGCATAATGTCCTCAAGTTTTCATGTGGGTCGTAGCATGTGTCATGATTTCCTTCCTTCAAGGCTAAATAATACTCCATTGTATGTGCATAGCACATTTTGTTTATCTGTTGATCTGATGATAGATACTTTGATTGTTTCCACATCTTGACTAACATGAATAATGCTGGTATAAACATGGGTGTACAAATATCTGTCTGAGTCCCTGCTTTCAGTTCTTCTGAGTGCATACCCATAATCGAATTGCTGGATCATCCATGATGATTCTGTTTAATAATTTTTTTTAATGAATTTATTTATTTATTTATTTTCGGCTGCGTTGGATCTTCGTTGCTGCACGTGGGCTTTCTCTAGTTGCAGTGAGCAGGGGCTACTCTTCGTTGCGGTGCGCGGGCTTCTCATTGGGGTGGCTTCTCTCGTTGCGGAGCACCGGCTCTAGGCGCGCGGGCCTCAGCAGTTGTGGCACGCAGGCTCAGTAGTTGTGGCTCATGGGCTCAGTTACTCCGAGGCATGTGGGATCCTCCTGGACCAGGGCTCGAACCCGTGTCCCCTGCATTGGCAGGTGGACTCTTAACCACTGCGCCACCAGGGAAGCCCTCTATGTTTAATTTTTTGAGGAACTGCCACACTATTTTCCACAGCAGCTGCACTGATTTGCATTCCCACCAGCAATTCACAAGGCTTCTGATTTCTCCACCGTTCCTTACCATTATGTGTTATTTTCTGTTTTGATAATGGCCATCCTAATGCGTATGAAGTGATATCTCATTGTAGTTTTTGTTTGTTTGTTTGTTTGTTAGATCCCACACATATCCTTTTATTTTATTTTATCTTTTTTAACATCTTTATTAGAGTATAATTGCTTTACAATGGTGTGTTAGTTTCTGCTTTGTAACAAAATGAATCAGCTATACATATACATATATCCCCATATCTCCTCCCTCTTGCATCTCCCTCCCTCCCACCCTCCCTATCCCACCCCTCTAGCTGGTCACAAAGCACCAAGCTGATCTCCCTGTGCTATGCGGCTGCTTCCCACTAGCTATCTATTTTACGTTTGGTAGTGTGTCTATGTCCATGCCACTCTCTCACTTCGTCCTCATTGTAGTTTTGATGTGCATTTCCCTAATGATTAGTGATGTTGAGCATCTTTTCATGTGCTTATTGTTAGTATTTTACAATATTATTGTTATTATTTAAGAATATTATTGTTAGTGCTTATCCTTCCAAGTGTCTACCTTGGCACTTGTTTCTCTTTTTTCTTTTCAGAATGTAATCATGGCCTATACAAAACTATGTTTGAAATATTCTTTGTTTACTACCAACTATCTTCATCAGCAGGTTTAGATTAGAGTTGCAGCAAAGTGCAGACCCATCAGGTTGGTGCTGTATTTACTGATAATTTTCACCACCCCAAACTCTTCTCCTTAGGAAACCCAAGATCATTGGGATGTTAGCAGCTATCTGTCAGTAATGCTCCAGGGCCATGCACATTGTGAATACTCTTATGGATTCCAAATAGAAGGCTCTGGGGTTTATTTTGGAGTGAAAGGAGTCTTAGGACCAGTTATAACTTTTTTTTTACATCCTGATGCCCAGAGAGTTGGGGACAGCCTGTCTGTGACATGTATGACCTCATAACTTGGACCCTTCCATGAATGGGTTAATGGCATTGCTTTGAATTCTAAATAGAAAATAGTGTTTATGGGATCAGCACATCCTTCTCTCCCGTGGTGGTGTTCTAAACTTCCTTTTGTCTTTTATTTGGAATCTGGAGGGCATGTTTCATAGAGACAATGTTCTGAGGGTGACTTTCCCAGGCTGTCCCTGAGGACCAGGGAACCCGCATGTCGATTCACTGCAAGGCATGCTGGGAAGATCAGACTGATTGAGTTTGCACTTGGCTTTGTCCCATCCCTGTGACTGTCCCACACCACCGAGCCCGAGTTTCCTCATCCATAACATGGGGATAATACTGACCAGCATGCATTGTTGTTGGGAAAAAGAAGTGAACTGATTAATGAATGTATTAGTTTCGTAAGCCACAAATTTGGTGGTTTAAAAGAGCGCTAGTTTCCCTCCCAGTTCTGGAAACCAGAAGTCCAAAATAAGTCTCACTGGCTTGAAATCAAGATTGTCGACAGGGTCACACTTCCTCCAAGACTGTAGGGGAGAATCTGTACCCTGCCTGTTCCAGCTTCAGGTGACTGCCTGCGTTCCTTGGCTTGTGGCCACATCAATCCCATGTTTGCCTCTGTGAATCTTCTCCTCTTATATCTATGAAATCTCCCTCTGCCTCCATTTTAGTAGGATACCCGTGACTGCATTTTGGTTAAGATCCTCAACTTAATTATATCTTTTACCATGTAAGGTAATATTCACAGATTTTGGGGATTAGGGTTTGGGAATATCTCGGGGAACATTTTTTAGCCTTCCACAACGAGCAAAAATATAGTATTCTCCACCAGTGGTTTTATGTGATTGGGATCGTCTTAAAGTTCCTTACACATATCGCCTGAGATCGCGTGGTGGAGCAGGGAGCAGTTATGGCTTTCACCCACACACTGTGAGTATTTAATCCCCTGGCACAGTGCCTGGCGAAAGACACCAGTACCTACTAGTTTATTGTATTTCTAAGAAGTTTTTGCTACACTGTCCTGATTCTCATTGTTTTATTCTAATATCGTTTTGTCCATCTTTTCTTTTTTTTTTAATCCTGGATGGACTTAGTTGTGTGGGCACCAATAGCGTGTTGAGTTTTGCAGGGTTGGGACTGAGGACCAATAGCTCTGATGAGGCAAGAGGACGTTGTGCCAGTTATTGAGGGTTAATCACACATAGGTAATTCCCTTCCTTTGGGAGCCCATGGGGATGGTTCCAGTGGAGCCAGTGAAGGCCCCTTGTGAGACACAAACCCATGTCTTTTCCAACATTCCTGAGTATGTTTTCACCTGCCCAAGGAATCTTACCTTGGACCATAGCCATGACTGGGAGCTCTGCATTTATTTTTCTTAAATCACCTGCTGCCCAGAAATGCTGACCAATTCCAGTTTCATTCTGTAGGGAACGGGTGTTGCTATTGTTATGTGCCTGAATGTATGTGGTGGGTGGAGGTGTAGTAGTAGCCTGTACGGTTGCGGATTTCATGCTGCCTTTTCTGGTTCTAGAAGAGGTTCCTTAGGTTAATTCAACAAGCATGTGTTTATTGGGTGCCAGGCTCTGAGGGGCTTACAAGATGGAGTTCCTAATCTAAGTGGGTAGAAGTGGAATAAAGTATTGATTATGGCTGTAGCACTGGGCGCCAAGCTTGAGTGGGCATCAGAACCTGATTTAACAAGAGGGCTTGTTAAAGCACGAATTGCTGGCCCAGCGTTTCTGATTTAGCGGGTCTGGGGTGGAGGGCAAGAATTTTGATGGTGATGCTGCTGGTCCAAGGACCACACTTTGAGAACCGCTGTGCACTGGGGTCAGGAAGGACAGAGTATCTCACCCAACCTGCAGGTCAGAAAGGCTTCACAGAGGTGGGGTGGAGAAGGTTCCAGCTAGCCTTCAAAGCATGGATTGGGTTTTCATAGATGGACAAAAGAAGCTGGAGGCATTCCAGGGAAATGAGGTGTCTGTGGCGGGGTAGCGAATGGAATGGCAGGTCATGATTTTGGAGGGGCGGCCTGTGGGTGGGGAGCAAAGAAAGGGGCAAAGGCAGAGGACAAACTCTACTGTGTCTGTAGAGCCAGTGTAGACCCCTTGGAGGGCCATTCGGTCGAGGGCACAGGAACCTTGCGTTTCTGTAAAAGTGCTGTCACGTGTACGGAAAGCTAAGAGTGCCCCTTGGCAAAGAGTTGCCAAACCAGGTGAGGCCCTTCCACGCACGTCTGTGACAGAATCTCGGAATGCATTGGGAAGCTGCATGTACATATGTGATAGAAATACTGAGGGTTGGAAGCAAGAAATAGTGCGGCTGTATCTTGCTTTCCATCTCTCCCGACTTGGATCCCAGGCTTTGCGCTTGAACAAAGTTGGCTTTGTCCTGTGGTCCCCCCCCCCACCCAGCTTCAGGCTCCAGGAGACCTGTTTTTTGCAGAGAGAGGGCAGTTCAGCTACACGGTCGGGGACCACACCGAGACCTACAGGCATGGGCTCTGCAGTTCAAATCCTGGAGGATTTGAGGACTGTCATTATATCAAGATTGAATTATTTACTTTCTTCTTACCTTGTAACTTAACATTTTCGGCTGCTGCATTCCTGACCCTGTACATTGGTAGGTCACCTTTAGAACCCTAGAAGCAAGAACCTGGAATTTGCAAATTCTCTTGTTCAGCCAGTTTGGTTGGATAATTGCCTTTTCAGTCGAAAACAGTTTTTACTTTCTTTAGTCCTGGGTTTGCATTATGTTTTGGGGCAAAACATCTTTGATTTTACAGTGGTAAGTCTGTTCTTCATTTCAACTCTTAGATCGTGAGGTGGAAGGAATTGGGGATGGGGTGGGAGAAGGGGGCCGTCAGAGCAGCTTGTGAGATACAAGGGCATTTTCCCCCACCCTGCCCCCCACCCCAGTAATGTCCCTCTGTTGTAATTCTATGCGGGAATGTGCTGGAACCTTGTTTTTTTTTTTTTTTTTTTTTTTAAGGGATGAGTGACTTTTAAAAATTTTTTTAACATTTTTATTGGAGTATAATTGCTTTACAGTGGTGTGTTAGTTTCTGCTTTATAACAAAGTGAATCAGCCATACATATCCCACCCCTCTAGGTGGTCACAAAGCACTGACCTGATCTCCCTGTGCTATGCGGCTGCTTCCCACTAGCTATTGATTTTACATTTGGTAGTGTATATGTGTCCATGACACTCTCTCACTTCGTCCCAGCTTACCCTTCCCCCTCCCCGTGACCTCAAGTCCATTCTCTAGTAGGTCTGTGTCTTTATTCCCGTCTTGCCCCTAGGTTCTTCATGACCATATATATGTGTTAGCATACGGTATTTGTTTTACTCTTTCTGACTTACTCTACTCTGTATGACAGACTCTAGGTCCATCCACCTCACTACAAATAATTCAGTTTCGTGGAACATTGTTTTTACAAGCAGATCTGGTTTGATGTAAAGATAGCAACTGACAGGCATGATTCCTGTATAAGAGACTCCTTTAAAACAAATTCAGACTGTCACTTTTTCAATAAAGGTGTGTTCTGGTTTCTAAGGAGCTTATTTTGACAGTCTGATTCCACTGCTGAAGAACCTAGAAGGCATGACTAGTACTGAGAGGGTGAGAGTTTGTGGGTTACCTACCCTCTTGGCGGCTGTGTGGTAGTGATTCAGAGTTTGCACTGTGGTGGTGGATGTTAGCTAGACTTACTCTGGGGATCATTTGCAGTGTATACATATATTGAATTAATATGTTGTACACCTGAAACTAATATAATGCTGTTATGTTCAATTATGTCTCAGTTGAAAATGACTAAAACAAGTTTGCATTTTACAAGATGGTAGGATTGAAACTCAAGAGGAAATCTGCTTAATGATGAACATGGGCATCTGAAATAGTGAGAAAACTGACTAAGAGATCAACCTAAGCTGCACGTTCTAGTAGGGAAGAACACGGAACTCGATTGCTTGGGCTTGAATCCCAGCTCCAAGACCCTGAGAAGCTACTTGCCCCAAGTTAAGTGACTTCTCAGGGTCTTAGTTTCCTCATCTGTAAAATGGGCATAATAATACAGTTCAGCTATCTCACAGGGTCATTGTGAAGATTAAATGAGCTAATATGTGTGAAGAGCTTACAATAGTGCCTGGTGCACGGTGCATGTGTATGTATGGAACATACATATGGCACATGTGTATAAATGTTTATTAAAATAAATTGCTTTCCAGGAAGATAAGAAGAGTGTTGACGTAGAGTAAATGTTAACTTTACTGACTTTTCGCACAGAGCTGTTAGCCCTCTCGAAACCCTGCGTAGTCTTTTTTTTTTTTTTTTTTTTTTGTGGTACGCGGGCCTCTCACTGCTGTGGCCTCTCCCGTTGCGGAGCACAGGCTCCGGACGCGCAGGCTCAGCGGCCATGGCTCACGGGCCCAGCCGCTCCGCGGCATGTGGGATCTTCCCCAACCGGGGCACGAACCCGTGTCCTCTGCATCGGCAGGCGAACTCTCAACCACTGCGCCACCAGGGAAGCCCCCTGCGTAGTCTTTAATGTCCAATTTTATGTAGTTTGTTCTAGAACATTCATGTTTTCTCTGTGATTATCTTAGACTCCGAAAAGAAAAGAGGCGCTGGGACTTCTCCTCAGAATTTAGTCCCTGACGTTACATATTTTGGGAAAAGAAGAGCAGGAAGAGTCTTTCAGAGGGTCGTTTCTTTGGTTTCCCAACTGTGGGTTATAAGGCATTTGTTGGTTTATTCAAGGCTGTTGTGATAACATTAAAAACTTGCAGTAGAATAAAAAATTTTGGTGCATCTCGCCTGATGAAGGTAGGTGTTGTGTAAGACATTTTTTGTGTTATGTACCTGTGGGCTAGGTTTACCATTGGACCCTAACTCACAGCTCTCCTTTGTCTCCACCTGCCAGGATGGTGTCTCTTGTCTATTTCTACCAGTCAGTACCAGCTGCCCGTCAATTCCACATGGATTTTCAAATTAGATTTTCTTAAAAATATTTTCTCCTTGCCTTAGCAACCAGGTGTAAGCTTGGGGTTTTAAGACTTCTGAAATATTTTTTTTTAGTGTTAAATTTTTCCTTTTTTGCTCTTCTCTTTCCTGGAACTTTGGTGAATTTTGAGGTTGCACGTGATCAGTCCAGGGTAGGGGAAGCCTGATCCAAGAGTTTTAGGGATGTCACACACGACTGAGAGAAGCATGCTTTGGTGACATAACTCTTTGTTAGGACTGATCAAACCTTTTAATAGCTTCAACTCTGTACCAGGCATATAGTGCTTTATAAATATTACTTCATTTGATTTTCATAATAGTATGAACTAGATGATATTATTATTATCATTATCAGCAGCAGCAGCATCCCCTTTTTACAGATGAGGAAAACTGAGGCTCCAAGGGCATGACTTGGCCAAGGTCGAGTGGCTGGTGACAGAGCAGGGATCTAAGTGTAGGCATTCTGGCTATACAGACAGTGCTGACAGTCACTCTGCTGCACTGTAAATAAATTTTTGAATTTTATTTAAAGCTAATAATTTTTAAAATTGAAGTATAGTTGATTCATAAAGCTAATAATTTTGACTGAAGCTTTCTATTTTGGTGGGGGCGGGGCATGCCGTGCGGCTTGCAGGATCTTAGTTCCCCAACCAGGGATTGAACCCATGCCCTCAGCAATGAAAGAGCGGAGTCCTAACCACCGGACCTCCAGGCAATTCCCTGAGGCTTTCTATTTATTGCTAAGTGGCTTCAGAGGTCCAAACCTTCAGCGCCAGCAACCTGCTCAAGCTGGGGTTCCTAAGCTTAGTACCTAGGGTTGCCCTAACAAAGTACCACCAATGGGGTGACTTAACTCAGATTTATTCTGTCACAGTTCTGGAGGTTACAAGTCGAAAGTCCAGGTGTTGGCAGGGCCTTGCTCCTTCTGAAGGCTCTAGGGGATACTCCGTTACATTCTTCTCTCCTAGATTCAAGGTTGCCGACAATCCTGGGTGTCCCTTGGCTTGTTGGCCCATCACTCCAATCTTTGCCTCTGTTGGAAGGACACCAGTCATATTAGATTAGGGGCCCAGTCTACCCCAGTGTATCCTCATCTTCACGGATTACAGCTGCAATGACCCAACTGTAAAATGTAAATGATTTCCAGATAAGGTCACTGTTATGGGCTGAATGGGATGTGTGTGTCCCTCACCTTCACATCTTGAAGCCTTAACACGCAGTGATACAGAATGTGAGAATGTGACCGTATTTAGAGATGGGGGCCTTTGAGGAGATAATTCAGTTAAAATGAGCCCTTATGGTGGGCCCTAATCTGATCTGACTAGTGTCCTTATGAGAAAAGGAAATTTGGACACACACACATCAGGGATGCATGAGCACAGAGGGAGACCACGTGAGAACACAGTGAGAAGGTGGCCATCTACAAGCCGAGGAGAGAGAACTCAGGAAAAACCAGCCCTGCTGACACCTTGATCTCAGACTTCCACTTCCAGAACTGTGAGAAAATAAATTTCTGTTATTTAAGCCACCAAGTCTCTGGTACTTTGTTATGACAGCCCTAGCTGACAAATACAGCCACATTCACAGGGACTAGGCTTAGGACTTCAGCATATCTTTTTGGGGGACACAACTGAACCCATAGCACCAGGATTTCACCTTTCAGATTAGGAGGTCCTTTAATGACCATCCTGGTAAGATGTTGGTTCTGGACTGAGGTTATATAGAAGGGCAACTTCTCACTTCTTTCCAGCCTGGGCACTAATATACCTGCCTGAAAGAAAGAAACGTGCCTCCTGTGGTCTGGGGAGGGCCCTGGAGGCTGAATTCAGCGGCTGACTCATCCTCCAAGTTTGCGGGCTTTAGAAGCACATGGGAACTTGCTTGCTGGTAGCAAGAGCTGTCAGCCTAGGTAGTGCAGCCGCCTAAGGGAGAGGGACACTCGGTGCCGCCTTCACCTCAAGGGAAGAGCATCTGACGTTTATCCCTTTTAAAGATGATCTTCCTCTGACAGCGCCAAGCACTAGGGGTGGGTCTGGCGCTTACTCCCCTCCCCGCCCCTCCTCTTCCCCCTGGGAGGCTTGAAACAGCATGTAGACTTATTCTCCCAGTTCAGGAGGCTAGAAGTCTGAGATCGAGCTGTTAGCTGAGGCACAGTCCCTCTGGAGGCCCTGGGAAAGAATCCGTCCTTGCTTCTTCCTGGCTTCTGGTTGCTCCCAGCAATTCTTAGAGCTGCATCTGCTTGTAGCTGCATCATTCCAGACTCTGCCTCCATCCTCACCCCTGCCCCGTACCCTCCCCCTCCCCTCCCCTCCCCTCCCCTCCCCTCCCCCTCCCCTCCCCTCCCCTCCCCTCCCCTCCCATCCCTTCCCCTCCCCCTCCCCTCCCCTTCCCCCTCCTCCCCCTCCCTCCCCTCCCCTCCCCTTCTCTCCCCTCCTCTCCCCCTCCCCTCCCCCCTCCCCTCCCCTCCCTTCCCCTCTCAGGTCCTCCAGGGGAATGGGAGAGGCACAGCTTCCCTGGGGAAGGCGATGAGGCATTGCTATTGAGGCGCTGGTTATTTTTGCTTCCTTCCTGGTTATGGGTGTTTGTGTTGACAGCGGTAGAGGAGGCTTGGTGACAGCGTTGGAACGCTCAGGTGGTGCCGGTGGGGCGGGTCGGAGGTGGTGCCTGTGCTAGGCCGGTGACTGGGCGCTCACGTGGCCCTGGGGGCTTTGCAGGACTCTGGGAGAACCCGATTTACTCCTCTGGGCTGGGGGTCCCCTTCCGTCCTCCATGGCACATGCGGGGGAGGGGGCTGCCTCATGTGCAAGTGGGGGAGTCTCCCTGCGGGGACCCCTGTCTCAGCGGGCAAGCTTTGGTGGCGGTCCTGAGGAATCATTGTGCGGGCTGCTCTCCATTCCTCCCCCCACCCGCCGCCCCCAGTCTCCATCAAATAGCCGTGCAGTGTATTCAGACATAAATCTTGGGAAGATAAGTGTGTTCTCTCTGACACCCGTTGGGGTCGGGTCTCAGCTCGGCCTCTGATTGCACTAGAAGTATGTGTGTTCATTACGTTGGAGGGGGCAGGGGGGGTTACTAGCCTTTAGCCCAGTTTGCTAACCATTGTGCAGTGTGTCATGCCCCAAAGGCCAGTAGTGTCCCTGGTGCCCTCCTGTAGGAACAATCTGGAACTGCCCCTGCTGGGGCAGTTGGAAAAGCCCACCTGGGGATATTGAAACCCAGGCACCCAACAGATTCGGAAATTGAGATTCAGGTCAACAGGCCTGGATCAGAAGTGGTTATTTGGTTAGGAATTTCGAGATGAAAGTCTAGTTCTTATTTATTTATTTGGCTGCTATGGGGGCTTCTCTCTAGTTGCGGCACGCAGGCTTAGTTGCCCCGCGGCATGTGGGATCTTAGTTCCCTGACCAGGGATCGAACCCTCGTCCCCTGCATTGGAAGGTGGATGCTTAACCGCTGGACCACCAGGGAAGTCCCGAAAGTCTAGTTCTTTATTTTTCTTTCTCTCCCCTCCACACCCCAAGAAAGGATACACAAGAATCCCAGTCTGGGGCTCTTTCTGCATTCCACCCTGTATTAGTTTCCTAGGGCTGCAGTCACAAAATCCTTCAAACTGGGTGGCTTAAAACAGCATGTAGACTTATTCTAGCAGTTCAGGAGGCTAGAAGTCTGAGATCGAGGTGTTAGCCGAGGCACGGTCCCTCTGGAGGCCCTGGGAAAGAATCCGTCCTTCGTAGCTTCTGGTTGCGCCCAGCAGTTCTTAGAGCTCCTCTGCTTGTAGCTGCATCATTCCAGACCCTGCCTCCATCCTCACCCGTCCTTCCCCTGGGTCTGTCTCTTTGCCCACATTTCTCTCTTCTTATCAAGATACCAGCCATCGGAATAGGGCCCGCCCCAATCCAGTGTGACCTCATGTTAATTTACTCATCTGCAAAGACTCTATTTCCAAACAAGGTCACATTCACAGGTTCCAGGGTTAGGACTTCAGCATGTATCTGGGGGACAGATTTGGGGGACACAGTTGAACCCACAGTACACCCCCACTGCTGCCATTGTGTTGCTACTCTAAAATGCTTTATGTTATGATTGATGTTAGAGGCACTGCTTCCTGCACCCATTTTATTATTGTCAGTTTCTTTCCTCTTCGTTTGAGCTCAGTCATTTAAAAAAAATTTTTTTTTATTATTATTTTTTTAATTTGGCTGCACCACGTGGCATGTGAAATCTTAGTTTTCCGACCAGGGATCGAACCTGTGCCCCTGCAGTAGAAGCGTGGAGTCTTAACCACTGGACCGCCAGGGAAGTCCCTCGGAGTCATTCTTTCGATTGTCTCTCCCCAGCTCCCCCATCCTGCCCTTCCCTGATAAACCTTTTTCGTCATTATTCTCTGCTTTGTCAAGCCTCTGATGACCACACACTTCTCTCTGGACATTTCTGTTTTGTGCCTTTCCGTGGGACGTATGCACTCTCCTAAGATCCTGCATGGTACTCGCTATGCAGATGAAACAGATATTTGTCCGTGATCTGATCCTGTCTGTCTGTCCCACTGGATTGTAAACTCCAACAAGATGAGGGACCATGACTTTAGCTCATGATTGATTGTACCTTCCTATCTAGCCCAAGACCTAGCGTAGAGCTGGTGTTTTTAAATATTAGTTGAATAAAAAGGAAAACTTGCTTTTCTATTAATTATAGTTAGGGAGAAGTGTGAAATGATTTTAAAAAGATACACATATCTCCCCTCAAAATTAAAAATAGAATTACTGGGCTTCCCTGGTGGCGCAGTGGTTGAGGGTCCGCCTGCCGATGCAGGGGACACGGGTTCGTGCCCTGGTCTGGGAAGGTCCCACATGCCGCGGAGCGGCTGGGCCCGTGAGCCATGGCCGCTGAGCCTGCGCGTCCGGATCCTGTGCTCTGCAACGGGAGAGGCCACAACAGTGAGAGGCCCGCGTTCTGCAAAAAAAAAAAAAAAAAAAAAAAAAAAAAAGAATTACTATATGATCCAGCAGTTCCCCTTCTGGATATATATCCAAAAGAATTGAAAGCAGGGTCTTGAAGAGGTATTTGTATACCCCTGTTCACAGCAGCATCATTCACAATGGCCAAAAAAGTCAAAGCAACTTGTGTCCATTGATGGATGAATGGATAAACAAACTGTGGTATATATGTGCAATGGCACCTTACTCAGCTTTAAAAAGGAAGGAAGTTCTGACACATGGATGAACCTTGAGGACATTATGCTAAGTGAGGTAACTCAACCACAAAAAGAGGAATACTGTATGATCCCACTTGTATGAGGGACTGAGAGGACTCACATCCATGGAGACAGAGAGTAGAGGGGTGGTGGCCAGGGGCTGGGAGGAGGGGGATGGGAGTTATTGTTGAATGGGTACAGAGTTTCAGTTTCACAAGATGCAAAGAGTTGTGGAGATGGATGGTGGTGATGGTCACACAGCAAGGTAAACATAATACCTCTGAGCTGTACACTTAAAAATGGTTCAGATGATATATTTAATGTTCTGTGTAGTTTACCACACACACACACACACACACATACACACACACACACACACACACACCCAATGATATGGAAGGATGCCAAAAAAAACCACCCCACGTTTCTGTGCATCTGTTGTGTGTGTGAAAGAGACTGAGTGGGGTTGGAGAGTGTTACAGAAGAAAGGAAGGGAGAAATGAAAGGGGAGACAGCCAGAGGAGCTGGCAAATGCCTGCTGTGAGGAAAAGTTGGACTGGGGGGAAAAGCATCTGTGTAGTTATCAGTGCTTGTGGTCGTAAGCAGAGCTCTGTCTTCGGCTAGCTGTGGGATCTTGAACAAATCAATTGTTTCCTATTGTGGGCATCAGCTTTGGAAGGAAGCTGGCATAGTAACCTCTAAAGATCTTTCTAGCTCAAAAGACTTCAGAGGTTTGGAGCATCTAACAAGGTAACACTGATTCACTGATTTTTCTTTTTTTTCTTCACAATTCTCTGCAATGTCTGCACTCAGTGGGTGCTCTCCTGATCTTGCTGGCTCCAGAGTGCACGTTGGAAGGAGTCATCTTTCGGTCAAGAATTTCCAGTCTTTTTAATGGCACCAGTTAATTTGGGCTAAGAACACATTTAACTTTTTCTCAGTCTTCCTTCACTCTGATCTAGTTGCCACATCTCCTAGTTTTAAAATTTTCTTCACAGATGTACAAAACAAACTTACAGTTACCAGGGGTGAAAAGGGGGCAAGAATAAATTGGGAGATTGGGATTGACATATACACAGTGTTCTATATAAAATAGATAACTAGTAGGGCTTCCCTGGTGGCGCAGTGGTTGGGAGTCCGCCTGCCGATGCAGGGGACACGGGTTCGTGCCCTGGTCCGGGAGGATCCCACGTGTCGCGGAGCGGCTGGGCCTGAGCCATGGCTGCTGAGCCTGCACGTCCGGAGCCTGTGCTCCGCAACGGGAGAGAGGGCACAACAGTGAGAGGCCCGCGTACCGCAAAAAAAAAAAAAAAAAAAAAAAGATAATTAGTAAGGACCCACTGTATAGCACAGGGAACTCTACTCAATACTCTGTAATGGCCTATATGGGAAAAGAATCTAAAAAAGAGTGGATATATATGTATATGTATAACTGATTCACTTTGCCGTACACCTGCAACTACTAAAACGTTGTAAATCAACTATACTGCAATAAAAAATAAAAAAGTAAATGAAACATTTGGCACCCTAAAAAAAATTTCCTTGGCCCTTTATCTTTATTTTAACATTTATACTTTTTGGTCTTCTTGGATTCTAATTATTCATCGCTGATAATAGTAACTCCTGTATATAGCTAAGCTTTTTGCGTGAATTATATCATGGAATCCTTATGTCAATCCTGTGAGGTGGATTCATGATCTCTATTTTATGGACAAGGAATCTGAGTGGTTAAGTAGCTTGCTTGGCCTTGAGGTCACCCAGCTGGGCAGTGGGTGAGTTGTGATTGAACCTGGTTTGTTCTGAGCTACGCGCGCACCATGGATACAGCTCTAGGCTAATGCAGTCCTTCTGTGTCCTAGCTCCCTTTATGGCAGGGACAATATCTTTGTATTTTTGGTCCCTCTGAGGTCTCCAGTACAAGCCTGTCAGAGACGAATACAATTTTTTCGAAGGTACTTGATAGTTTCTTTAAGAGGAATCATTCCTGGGCATTCCCTGGTGGTCCAGTGGTTAGGACTCTCACTGGAAAGGCAGTGCTTTCACTGCTGGGGGGCCTGGGTTCGATCCCTGGTCGGGGAACTAGGGTTAGGGTTAGGGTTAGGATTGGGGTCGAGGAACTAGGATCCCACAAGCCGTGCAGCATGCCCCCCCCCCCAAAAAAGAGGACTAATTCCTGTCACGCTGTGTCAGGAAAGGAATATCTCTTGTGCTGAGCAGACCACAGTAGTCAAGTTCTGAGCTTCTGAGGAGAAGAGTTAGGTTCCTCTAAAAATTTCCTTTATAGACTAAAGATCAGTTATTAGCAAGTGTAGTGTCCTGGGAAAAGGCAGCCTAATTTAACATCAGAAAGGATGGCTCAGGATCTGAGCATAAGAAAGCCAAACTGGGGTCCTGCATTTCCCCTCTGCTGCAGGACTCATCAGTCCCTTTTTGCACCCAGAGACTCTCACACAGAGAACTAGCCTTAGGTCCACTGCTTTGAGCTAACTAGGAAGTAGGATGTTTCCTCACTTTGAAAGTTTTCATGTTGCCGTCTTCTCAAGACTAACAGAGGAAGGAACGCTGTAGGTCCTAGCCACCCGTATTGCTTTCATTTCTTAAACCAGCATTTTTGCACTTGGAGGGATGGGACTTATTCTCAGGGTGGCTTCTGGTAGAGAACTTGCACCATCAGATACACTTTCTCTTTGATAAAGTGGCAACCCATCCTTGGAAAGTATTAAAGGAGAGTGAGTTACCCCAAAGGAGTGGATTCTTTGCTGTCAGCTGACATGCTCACTTTTCTGGATGTGCCCTTGCATCTCCGTGAAGATTAAATCAAGCCGCTCTTTTGCCTGCAAATGCAAGTAATCTCAGGCTGATCAGTTCCCCTAACAGGGCTGTTCACTGAAGTTCCAGGTTGCCCTGTAGTGCCTTTGTAGGCAAGCAGGGACCTGTAAATCCCATAGCAAGTCAAGACAGGCAACAGACCAGCAACATCAGCTTGCTCATACCTCACCTGGAAAGAAGTCACGCTTCCTTTGGAAGATTCAGGCTCTTGTTTGCTGTTGGATTGGGCCCAGGTCAAGAGGGGAGACAGTGAATCTTTTATCCATTTGCAAGTGATGCCTGATCGGCATTAGAGATCTGCTCTGGGAAAGTGGGTGGGCTGATCCCAACTCCTCCATTGGAATACCTCAAGTATTTAGTGTATTGAATCATCCTGAGAATTTTAGAGTTGGAAGGGGCCATCGTTTGGCCCTCACATTTGATGGTTGAGAAAACATCAGCTCTCTAGCAATTTGGCCCAGAAAAGTTCTATCATGGAGTGGGCTGGAGTAAGCTCTCCCCAAAGTTGTACACCACCTGGGCTAGAATGTCCCAGTCTGTACTGGCAATGTCCTCAGCCCTGAGGCCACTGAGGTGGGAAGACAGCCTTCTAGAAACTCGGGGTGGGGAACAAGGAAGAGGCTTCTACTTAAGATTCAAATAATACAGAAAGGACTAAGCTAGAAGTCCTCCCACACAGAGACCCCTGGGCCACCTTTCACATTTGCTTCATGCTCAGTGAATCTTGGTGTCTTGCACAGAGCCTGGGATTGGTCCTTTTAGGGTGATGTGTGGAGTTGCTCATCCAGAGGGTATGTTCACTCTACTCAGACTCAGCAGAACAGACTTGGTGCTGGCCAGTGGGGTGAGGGCAGGCCTTTACGGTGTGAACACTGGAAACAGGGGCTGTGTCTCTGGGCGGAAGGTGGGAATTGGGTCTGTCCCGTCTTTCAAAGCTGAGTGTTAGACTTCTCAGTGTAACTGATCTCATTGCTTCCCTCCCTGAAGGCACATAATCAGGACCCAACTCTTGCACTCACAGTGGACCACAGCTAGCAAAGCCTCTTGTGATGTTCACTTTGTCTTTTAAAGACTCACCTTGCATGGGTTTGGTCCCGAGTCGTTAGCAGGCCTCCTACTGTACTTGCGTGTTCATGTTGCGGGTGGAGCAGTGTACGGAGTGCCCTGATGGGGACAGAAAGCCTGACCGGTCTATTAACAGCAACCATTTTTGTGATTTGGGGTCATTCTCAGTGCCAGTCTTCTTATCTGTAAAAGCAAGTAGAGAGCCCAGGTGGTCCCCAGCAATGAAATATTCTGACTGTAAGATTCATGGGATTTCCTCTCTGAGATCTTTCTTTGCCTCTTCTTTTCCTTTTTTTTTTTTTTTTTTTCCATTTTGAATTGGTTCCTGCCAAGGCAAATTCATCATCTTAACTCCGCTATGAGGTTTGCCTGTGAGGATTCCTTGCTTGACTGATTGCCTTTCCTTAAGTTTCCTTTGCCCTCCCTCAAATGGAGATGCTCCCTAGCAGAGAAATGGCAGGCAGCCAAAGTTGGAGATTTCTGTCACCTGGATTAGCAATTCTTGAATAATTAAGAGCCGAGCGTAAAGGGAAACTATGAAATGCATCAGAGGGTGCACTCCAGGGTGAACCAGGGAACCGAAGACAGATGATCTGGGCGAAAACCGTCTTAAGGCAGCTTCCTGAATTGAGCAGAAACTCCTCTCACCTGCTCCGTTATCTCAGCGTCATAGTTCCCTCTTTTCTCTGGCGAGAATCCTACCCCTTAGTTCTGTCTTGTGCCCCAGTTCTTGGTGCCGCCCCGGATTCAGGTGTTGCAGGTGATGGTGGCCGAGGAAGAAATCAATGCCTTCTTATTGCTTCCTGGCAGGGGTTGTGGGTCCCAGAGTGTCTTGTCTGGTATTTCTCTCTTCACTGTTCTCTAAGACATGTCACCTGGTGGACTGGTTTGGTGACCTTATTAGAACCAGCTCTATTGAGTCATTAGTTCTGTAATTACATTCCGTGACACTGAAAATTTCCCCAAGCCCCCAGAATAGCTAGGTGAAAGCTGGAAAATCTGGTGGAACCGGGAAGGGAGGAGAATAAAAACAATGGCCTAAGCCATGACCACTCTTGTCTCACTCCGGTTGAGTCTTATCAGATAGCTGATAACCGTACATGCAGCCTGTTGGACCCACATATCCAAACAAATGGCTTCTTTGTTACTGGTTCAAACCATTTAATGGATTTGGTGGGTTCCAGCGAGAATACCATTGGTGTTGATGGAATAGCAGGTTGTCTTAGTCCATTTGGGCTGCTATAATGAAATAACCAGAGACTGAGTGGCTTCAGAATAACAGAAATTTGGGACTTCCATGATGGCGCAGTGGTTGAGAATCCGCCTGCCAATGCAGGGGACATGGGTTCGAGCCCTGGTCCAGGAAGATCCCACATGCTGCAGAGCAACTAAGCCCATGTGCCACAACTATCGAGCCTGCATTCTAGAGCCCACGAGCCACAATTGCTGAGCCCCCGTGCCGCGAATACTGAAGCCTGCACACTCTAGAGCCCATGCTCTGCAACAAGAGAAGCCACTGCAATGAGAAGTCCACGCACCGCAATGAAGAGTGGCCTCCACTGGCCACAAGTAGAGAAAGCCCGTGCACAGCAATGAAGACCTAACACAGCCAAAAAATAAAAATAAATTAAAAAAAATTAAACAAAAACAAAAATAGACATTTATTTCTCATAGTTCTGGAGGTTGGAAGTCTAGGTTCAGGGTGCCAGCACGGGGGCCCTCTTCTGGGTTGCAGACTACCAACGTCTTGCTGTGTCCTCTCATGGTGGAAGGGCCGAGGGAGCTCTGTGGGGTCTCCTTTATAAGGGCACTAATCCCATTCATGAGGACTCCACCCTTCTGATCTAAGCACCTCTCAAAGGCCCACATCCTAATGTCATCGCCTTAGGCATTAGGATTTCAACATATGAAGTTTGAGGGAACACAAACATTCAGACCATGGCACAGGTAGACATGGAAGACCAAAGGAAGGGGTCGGGCTTGGCTAACTTTGGTTGGGTAAAGTCAGACCCAAGCATCACTTCTATTCCTTCTAGCTGCATAGACGTATAGAAAGTGATTTTCTGCTTTGGTTTGACCCTTCTTTGTCTTCTTTCCATCCCAGTTGACCTATAGTTGGCTGCCAGCAGGTGGTAACATCAAAAAAAATCCAGGCACCTCTCCTCCTTGCAACAAGAAGTGGTCACCAGTCTTACTGGGTGGGGGGGTGGGGCATGTTTCAGCGTCTCTGGGCAGGTGGAAAGTGTGTGGGGTGTAAACCTGCTCTGCAGTGGTGGGGTTCATGGTCCTGACCTTCTGCACTATATTAGAAGGTCATTTTTTAGCTGTGTCTTCATCCCTCTGGGAAGAATGAAGAACCCCAAATAGTGGATGCTCCCAGTAAGAAGGGGGCAGGGAGGAAGAGGAGGCAAAAGAGAAAAAAGACCAATAAGACACCTGTGTATTTCTCATATCTCTCCTTCTTCTGCAAAGGCTTGTTACTGAAGATTGCCTTTCCTGGGATGTTATTTATATTTGTGAAAGTATCCTATTTCCTCAGGCATGTCAGTAATATCGTTTTTCCTTTAAAGAGGGAGAGCAGGAGGAGGATGTATTAGTTTCCTAGGGCTGCCACAACAAATTACCCAAACTGGGTGACTTAAGGCAACATTTATTCTGTCGTTGTCTGGAGGCTAGAATTCCAAAGTCGAGGTGTCAGCAGGGTTGGTTCTCCCTGGAGGCTCTTTGGGACAGTCTGTTCCATGCCTCTTCCCAGCTTCTGGTGGTTGCCGACAATCCTTGGTGTTCTCGGCTTGTAGGCGCATCATCCAGCCTCAGCCTGCAGCATACCTTTTTGGCATGTTCAACCCATAACCGAGGCTTTATTTATTGAGTCTGATGTAAGAAGATGAGGGAGGAAAGCTTTGTTGGCCAAGGGTCTGCTACATGGCAGGCTCTGTGTTAGGCACTTTCAATTTTAACTGCTAATTAAATTCCATTATTAGGACAGTTCTGAAGGTAGGCATTATTTTTTCCATTTTATAGATGAGGAAACTGAGTCTCAGAAGATAAGTAACTGGCCCAATCACATACAGCCCTTCAGGGAGAGCTGGGTTGGAATCCAGGTTTCTAACAACTAGGTGTTCTTTCCATGTGCTGTGTGCCCTACCTTTCTGCCTGCCTTTTTCTTTTTTTAATTTTTATTTTATATTGGAGCATAGTTGATTAACAACATGCCCATCTTTTTTTTTTTCCTCTCGGTACGCGGGCCTCTCACTGTTGTGGCTTCTCCCGTTGTGGAGCACAGGCTCCGGACACGCAGGCTCAGCCGCCATGGCTCACGGGCCCAGCCGCTCCGCGGCATGTGGGATCTTCCCAGACCGGGGCACGAACCCGTGTCCCCTGCATCGGTAGGCGGACTCTCAACCACTGCGCCACCAGGGAAGCCCAACGTGCCCCTCTTTGTTAATGGACATCACCCACATGTGGACGTGCCTTCTTAGGATACTGGAGTAGCTAGCGCTCCAGGCTGATGGGATGAGTGCATCCTGACGATGTTTGTAATTGACGTTTGTTTCCCTCCGCTAGACTGGGAGTTCTCAGTCCATTATCTTTAAGTTCTGGGGGAGAAGGATCCTCTTTTACTCAACTCATGTCCTGCTTTCTTACTCTCCCCCTACCCCTGTTCAGATGCAAATATCAATTAAATTTCTCATTACAGTTCATGTGGCAGTTTCAGGCACAAACACACACACAGATGTGCCCAGCCAAGTACTCCCCCAAAGCACTAGAGACTGAGTGATGGAGCTGAGATCTGAGAGCAGCCATGGGTTTCCTTAAGGGACAAAGAGGTGCCTCGGGGTCCCCTGCCTGGTGTTCTGACAGCCAGAAAGTCAGATGAGTTCTGGAAGCTACCTTCTCATTCTGGCTGCCCCAGACATGGTATCTTCTTATCTTCCTATTGTTGTCTGAGAACTTGCCCAGTCCCCATGAAGTTTAACAGAGGGTGAGTCTAGACAGGTGAGAAGCTCCATTTCCCCATTCTGAATTGCTGGATACTTAAATCCTACGTGAGCGTCTTGGAAAGTCTTAAAAATATTGCAAAGGTTCAAGAATGTCTTTCCCTCAGTGACACAACCTATGAATGGCTTGTAGGCGTTATCTCCAAGGGTGGGTGGCTGCTCCAAGGCAGTTGGATGTTGTTTCTATTTGGTCATAGCCTGCTGAGGAATGGGTTTCCACCAGCACCAGCTCCCAGAGCTCTTCACCAGGGCTTTGCAGGCTGTGGCCATCAGATGCAGGACAGATGGACGTGTGCCAGATGATTACTTCTTAGAATGAGCAATATCAGTGTGGAGAACACGGCTATGGGGAATTGTCTGTTGGAAGTAAATTACATAGTTTATTTTAGGGGAAATTTCTATCCAATTTAGGCTGCAACTTGATAGCACATATTTTCCAAGCCCCCGGCTCTGCTGGTCTAGAACAAGTCCTTTCTAAACAGGCAGCTTCTCCAAGCACAGTGACCCATGGGGTCACATCTGGGCAGGACCCTGCCAGGTGGCTTTAATTCCATTTTCTATGTTTCTCTGGTCTGAGCTACCCCGAACCATATGCTTTTACTGTTATTTTCCTAATCTTTTTCAAGGCAATCGTATTTTGTTTATTTACATATTTGAATAGGTAATAATATAGTCACATAGTTCAAAATTAAAAAGACGTAAGAGAGTTTATAATGAAAACTTCCCTTCTATCTCTGTCCCTCAACTACCCTATTCCCCCTACAGAGAAGCTATGAATGTTTCCAGTTTCTTATGTGTCATTACCGGTATATAGCAATAACTACACGTATGTGTGTATATCTATATCTATCTGTGTCTATATATCTATATATTTATCTCCTCCCTCCCTCTTTTCCTCTCTGCCTTTTACACAAATGGTAGCATTGCATACATCCTACTCTGGATCTATTCATTTTATCACTTAACAGTGGATGTTAAAGATCTTATCAGTATAGAGCTTCCTCATTCTTACAACTATTTGTTCTGATATTTCTTCAAACTCACAGAAGAGTTGCAAGAATCGTGTAAGAAACTTTCATAGACCCTTCACCCAAATCCTCCAGTTATCTGCATTCTGCCCCATTTGCTTTTATAATTCTCTCTCCATGTATATAAATAGATATCTACACACATTTACACCTGCACACATTTATCCATATATACATATGTACACTTAAACACACATTTATACACACACACACACACACACACACACACACACACACACTTTTCTTTCCCCCGATCCATTTGAGAGTACATTGAAAGCATCATGTCCCTTTGCTTTAGAAGTACTTTTACTGTGTCTTCCCTAAGAACACAGACATCTTTTCATATACTCAGAGAACCTTTAATCACAGTATAAGTGCACCTTTCTCCAAGTCTGATTTTATGTTGATTATGTGGGTATATGTTTTTGTTAATTTTTAGGACCAACCTAGTGTGACTTTTCCTTTGTAGGAGTGTAGAAGGGTAAAGCATGTTATTTCATATTGAGCCCATGAGGTGTTCTTTCTTGGGCCTGAAGCTCTTCCCCACTCTGGCCTTTGCTGTAGTTTTTGCTGATCTTCTAATACAGTCAGCCCTCCGTATCCACAGGTTATGGAGGTTGAATGTGCTGATTCAACCAATTCGATCTGCAGTTGGTTGAATCCGCGGACATGGAACAGCGGATACGGTGGGCTAACTGTACCACGCCATTTTACACAAGGTACTTGAGCACTGCGGATTTCAGTATCTGTAGCGGGTCCTAGAACCAGTCCTCCTGTGGATGCTGAGGGACAACTGTACCTTCCTCATGTTAGCTGTAGGACAAAGAGTATTCTTTATTGGGAACGAGAAGGCAGAGTGTTCCTCTTGATTCTTGGGGCTTCATCTCTTTGCTTCTTGGACTGGATCATTTGTAGTAGAAGACGGAGGCAGGAGGCATGTCCTAGGGACACTTTGCGTCATTATCTAGTGCATAATGTGCATTAGGAGCCTGTCAAAAGTACAGAAAAAATGAGATCCATCCGATCCCTTCAGACAAGGAGTCTAATTCAGTTTAGCGGGTATTTGTGGAGCTGTCCACTCTGTGCCAGCCACGCTGCCAGCCCTGGGGCTATACACCGTGCTGTGCCCCGTGTTAGTGCAGAGGTCTCCACTCGACGCTTCTCCAGCACCACACCTTACCACCCACGGCTGCTGGATTCGTTTTTCTAAAGCGCAGCTCCAGAGTGTCACTGCCAAATCACACTTCACCTAACCTTACCTTGCCTGTCAGACCAAGGCAGGTGCCTCAGCCTGGCCTCAAGGCCCACCAGGTCTCTCTGTCTGTTTTTTGTTTGTTAACTCATGGTTTGCCTGCATTCCAGCCCAACGTGACACTAAGCACTGTTCCCAGAATTCTTGGAGTTTTCTGTTTCCTTGCTTTCCTTAAGCTGTTCCAAGTCTCTGAAAATGCCTGTCTACCAAATTCTTTATCCTTAAAGAGACATTTCCAGTGACACCTCTCTCATGAAGCCTTTCTTAAAATTCTCAACTCAAGGGCTTCCCTGGTGGCACAGTGGTTGAGAGTCCGCCTGCCGATGCAGGGGACACGGGTTCGTGCCCTGGTCCGGGAAGATCCCACATGCCGCGGAACGGCTGGGCCCGTGAGCCATGGCTGCTGAGCCTGTGCGTCCGGAGCCTGTGCTCTGCAATGGGAGAGACCACAACAGTGAGAGGCCCGCGTACCACACACACACACACACAAAATTCTCAACTCCAGATCTCTTGCTCTTTTAAAGCTTTCTATTATTTCATATCTCTTTTTCATCATTGGTCGTTTGTGTGCCCTGTGTTTGTGCACTTACCCCTCTCATACTCCTCTCTCCTGACCGGATTACACATGCTTAAAAGTTTAAATTCATCCTCCTTCCCACTCTCCCTCACTTCCCATGTTCGAGAAAGAACTATCTCTGAAGCCTGGTTGAATTCTCCATGGACCTACACTGCACCTGGCGTGTAGTTGGCTCTCAGATATGTGCAGGATTGAGCTTAATGAAAGGAAGATCACTAAGTGGTTTTGGTAAATTACAGTCGTGGATGTCTGGGGATGTTCACATATTCATTAACAATGTAAACAACTTCATTTAAAAAATAGGGCTTCCCTGGTGGCGCAGTGGCTGGGGGTCCGCCTGCCTGTGCGGGGGATGCAGGTTCGTGCCCCAGTCCGGGAGGATCCCACATGCCGCAGAGCGGCTAGGCCTGTGAGCCATGGCCGTTGAGCCTGCAGGTCCGGAGCCTGTGCTCCGCAACGGGAGAGGCCACAACAGTGAGAGGCCCGCGTACCACAAAAAAACGAAAAACAAAACAAACAAACAAAAATGTACACATATTAGCTATCTATTTAACTTATTAAAAAGGCAACTTCATTAAAATACACTTTAAGGATCTTTATCTCCCCAAATTCACTTCTTGTCTTCCCACTGAGCACATGTGCACTTTTTTTGGAATCAGTATATATGTAATGTGATACATGGATTTTTTTCACTTAACATTTTATATATATACATTTAAAAGCAATTATTTTTAATGCCCAGGTAGTCTCAGGAAAATAGTTCTTAAAGAATAAACCGCAGGCAGACAGAAGGGAGATCTTCTATCTAGTCAGATGGTGTTATCATTTGTTATGCCTGTTTTCTGAGGATAGAAAGCTTTACATGAAATTCGTATCTTTCACAAGATGATTAAAGAACTGACTATTATATACTGCTTCTGCCTCTCACCAACCTCCATTCCTAAAAAAAATTGCCTTGTAAGTTTTCCTTTCCCCAAGTCTTATAGATTCATGAGTCAGTTTATTTAAAGTCTAAATTTGGAGAAGGCTTTTAACAGCTGGTAGTCTATGAATTGCTAAAGCAGAAGAGAGAAATGTGTACATTCTTCCGCATCCTCGCTTTCATTGCTCTTCTCATGTGGCCCTAGAGCACCCATCTTCTACCTCTTGAATATGTTTTAAAGGATATCATCTGTGTAACCTTCTGTTGGAGTGAGCTACAGTCAGGGTGCGGAGGAGGTAGAGTTGGGAAACAGGTTGGTAACTGACAGGAAGTCATTATAAAGGTTCTCGTCACCTGTCCTCTCACTGCCTTGCTGGGGATCTGGTCCCTACCATCTGACACATTCTCGTTCAGCACTGAGGCGATGGGATCTCAAACTCTTAGTAGTGAGCCTTGGTATAGGGTTCTATCACTGAGGATGTTTTGACTGCTAGGAACCAAAGACCCAACTAAAAGTATCTTAAAACAACATGGCTTCCCTGGTGGCGCAGTGGTTGGGAGTCCGCCTGCCGATGCAGGGGACACGGGTTCGTGCCCCGGCCCGGGAGGATCCCACATGCCCTGGAGTGGCTGGGCCCGTGAGCCATGGCCGCTGAGCCTGCGCGTCCGTAGCCTGTGCTCCGCACCGAGAGAGGCCACAACAGTGAGAGGCCCGCGTAACGCAAAAAAAAAAAAAAAAAAAATGGGGTTTACTATCTCACATGATGATTCCAAGGTTAATTCAACAATTTAGTGATGCCATCAGAATTGAGTTCTTTGGTTCCATTTTCCTGCTCCACTGTCCTCAGGGTATTTGCTTGATCCTCGGCTTATTTCTATACAGTGGCGAGGATGGCATCTGGAGTTGCAACACTGCAAGTACCTGTAATAGTACTTCGTAAAAAATGATAGGCATTTCCTCCAGCTTGCTTTTTTTTCATAGGGGATGCAAACTCTTCCCAGAGCTGCCCAGCTGACATCTCCTCTTGTTCTGTTGGCTAGAGCCTGGTCACGTGTCAGGCTCTAACCCAATCACAGGCACAGGAGGAGTAGGATGTTCCTGATTGGTTCATGTCAGGCTTAATTCAAGCTGGGGGAGGTCATTCTCCAGTCCACTGTGATCTGAGAATGGTGACCTTGAACAGTCAGTGTTTTGTTGGTAAGGAGGGGGGCACCCAGCTGTGACTCTTAGGATGGCAACTACAGATTGCTTATTATTATTTTTAAATTAATTAATTAATTAATTTTTGGCAGTGTTGGGTCTTCATTGCTGCTCGCGGGCTTTCTCTAGTTGTGGCGAGCGGGGGCTACTCTTTGTTGCAGTGCGCGGGCTTCTCATTGCGGTGGCTTCTCTTGTTGCGGAGCATAAGCTCTAGGCGTGCGGGCTTCAGCAGTTGCAGCAAGCAGGCTCAGTAGTTGTGGCTCACGGGCTCTAGAGCGCAGGCTCAGTAGTTGCGGCGCATGGGCCTAGTTGCTCCACGGCATGTGGGATCTTCCTGGACCAGGGCTCGAACCTGTATCCCCTGCATTGGCAGGTGGATTCTTAACCACTGCGCCACCATGGAAGTCCCCAACCTTTTTTTTTTTTTTTTTTTTTTTTGCGGTACGCGAGCCTCTCACTGTTGTAGCCTCTCCCGTTGTGGAGCACAGGCTCCGGACGCGCAGGCTCAGCGGCCATGGCTCACAGGCCCAGCCGCTCCGCAGCATATGGGATTTTCTTGGACCGGGGCACAAACCCGTGTCCCCTGCCTCAGCAGGCGGACTCTCAACCACTGAGCCACCAGGGAAGCCCCCCAACCATTTTTTAATTAACAGGAAAGATAACAAAAAAGATGCAGTAGATAATGAGCATCCATGCATTGTGTAGGGGTTTTTTTTTATGGTGGAAAGAGACTTAGATATAAATTCTATGGGAAAGAATAGGAAAAGCAAACTTTTCCGTATCCCTTAGAATTCTTTCCCTTTTTTTCCCTAAAACAAACTTTCACATTACGCTCTGGGTACAAAAAGTCTGCTTTTCCTGTCACTCCTACCGGTTAATTAAACTGTTGAAAGGAAATTTTAATGGTCTGGAAACCTTATTTTTCTAGAAGCCGTCTTTGAGCATTTCGAGCATGGAGACAGTCAGGCGTGGTGAGGGGTTTGACGTGGCCGCCCACGGCTCTCCCTCTCTGGGCACTTTCCGCTGTGAGATGCCTGAGCTGCTGACAAGCTGTCTCGGACTCAGGGCGGCGTCTTTACTCAGGAGCGGATCCCTTGCAGGTGTGCTGCGGACACAGCCTCTGGGGGATGACTTCCCAATGCCGGTTACCATGGAGGCTGCGATGGGCCCGTGTGACCCAGGGTGTCCCCTCACGTCTGCCAAGTGGAGTCTGCACCTCTTCCGTCAGCACAGTTATTATTACCTTACAGGTGGATAGGTACCTGGTGCTGATGACCGTCTTGACTGTCTTGGCAGGAATTCTTGTTTTGTTTATTGTTTCTTTTCTGCCCATAAAAGGCATTTTTGTTGGAGAGAATGTAGAAATACAGGAAGGTACAGAGAAGAAAACAAAAGTGGACCAAATCCCATCACTTATAAACAGCTGCTGTTAACGTTTCAATCTTTTTCCTCATACATCTCTATATCCTGCCTCCCTCTTTCCTCCCTTTCTTTCTTTCCTTCCCTTTTGCTTTTTTTTTTTTTTTGGTCAGCACATAAAGAGGATCACACAGAATATAGATATAATTTTATACTTTCCCCCAGTTAATACAGTGTCTGGGGTCGGACCGATTGGATCCAAGTCCTCCTCTACGCAGTGTGTGACCTCTGTGTGCCTCAGTTTCCTAATCTGTGAAGGGGGATGAGGGTAAAGATCTCTGTGCAGTGCTCAGGTTGGTGCCAGCGTTAATGTCTCTTGGCTGATGTTCTCTTATGTCTCGGTGACCAAACCCGCAACCCCCGACCCCTGAGACCGTGAAGTAGGGCTGAAAACCCTAGCTTCTGGCAGAGGAGAACAGGATGTCCTGGGTAGCTTAGAGCAGGGTTTCTTAACCTTGGCACTATTGACCTTCAGGCTGGATGCATCTTTGTTGTGAGGGGCTGTCCCATGCCTTGCAAGGCTGTGCCCGCTAGAGGCTCTAGCACCCCTCCCCCAGCTCCACACCTTGTCAAAGTCGCCTTGGGTTGAGAACCACTGGGCTGACTACTCAGGATTTATCGCCTGGGGCTGTGCATGGCCACCTGGAACAAAACTGATGGGCAGCCAGCATGTGCACCCATGAAGGCTGGGCACAAGCCTCCC
This sequence comes from Mesoplodon densirostris, assembly GCF_025265405.1. Taxonomy (NCBI): domain Eukaryota; kingdom Metazoa; phylum Chordata; class Mammalia; order Artiodactyla; family Ziphiidae; genus Mesoplodon; species Mesoplodon densirostris. The sequence continues at coordinate 13,647,274 of NC_082665.1, forward strand.
CCACCTCCTGTCCCAGTCTCTGAGTACCTGTTCCGCATTTGGTTTGAAGCCTCGGGATCCAGCCGTCCTAGAATCGAAGGAAAGACCCGCCCCGGCTGTGTCACCATGTCACAGCCAGGGCCACTTCCTGTCCTCTCTTGCCTCCAGATTGAGATGCCTGTGGCCCCAGTGAATCATGGGGCAAAGGGGCCACACAGCAGGAAGGTCTCCGAGTAGTGATGTGACTCCCATTCTGTCCCTGTGGGCTGTGGGCAAGGCAGCTTCGCACCAAGTGCTGCTTCTCCAAGACTCCTCCAAATCAAAGACCACTGGGCTCCAGCAGAGACTGGTACAACATTGTAAATCAGCTATAGTTCAATTAAAAACAAACAAGCGAACAAACAAACAAACACCACTGGGCTCTCACGGTCTTGGGGCTCCCCGTGAGGAAGGGCGGCCCAGCCCACTCCCTTCTCCACGGAGAGCCTGGCAAGACTGCTGAGCTCAATCACGAGGAGCGGTCGAATGGAACGCTGCAGGGTTCAGACACACCGCTGAGCCCAGAGCAGAAGTCAGGACACGGAGTATTTGTCACACGCAAATGAAGTGCTCAATAAATCTCGCTGTGGATGCTCCCTTGGCCCCTGTTATCCTGACCCTGAAGGATGTCATTTCACCCACCTGTGGTTCTCCTTTTTTTTTTTTTTTTTTTTTTGTGGTACGCGGGCCTCTCACTGTTGTGGCCTCTGCCGTCGCGGAGCACAGGCTCCGGACGCGCAGGCTCAGCGGCCATGGCTCACGGGCCCAGCCGCTCTGCGGCATGTGGGATCCTCCCAGACCGGGGCATGAACCCGTGTCCCCTGCAAAGGCAGGCGGACTCTCAACCACTGCGCCACCAGGGAAGCCCTGTGGTTCTCCTTTGACTTATTGGCAGGATTGATGGGGTCACAGCTGGCCTCCAGGGAACAGTGGGGAGTTCTATTACAATTTTTCAAGGTTACTTTCCATTTACAGTGATCACAACATGTACAGTACGTCCTTCAGCCTATCTTACACCCAGTCGTTTGTACCTCCTCCTTCCCCACCCCTGACCCCCACTCCCCACTGGTAACCAGTAGTTTGTTCTCTGTATCTGTGAGTCTGTTTCTTTTTTGTTTCGTTCACTAGTTTGTTGTATTTTTTAGATTCCACATATAAGTGATACAGAGTATTTGTCTTTCTCCATCTGACTTATTTCACTTAGCACAATGCCCTCCAAGTCCATCCCTGTCGCTGCAAATGGCAAAATTTTGTTCTTTTTCACGACCAAGGAGTATTCCATTGTATATATAACACCTCTTCTTTATCCATTCATCTGTTGATGGACACTTAGGTTGCTTCCATATCTTGGCAATTGTAAATAATGCTGCTATGAACGTTGGGGTGCATGTATCGTTTTGAATTCGTGTTTTGGTTTTTTGGATATATGCCCAGGAGTGGAATTGCTGGGTCATATGGTAGTTCTGTTTTTAGGTTGTTTTTTTTTTTTTTTTTTTATTTTTCTGTACGCGGGCCTCTCACTGTTGCGGCGGCCTCTCCCCTTGCGGAGCGCAGGCTCCAGACGCACAGGTTCAGCGGCCATGGCTCACGGGCCCAGCCGCTCCGTGGCATGTGGGATCTTCCCAGACCGGGGCACGAACCCGTGTCCCCTGCATCGGCAGGCAGACTCTCAACCACTGCGCCACCAGGGAAGAAGCCCTGTTTTTAGTTTTTTGAGAAACCTCCATACTGTTCTCCATAGTGGCTGCACCAATTTACATTACCACGTACAGTGCACAAGCGTTCCCTTTTCTTCACATCTCTAAATTTTGACTTATAGTTCTAGAGTTAGCCTTTTGGCTTCTCTCTGCCTCCTATTTCCACACTCTCAGGCAATAGTGATATTAAACACTTCCACTTCTTTGTCTTGAGATTGCCATCTGAATTTTACAGGCTCCTAGAAAATGCCTCAGTGACTTATAAAATGTTCACGCAACAACCAGCCTCTTGGTATTTGAATCCCTGCATGGTCTCTACCGTAAGTGATGTGAGGATAAGAATGGCCCGGTCTGAGAAACACCTGGGGCTGCTTTCCTGAGACCAGTGGGAATATGCGTGGGCTACAGAGGGAGGAGTGGGAAGGAGGCTTGGTGCCCTAGACTTGCTCTTAACTCACTGTTCCTCTGTGGCTTTATTATCCCAAGGGAGACCTTCATGGCACACAACCCACCTGACCACTTGTGGTCTTTTCTCTGTCTTGTGGAAATGGTGTTACCTGCAGGCTCTGTTCCTGGGCCACCATACATGGTAAAAGAATGGAGTATCATTTTCTAGCTCTTGACCTGGCTATACCTGGGAAGGCCTCGGATCATGAGGATGACATGGCCTGGGGTCAGGATCCTCCACGGCCTGTAGGGTCCCCATCCTACAGGGGTGAGTGGGAATATAAAATTTCAGGACACACAGTGCTGTGGGCTTTGGGGCCTGATTGATAGCTGGGCCCTGAGTGGGTTTACCCATGTAGGACGTGGTGGATGAAGGATTTGAAACTCACAGAATTCCACTCCTCCAGATTTTCCCCAATTCTTTCTTTCTGTTTGTCTCCCTGATTTTCACATTGGTTAAGAAGAGCTGCTCTTCAAGGAAGGTCCTTGTTCAGAGGCAGCTGGGTTTGGAGGCCACCCAAAATGTCTGGTCCAGGGCTTCCCTGGTGGCACAGTGGTTGAGAGTCCACCTGCCAATGCAGGGGACACAGGTTCGTGCCCCGGTCCAGGAGGATCCCACATGCCACGGAGCGGCTGGGCCCATGAGCCATGGCCGCTGAGCCTGCGCGTCCGGAGCCCGTGCTCCGCAATGGGAGAGGCCACAACAGTGAGAGGCCCGTGTACCGCAAAAAAAAAAAAAAAAAAGTCTGCTCCACGTTGTTAATTCAATAAGCGGGTATTGAAGTTTTTAATTAATTAATTTTTTAATTTTTTATTTATTTTTGGCTGTGTTGCGTCTTCGTTTCTGTGCGAGGGCTTTCTCTAGTTGTGGTGAGCGGGGGCCACTCTTCATCGCGGTGCGCGGGCCTCTCACTATCGCGGCCTCTTGTTGCGGAGCACAGGCTCCAGACGCGCAGGCTCAGTAGTCGTGGCTCACGGGCCTAGTTGCTCTGCGGCATGTGGTATCCTCCCAGACCAGGGCTCGAACCCGTGTCCCCTGCATTAGCAGGCAGATTCTCAACCACTGCACCACCAGGGAAGCCCCTGAAGTTTTGATGTAGTGGGTTCATACCTGTTGGGTATGTGCCCTTAGGTGGAGCAGGACCTAAAGCAGACGCAGTCCCCACTGCAGCAGCGTCCTGCTGGAGTCCCCGGGGCCGTGGAGAGTGATAGGCGGTTGGGATACAGTGTGCTCAATGGGTTTTCTGACTCCTTTTTCAACAGTAATCAGGGGTCTGTGACACCCTGCTTCCCTCCCGTTTTCCAAGGCTGCCTGGGTTCTGCTTGGGAGTGCCCGGGCTGGACTCCACTTTCCATCCTGCTGGGGACAAGGGACATTGTTTCTGGTTCTCCATGCAGATTTGTTGGGCTGCTTCTCGACAGGGTGGGCAGACTCTTGCAGTATTGACTAGATTTACAGTTGCCTCTCTCCATTCTTGATTTTGCTGCCCTCTTGAGTGCTGGAAGGGCCCACGGTGCCACTGTCCTGGGTGTCACCACGAGTCTTTGCCCCTGGGGATCCTCTGGTTGTCCTAGAATGAATGGAAGAGGCTGTCACAGAGCAGCTGCTTCTACTCTGAGACATCCACAAAGCAAGAAATGAGTCTCACCATGTTTCAAGTGTGACATGTGTTTGAAAATAAAGTTTTAATTAGAAGGAGCATTTCTCAGCCTCAACCTGGTGCTGGCTGTCTTAACACTGAGACTGAAATAAACCAGCCCCCGCTCCTTGGCACGAAACCCACTCTGCCATTTACACACTGACTCTTTCGGGTGGAAGCATGTGGTATAGTTGTGTGTGTGTGCGTTTTCAAGACCTCAGACTTCATTAAACAGGAGAGGGGTGGTGTTTGCCCCCAGGGTGGTGGGGTCCGAGGCACCATTTGCTTTACTGACTGCTTGTGGTCTACTTATCTTCTTTTTATTTTTTGATTGTGCCGCGTGGCTCGCGGGATCTTAGCTCCCCGGCCAGGGATTGAACCCAGGCCGTGGCAGTGAAAATGTGGAGTCCTAACCACTGGACCGCCAGGGAAGTCCCTCTCCTTATCTTCATTTATGTTTAGAAGATGCCTCCTTTCTAAACGTGAGTCTAAGGACTTAGTGGCAGGAATCAGCATGAGAGAGGCAGCATGATGTGGTGTGAGGCCAGGACTATGGCCTCGGAGCCAGATACATCTGGGTTCATATCTTTCTTTATTAACTATCGGCCTGGCTTTGGGCAGGCCTCTTAGCCTCTGCGCTTTTGTACCGTCATTTTAATATTGGTACGACAGCTTCTCTACCGGTTTGACAGTGATGATTATAGATTATTTATGCACAGAACCTGACACGGTAGGAGCTTGATAAATGGTATCCATTATTATTATAATTTAATGGTTGGTACAGTCTTTACCTTGCTCTGGGTCACTGCCAAGGTCTCCCACGATGTTTTCTGCATAAGGGTGGCCTTGCCTGGGGCTGCTTCTCGTTTGGTTGAGGACTGGGAAGCCTGAAATGAACTTGGCCAGACGCACACAGGCTGGCAGGTGGGTGTGTCCCCGAATGTCAGCTTGCACATCGCTTCACCCTTCTGCTGCGCTTATGTGCTCCCCGCCCTGTGCTCCTTCCTCCCACCTGCCAGCGAAGCCATTACCAGACAGAAACAAAGCAGATTGCTACAGACGAGGGAACTAAAAAAGAATCCCTTTCTTGATTTTCACATGCCAGGTGCATCCCAGGTGACTAGAAGTTTGGATCTTTAGGTGCGCATGCAAGTCAAGGTGCGTGATTAGCAAGAAGTCCCCCCAACAAGGAGCTTAGGGCTCAGGTTAGAGGCATCAACATCACCTTGGGGTCTGGGTTGGATTTTGTTGTTGAGCTGAGAAGAACATTGGTGGTCATCCCAACTCACTTTTGTCTTAAAACAGGAACCCCCTTTATAACATCTGTGACCTATGGGCCTCTATCTGTTCCCCTGAATACTACTGGAGATCAAAATTCTATCACAAAGCAGCCTCTTTCCATTTTGGGGGGCATCTCTAATTTTAATTTATATTGAGCTGAAATCCCCTCTTCTGGTGCCTTCACCAGTTGGCCCGAGAGCCCTCAAGTATCTGAAGATTGTGGCTGTGTCTTCCCTTTATCTCTCTTTCCAGGTGAAACTTCGCCATTTCCTATAGCTCTCATTCCTTGGGCTTTGTTTTTAGACCACACAGGATTCTTTTTAAAATAAATTTATTTATTTATTTATGGCTGCGTTGGGTCTTCATTGCTACAAGTGGGCTTTCTCTAGTTGCGGCGAGCGGGGGCTACTCTTCATTGCGGTACGTGGGCTTCATATTGCAGTGGCTTCTCGTTGTGGAGCACGGGCTATAGGTGCATGGGCTTCAGTAGTTGTGGCACGTGGGCTCAGTAGTTGTGGCTCATGGGCTCTAGAGCGCACGCTCAGTAGTTGTGGCGCACAGGCTTAGTTGCTCCGCGGCATGTGGGGTCTTCCTGGACCAGGGTTCGAACCCGTGTCTCCTGCCTTGGCAGGTGGATTCTCAACCACTGTGCCACCAGGGAAGCCCTACACAGGATTCTTGCTGCTTCCTTTTCTGGGTTGTTCTGCAAACTGTCAAAGACCTCTTTGAAATGAGTTGGGTTTCCTGTAGCTGATCCCATTATTCCAGCTGTGCTTTGATCACGATCCTTCATTTTTGTAGATCCCTTCCTAGCTTTTACGGCATGTGGTTTTTTCTTTTTTCTTTCACAGCCACATGACACAGTCGTCTCCTTGAGCTTTCTGTTTTCTAGATGACATGGAATCACATTTGTTCCTGTCTTTCCCCCCTGTTCTTGTGTTGTTGATTGTATTTTAACATATGTCTGTAATAGAAATTTGTACAGATCTAGATTAAATATTATTTTTAGTGTGTCTGGATCATTCCATTGCCTCTATCAGGTCAGTTAGTGAGTTACAGGCAAAAGTGTACTTGTGTTCTATAGTTTGGACATAGGATGGTTTCTTAAGAAGCTGTTCATTTCAGAGTACTCCCACCTCTTTAACCCTGATGTTCAATGATACTAGCCACCACCAGCAAGTCTAAACAATTGGCAGGTACGAGGAAAGAAGAGATGAAGAGAAAAAAAATGGCTCTATAGTGCATGGAAGCAACTTAAATGTCCATCGACAGATGAATGGATAAAGAAGATGTGGTACATATATATAGTGGAATATTACTCAGCCATGAAAAAGAATGAAATAATGCCATTTGTAGCAACATGGGTGGACCTAGAGATTATCATACTAAGTGAAGTAAGTCAGACAGAGAAAGACAAATATCATATGGTATCACTTATGTAGAATCTAACAAAATGATGCAAATGAACTTATTTACAAAGCAGAAATAGACTCACAGGCATAGAAAACAAACTTATGGTTCCCAAAGGGGAAAGGAAGGGGAGGGGTAAATTAGGAGTTTGGGATTATCAGATACACACTACTATATATAAAATAGATAAACAACAAGGGCCTACTGTGTAGTAGGTCCTACTGTGTAGTAGTAGCAGGGAACTGTATTCAATATATTGTAATAACCTAAAATGGAAAAGAATCTGAAAAAGTTTTATGTATACCTAAATATGCACCAATCAAAATTTAAAAAAAAACTGTTAAGGGGAATGTGACAGATGGCACTAGAAATAAAAACTCAAAGAATTAAAAAAAAAGAGTCTATAGTGGAAAGTTGTGAGTTCCCACTATTTAATTAAATTAATTAATTTATTGATTTTAGGAATATAGTTGATTTACAATGTTGTGTTAGTTTCAGGGGTACAGCAAAGTGGCTTAGTTATACATATACATATATCCATTCTTTCTAAGGTCCTTTTCCCATTAAGTTGTTACAGGATATTGAGTAGAGTTCCCTTTGTTATACAGTAGGTCCTTGTTGATTATCTGTTTTTTATATAGTAGTGTGTATATGTTAATCCCAAACTCCTAATTAATCCCTCACCCTCCTTTCCCATTCGGTAACCATAAGTTTGTTTTCTATGTCTGTGAGTCTATTTCTGCTTTGTAAATAAGTTCATTTGTATCATTTTTTTAGATTCCACATATAAGTGATATCATATGATATTTGTCTTCTCTGTCTGACTTACTTCAATTAGTATGATAATCTTTAGGTCCATCCATGTTGCTACAGATGGCATTATTTCATTCTTATTTATGGCTGAGTAATATTCCATTCTGTATATGTACCACACCTTCTTTATCTATCCATTCATCTGTCGATGGACATTTAGGTTGCTTCCATGCCTTGGCTATTGTAAATAGTGCTGCAGTGAACATTGGGGTACCTGTCTCTTTTTGAATTATGGTTTTCTCTAGATATATGCCCAGGAGTGGGATTGCTGGATCATATGGTAGTTCTTTTTTTAGTTATTTAAGGTGTTCTCCATAGTGGTTGTACCAATTTACATTCCCACCAATAGGGTAGGAAGGTTCCCTTTTCTCCACACCCTCTCCAGCATTTATTGTTTGTAGACTTTTTGATGATGACCATTCTGACTGGTGTGAGGTGATACCTCATTGCAGTTTTGATTTGCATTTCTCTAATAATTAGTGATGTTGGCATCTTTTCATGTGCTTTTTAGCTATCTGTATGTCTTCTTTGGAGAAGTGTGTATTTAGATCTTCTGCCCATTTTTTTTGATTGGGTTGTTTATTTTTTTGATATTGAGTTGCATGAGCTGTTTGTATATTTTGGAGATGAACCCCTTGTCGGTTGCTTCATTTGCAAATATTTTCTCCCATTCTGAGGGCTTTTTGTTTTGTTTATGGTTTCCTTTGCTCTGCAAAAACTTTTAGGTTTAATTAGGTCCCATTTGTTTATTTTTATTTTCATTGCTCTAGGAGGTGGTTGCAGAAAGATATTGCTGTGATTTATGTCATAGAGTGTTCTGCCTATGTTTTCCTCTAAGAGTTTGATAGTTTCTGGCCTTACATTTAGGTCTTTAATCCATTTTGAGCTTATTTTTGTGTATGCTGTTTGGGAGTGATCTAATCGCATACTTTTACATGTCCCTGCCCAGGTTTCCCAGCACCACTTATTGAAGAGGCTGTCCTTTCTCCACTGTACATTCCGGCCTCCTTTATCAAAGATACGGTGACCATATGTGCGTGGGTTTACCTCTGCACTTTCTATCCTGTTCCACTGATCTATCTTTCTGTTTTTGTGCCAATACCATACTGTCTTGATTACTGTAGCTTTGTAGTATAGTCTGAAGTCAGGGAGCCTGATTCCTCCAGCTCCGTTTTTCGTTCTCAAGATTGCTTTGGCTATTTCAGGTCTTTTGTGTTTCCATACAAATTGTGAAATTTTTTGTTCTAGTTCTGTGAAAAATGCCATTGGTAGTTTGATAGGGATTGCATTGAATCTGTACATTGCTTTGGGTAGTAGGGTCATTTTGACAATATTGATTCTTCCAGTCCAAGAACGTGTAATATCTTTCCATGTATTTGTGTCATCTTCGGTTTCTTTCATCAGCATCTTATAGTTTTCAGGGTACATGTCTTTTGTCTCCTTAGGTAGGTTTATTCCTAGGTATTTTATTCTTTTTGATGGGTTGGTAAATGGGATTGTTTTCTTAATTTCTCTGTCTGATCTTTCATTGTTAGTTATAGAATTGCAAGAGATTTCTGTGTATTAATTTTGTATCCTGCAACTTTACTGAATTCGTTGATGAGCTCTAGTAGTTTTCTTGTAGCATCTTTAGGATTATCTACGTATAGTATCATGTCATCTGCAAGCAGTGACAGTTTTACTTCTTCTTTTCCAATTTGGATTCCTTTTATTTCTTTTTCTTCTCTAATTGCCATTGCTAGGACTTCCAAAACTATGTTGAATAAAAGTGGTGAGAGTGGACATCCTTGTCTTGTTCCTGATCTTAGAGGAAATGCTTTCAGCTTTTCACTGTTAAGTATGATGTTAGCTGTAGGTTTGTCATATATGGCCTTTATTATGTTGAGGTATGTTCCCTCTATGCCCACTTTCTGGAGAGTTTTTCTTTTTTTTAATCATAAATCGGTGTTGAATTTTGTCAAAAGCTTTTTCTGCGTCTATTGAGATGATCATATGGTATTTGTTCTTCAGTTTGTTTATGTGGTGTATCACAATGATTGATTTGCGGATATTGAAAAATCCTTGCGTCCCTGGGATAAATCCCACTTGCTCACGGTGTATGATCCTTTTAATATATTGTTGGATTTCATTTGCTAGTATTTTGTTGAGGATTCTTGCATCTATGTTCATCTGTGATATTGGTCTGTAATTTTCTTTTTTTGTGGTATCTTTGTCTGGTTTTGGTATCAGGGTGATGGTGCCTTCATAAAATGAGTTTGGGAGTATTCCTTGCTCTGCAATTTTTTGGAATAGTTTCAGAAGGATAGGTGTTAACTCTTTTCTAAATGTGTTATTATTATTATTTTTAATAGTGGTAGCTTATTGGGGTCTACAGGCCAACAGACATTGCCTGTGTCCAAGTAGTTCTGGCTTGATACTTAAGTAGGACTGTACTTGAACCAGTCTTACTAATAAGCTTAAAATTTTCAGAGTTTTCCCCCAGCATGGAAAAGCTGTTCCTCTTGGGTAGTTTAGTAGGTGACTAAGTACTATCTGGCTTGGAAGAGCCCATGCCTAATCGCCTTTATTAGCTCTCAATGGTAACTAATTGGATTTTTCTTTTCTACTCAAGATCCTTAACAAAGACTTTTACCTTTTTTCGTCTTCTTGTTGAATACTTGACTTGCTGTAATAAGTCAGAACAGTGATTCTCATTGAAAGAATGTAGGATTTGCTGTCAGAAGATGTGGGTTGGACTCCTGGCTCCCCACCCAGTAGTCCTGGGACTATGGTCAAGATACAAAATCTTCATGAGTCTCAGCTGCTTCCCTTGTACCTGAGAGTGTGGGAGTGTCATGAGAATTCAGTGATGGAGCTATGTGAAGGGCACTGTCAAGGTTTGAAGGGTGATAATTATTGCCCCCCTTCTCACCCCAGAGTTTAGAGCCAGTTGATGAATCTAACAGAGAATTCAGATGCACGGGGGTCAGAAGATCAGCATTATTACAGAAAAAGCTGGTTGGAAAACAGGCTTAGAGGTGAGGGATAAATGGGCTTGCTCACCTCCCTTCCCCACTTGTAGGGATGGTCAACCCCAGGAACAGGGCAGAGAAGGAAAAGGTAAGTCCGGAAGGTGATTGGCTCCAAAAGAGAGAATCCAGAAGGCACCAGGCATCATGTGTTCAGTATCTTCTCCCAATCTGCCAACTAGGGAAGTCCTCTTCTTTCCTGGGAAGAGTGAGTTAGGGGATGTTGAAAGAGAGCTTGTATTAGTTTCCTAGGGCTGCCACAACAAAGTATCTCAAACTGGGCCACTTAAACAACAGAAACTTATTGTCTCTTAGTTCTGGAGGCTGAAAGTCCAAGGTCAGGTTTCCCCCTGAATGCTGTGAGGGAGAATCTGTGACATGCTTTTTTCCCCAGCTTTTGGCAGTTTGCTAGCAGTCATTGGAGTTCCTTAGCTTGTGGCATTGTCACCCTCATCTCTGCCTTCATCTTCACATGGTGTTCTCCCAGTGTGCCCGTCTATGTCCAAATTTCCCCTTTTTTATGAAGACACTAGTCATATTGGATTGGGGGCCACCCTACTCCAGTATGACCTTATATTAACTAATAACATCTGCAGTGACCCTATTTCCAAATAAGATCACATTATGACGTTCTTGGGGTTAGGACTTTGACATATGAATTTGGGTGGGGGACAATAATTCAACCCAGAACAGAGGTCTAGTTTTTTTCCTTCCAGGAGAGTGGAGAAAGATTCTTTCCCTTGTGAAGAATAGTAGGTATTAGTACCCAGTAGGTGCTCAGTAGTTTTCCGTTATGGACTGAATTCCCCTCACCAAATTCATATGTTGAAACTCTATGCCCTCCCCCGATCCCCCCGTGACTGCATTTGGATATAGGGCCTTTAAGAAGATAATTAAGGTTAAATGAGATCAAAAGTGTGGGTCCATAATCCAATAGGGATAACGTCCTTATAAGAAGAGGAAGAGACACCAGAGCTCCTTCTCTCTCTGTGTGTACGCAGAGGAAAGGCCATGTGAGGACACAGTGAGAAGGTGGCCAACTATAGGCTGAGGAAGAAAGATCTCCCCAGAAGCCAACCCTACCGGCACCTTGATCTTGGACTTTCAGCCTCCAGAACTGTGAGACAATAAATTTCTGTTGTTTAGGTCACCCAGCCTGTGGTGTTTTGTTATGGCAGCCCAAGCAGATGAAGACATTTCCTTTTTTCCCCATGGTGACAGCTGTGTGTAATTCCACTCACAGTAATACTGGCCATTGTTGAGGTCAGGGTTGGTGAGCCTGCCTTTACTCTGGCACAGGACAGTGTGGGAGCTTCTGGTCGGTGTTATTTTTAGTCTTCTGTCTTCACTTAATGGATTGGATAGCTAAGGATGAGAAAGCTTAAGTAGTTGCTTGAAGCCACTTTAATAGATTAGGCAATGGAACCCGAGGGTGAATCCCAATGCTCTTAGAGCCCGCTTGGGTAAATCCAGGGCGAATATATTTAATTCTTTATTTAAAAATGCAATTCATAGTGACATGTGGATGTCATTGAGTAGCAAAGAAATGAAACAAAGTGGGTCAGTGACACACTGCACTGTTTTGTGATAAATGTAGGTGAACTGATTTAATGGAAAACCACAATCTAGGGGAAAGTGGACTTGAAAAGCTTAAACTGTTGAAAAATCTCCAATTACGCAATTATGACTGGGATAGAATAAATGCAGCTCTTTGAGGCTAAAACCTTTTACCAGTAAACACTTTTGCTCTGCCTTGCGGTTAAAACTGTTGCTTTATTTCAAAATGTACTTATTGGGGGGGTGACTGTGTGCCTGGGTTTGTGCTGAGCATTGAGCACCAGGAGCTAGGATGCACAGGTGCTGTCCTGAATTAGCTGAGAGCTTAGTGGGGCTGGCTAAATGGACAGTGGCCACTCTGCATTGTAGGCGTTGCCTGAGAGGGCAGATGGAGGTGGGAGCATGCCGGGTGCAGGGGTATCTCACACAGACTAGGGGCAGACCTCAGGGATGGCTTTCCTAAAAGAGGTGATGCTTGAGCTGAGTTTTGGGTAAGTTCCGGTTATTCAGGCAAAGCTGAGTAATGGTGTTTCAGGCAGAGAATAAAGTAAGTGTATCCACATGGAGATAATGGGGGGATAGCCCACTTGGAGGACTGTTTACACATAGATACTGCCGCTTCGTCTCCACTCTCCCCTTCTTTTCCTTCTTCCTTCTATTCCATCAGTGATGTTTTGGTAAAGTGACTTCAGGCGTGAATAAGAGTGCCTGATTTGTAGTGTTTGCCGATTTCCATGATGTAAATATTCCCATCATGGCTGATTCCAAGCTACCAACATGATGTCGATTGGCCCACAATATTTTAAAACTTTTTAACAATTGGTCATAAGTCTGTACAATCCCACTCAGTAGACCACTGCTTCCCATCCGTCCATCATCTATCCATTCATCATCCATCATTCATCTATCATTCATCCATCCATCTATCATCCGTCCATTCATTCATCCATCCATCTTCCATTATCCATCCATCTATCCATTCATCATCCATCCACCTATCCATCTATTATCCATCTACCTGTCCATCCATCTGTCTATTCATTTATTCATCCATCCATCTATCATCCATCCATTCATTCATCCATCCATCTTCCATTATCCATCCATCTATCCATTCATCATCCATCCACCTATCCATCTATTATCCATCCACCTATCCATCCATCCATCCATCCATCTGTTATCCATCCAACTATCCATCCATCCATCTATCCATCTAACACCCATCCATCCATCCACCCATCTATCCATCCACCCACCCACCTATCCATCCATCCACCCACCTATCCCTCCATCGTTCTTCCATCTATCCAGCCATCTATCCGTTCATCCATCTGTCCACAAACGTAGTTTAGCCAAACAGAATCATAGGAATAAGTCATCTTAAAGATTTTAGAGTTCCTTTAGTTAAGTCTTCTCATTTTACAGACAAGAAAACTGACATCTAGAGAGAGGAACTGACTTTCTTAAAGTCTGTTTGTAGAGCTGAGGTTAAGACTGTCGGCTTCAGAGTTTAAGTCTGCAGCTGTCTCCCTTAAGGAAAGAAAATACAACCTGAAATATGACTTGGTAATTCCCAAGTTGGGGCAATGTGGAATTCATGGAGCACACACCACAGTTCCGTCAGTCTCTGCTTTTCTGTGACAGTCCTAACGCTCATGAAAGTGTTTTTGTTGTTCCTTGTCTTAATAGTCGCTGGCTCCCAGCGGGCTCCAAATTTCCTTCACAGGGGGTTCAAAATGTCCCTGTTGAAATAACATTCTTCTCCCACTTTGTAGCACTGGGCTTCAGAATTTAATTTAGTAGTTGGCTCTTGATATCAGTCTTCGATGTTTCTGGATTTCATTTTTCTTTCTCTTTTTTTTGTGATATAGATGTCTCTCCTTTGAGACTCCAACTCAAGGCACCCATTTGTGGTGTGAACCAGCTGCTTCTTGGGAGCCCCGTTTGTGTTGGGCTGAATTTCCTGGAAAATATCTACTGATTTGAAAAAAAAATTTCTTTCCTTATTCCTGGGCTTCTAGAAGTATGTCTTGGAGATTTAGGGAGATAAATAATTGATACTGCTTTTGACGGTCTTTATTGTTATTTATTTCTTTTTTGCTGAGGTGTAGTTGATGTACAGTATTATGTGAGTTTCAGGTATACAACATAATGATTCCCAATTTTTAAAGGTTATATTCCGTTTATAGTTACTATAAAACGTTGGCTCTGTTCCTTGTTGGTCTTTAAATTGTCAACTCAGAGGAAGGGTGACTCTTACTATATGAGAAGCTTTATTTTGAAACTGTGGGCAAATGGTCTGGTGAATTGAATATTCCAGAGGACTCTTTAAAACTAGCTTCTGTGTTGTAATGTTGAGTGAAAAAAGCAAGATGCTGGGATATGCCTAGGATGCCACTTTTGTTAAAAGTAAGTAAACAAATTGGCGCTTACTTCTGGGGAGTGAAAATGAGGGTAGTAATGACTTGAAGAGAAAACTTTCCACTTTTTAACTTTATATGTTTCTGTATTGTTTATTTTTCTCTTTTTAATTATAAGCATGTAATAAAGCAAGTCCAGACTAAACAGAAAGCCTGGCTATATTTTAATAGGACTCATCTGGGTATGGGCAATAACCTTTCTATTGTCTTCTTAAGATAGTTTGCCATTTACCCAATGTAAAGTTTACATGTGTCTACTTTATAAGTTGTAACTTAGTAATTTTAGATACAATTAATGTTGGTTGCTAGAAAATCATAATGGCAGACATATTCAAACTTGCTCAGTATGGGCAGAAATTTAAACTTCACTGTGAATTCTCCCTTCACCTTATTATTATTTTTACCAATTTTTTCTTTTTTTGCTGCGCCCCATGGCACGTGGGATCTTATTTCCCCGACCAGGGACTGAACCCATGTCCCCTGCATTGGAAGCCCAGAGTCTTAACCCACTGGACTGCCAGTGAAGTCCCTACCAATTGTTTCTTAATGAGGTCGATCATCTACTTGTATGCATGGCCCAAGCTGGTCATTTTTCAGGACTTCCGACAGAGATTCTAAAACTTCCTGGAGGTATTCTGCAAGCTGACTTGGTGCCATTATGTTTTCCCATTTCTCCTTGACTGTGGTGCTCTCAGCTGCCTTGGACATGGAGAGTCACTCGATTTCACTGGCTTTCCCAGACCAGCATCGTGTTCTCTGATACCAGCCATCCTGCCTTCCCACCTCTTTCCCCTTAAATGAACTTCTTTCCTGTACTTGGCAGTTCATGTCCTCTGTCTTCATCTTTAGGGCATCCTCTGGTGTTCCCGATCTCTAATTAGGAAAAATAAATTGAGTCCCATTCCCTGTGGCTCCAAGCATTTGAAAAGGCAGGAAATGTGTGGATTATTGTACAAGAAATAGATCAGTGTGTAATAGCCTAAAATGGAAAAAGAAATGTGACTGCTTATTCAGGCATTTGCAAAATGATGCAGGCTGCCTCTCCCAACTGTCTTTTATAAAAACAATTTCCAGAAATGTGTGGACTAGGTAAATGATATGTTACTGATACAAAGCACAACTGTGATTATACTAGCAGAGGATTATGTTTCCTCTGTTTTACAGTCTGTGTGAATTTCTTTCAAGTTATTAGGTTGAACTGTATGAATTGCCAAATTGAGCTACCAAAAGGGCAGTTTCATCCAATTCAACCTAAGAGAGCTTATTTGCTGAGTTGTAAGACATGGGAAGTATGTGTCTGCATGAGGAGAAAACATGAGATGGACGTGCTTTAAGGAAACTGGGCATCCTTTTTTTATTTGAACCTGTCTCTAATGGTTAGTATTCACTTAGTTGACACTTCGTTGTTACCTCACTAGCTTTCAGAAAGTATATAGAGCAAAATTGGTTGCCTAGCAACATGTTCCAGCCCAGGAGGGTTGGAGAATGGGTCAATGATGAACAATTATGTACAATCAAGTTTAAAAATGCATAGCAGCCTGCTATATCCATGCTCTGACCACCAGGAAGCATCAGCATTCTGCTGGCTTGGGTTTATGGCTGTTGTACGTGAATTCATTGCAGTTGTGGTCTGGATCTCATGGTTGCAATTCAGAAAAATTTTGAGCTGGACCAAAGTAGGCTTCTGGTGCCCCTCTGTACATTGGTCCATTTTGCAGAAGCATCTGACACCCATCATTTGGTTGGCTGCCTATCTGGACACTCATCCCTTTGAAAAGTGAAAAGAGAAAATGAAGAATTTGCTTAATTGTGATTGTTTTCATCTCAGCAAATTGGCCTCTATTAGTGAATCTGTAATTTGCCAGAGAACAAGTACACACAAAATGAGTGACAACGGTCCCCTTACTCAACCCAAATCATTTTTTCAAGAATTACGAATGCTGGGCAGACGTCCTCTCTGAAATGGCCCAAGCCCTTAATCGTTTCTCCTCCTTCCGTTCCAGCAACACAGAAGACACATTTTGCATCATCCCGTCCTTACTTAATCTTTCTGTCAGCGCAAGTATCAATGGTGTAAATCCTGAAAGCAGCAGGAAAGCTAGGAGGCATTTTTATAACGCTGGCAAAGCTAATAAAGCACATTTCATTGTGAAGAATCATTGAGTTTAATTGGCAAATCAATTTTTAGGCCCTTTCCGTTTGTATTTTGTTGAATCAACAAAAATAAATCGCCGTGCCAACCTTGAAAGCTCCAAGTCGGAGAACAGTGGCAGATATTTCGTTCGTCCTGCCAAAAGTGCTTTCCAACAGAAATGTCTTAATTGAAGATGATTTATATTCAGAAGCGTTTTATCATTTGTGTGAAGAAGGAAAAAGCTGTGTAAGCGAGTAGTATGCAGTCGTTTTTGGCATCGTTTTTGACATTGATCTACACTCTATCCTTCAGATGTTTATAGAAAAGCGACTTTCCCTAGCCCTTCTTGCTAATGATTCAGGTTCCATGTCCTGATGTAGCTGTCAATTAGCCCCTGTAACCTTTGGTGAGAGGTTTTTGCTGACGAGGACTTCCAAAACCTAGGCTTTTTCCCCTTTTCTGCAGGGTTTTACTGACCCTGAATCCTGATCTCCGGGCCTTCGGTGGAAAATGGCTGACATCTTAGGGCTGGAAGATGGGCGTCCTGAGCAGGCCTGGGAAAAGTGGGCTGCTGTCTTGGCTTTTTTGGTAGGAAAACCTCACTAGCCATGCTGACCGTAGTGTTTTGGCTTTTTCTGCCTTCTTTGCACTCCAGGGAGGCGGGAGAGATGACAAGAAGTACCATTTATTTGATGCCTACACAGTGTGTTCTGATTTCTCATGACAACCCTGAGAGGTGAGGAAGCTAAACCCCATGTATCTGGGGAGGAAGCTGAGGTTCAGAGAACATCAGTAACAGTTTGTACGTGGAGTGGCTGCCATTGGCATCCTGTTCCATTTGTCTCCAGTCGTCTTCCCATTTCACTGGTGCTGGGAAGTAGCAAAGACCCCCCCACCCCAATACCCCAGTTTCACTGAAACATGTTTCCCTTCGCAGGGCTCCTGGGGGACAGGTACCATAGCGTGATGGTGGCTGACGCTCTGCAGGCTCATGTTGTGTGCCTGGCATGTTTCCAAGAGCTTCATGTGTACTTTTTTTTGCGGTACGTGGGCCTCTCACCGCTGCGGCCTCTCCCGCTGCGGAGCACAGGCTCCGGACGCGCAGGCTCAGCGGCCATGGCTCACGGGCCCAGCCGCTCCGCGGCATGTGGGATCCTCCCGGACCGGGGCACGAACCCGTGTCCCCTGCATCGGCAGGCGGACTCTCAACCACTGCGCCACCAGGGAAGCCCCCATGTGTACTCTTAATTCGTGTAAGCTTCATTCTCCTCTTAGCTACTTCCATCCTCATCTTACAGATGAGGAAACTGAGGCACAGAGTAGTTGGTGGACTGGTCCAAGGTCACATGGCTAATGGTTGGGGACCATTTGAATCCAGGTAATCTGCCCCAGCATCTGCGATCTCAGGGGTTTACCTTCCACGGCATGTACCCTTGTTTGTTGGTCCTTCCCCTTGCCTCCAAAGCAGCGGGTAAGATGATGAAGCAAGAGGAAGGGAAAACACTCCAGTTTTATGGACAGCGGAGGCCATTGATTTGCTTGCCTCGGTTTTGGGCTCCTTCATTGATCTTCAGCTGTACTGGGATGCCCTTCCTGCTGCAATCTCTCCACTTCCCGTTGGTTCTTGTGCCTCTGCGAAAGCCCCGTCTTCCACGGGGCCCTTTCAGATTCATGGGAGGCCAGTTGTTTTCCAGGGGTCACCAGGAAACCCACAGTGTGACCTGCACGTTACTCAAGGTGCGAAAAAAAGGAACCTCAATAAACCCAGAACCAAACTCAGCAACTTCTAAACAACTCCCTGTAAGTAACCAGTTCTAGGAAGCTGATGGGATGGTAAAAATCTAGCAACTACCTGAAATTCCACACATTCTTTGGGAATTTACTAGGGCCCCGCTCTCAGCACCTTCAGGTACCAGGGATCAAGTGATCCTCAGATTAAGTGAGGAACGAGGGCGAATTTTCACATTCTCTTGGTGGGGGAAGGCCTACAGCAGGTCAGATCATTTGATATAATGCTGAGGGTAATACCCACAGAGGACAATTTGTGATGCCACGCCCTGTTCAAAGCATTTTGCATATATGAATCATGAGCTGGATGCTGTTATCCCCATTTTACAGATGAGAAAATCCACTATGTGACATGGGCACATATATTGTAATTTTAGGAAAAGCTAAAATACAAAACACATCTCAGAATCAAGGATGTATGTGGTACATGGCTTGTGGGCTGGTAGTGCCCGTGTCTGGCTGCTCTTCAGAGCACAGCTACCTCCTTATGAGAGGGGCCTTGGCAACTAGCTGAAATGTGCAGGGCAATACCACGGCCGGCATTTATTGAGTTATTACTGCATGCCAGACACTAGTCTAAGAAGTTGACATGAATTTTTAAAATCCTTACAAAAGGATAGGTACTATGATTATGATTGTACCTGATTTATAGATGAGGAAACTGAGTCAGTGGGGTAATCTAACTTGCCCAAGGCCACCCAGGCAGTACGTGGCAGGGCCAAGTGTCAGCTAAGGCCCCTGGTATAGCCGGGAAAGGGACGGTGGCACAGGGGACGGACTTATACAGGCTCCGTATGGGATGGAGGTTCCGGTTCCTCTCAGGTGCCCTTGCCCTGGTGGCTCGTCACTCCCTTTTGGCATCCATCCTGGTGTGCAACTGGAGGTGGATTTTTTTTTAAAAATTTATTTGTTTTATTTATTTATTTTTGGCTGCATTGGATCTTCTTTGCGGTGCGCGGGCTTCTCATTGCGGTGGCTTCTCTTGTTGCAGAGCACGGGCTGTACGCACGTGGGCTTCGGTAGTTGCAGCACATGGGCTCAGTAGTTGTGGCTCGTGGGCTCTAGAGCTCAGTCTCAGGAGTTGTGGCGCAGGGGTTTAGTTGCTCTGCGGCACGTGGGATCTTCCCGGACCAGGGCTTGAACCCGTGTCCCCTGCATTGGCAGGTGGACTCTTAACCACTGCGCCACCAGGGAAGGTTGATTTTATCAGTCTTTTGTAGGCTTCTGTTTGTACCTGAGATCACCCCACAGCGAAGGAAGTAGAGAAGAGGTCTGACGTGAATCCTAAAACATCCCTGGGAAGGCATTTACTGGGTCTTAGAGGCATTTTCTCATGGACCCACACAACAGTCCTATGAAGTTCATACTGAATGGTAAAGGGAGAAACTGTATGTAGGCCAGAGAGGGTGAGCCACATATTCTCGGTCACACAGCAGGTGAGGGGTGGAGCTGGGCTCAGGCCACGTACACACGTGCCTGTAAGGTAAGGGCTGACTCCACAGTGGGGATCACCCCTGCCTCCAGATGGGGCCCCTGCCAGCAGCTCTGGGGCATTTCCTGTTGGGTCAGCTCTGCTAGTCTGCTTTCCCTCCTCCTGCTTTGCTGCCTTCCACACTCTCCCTTGCCTCCATGCTCCAAGCTCTTCAGAACAACAGGATGAGATTCTCCTCAGCCCGGAAATGTTTTTGCTATTGCTTGTGCATCCGAGCACCTGCTGAGCTGATGAGCTTTCAAAATGTCACTTGACTGTTGAGAGGGAGCCGTGAGTGATGAGCCGTGAGTGCTTTGCGGGAACATACCCTCGCAGCTGCCTCCCTGGGGCGGGTGGTGGTGGGCCGAGGGGAGGCCGTGGTTCCTCCTGCAGCTGGCACGGGGTCCCCGCTGTCAGCCTGGTCGTTTTTCTTCTTCTGGGCACACGGTGACTGTTTCTGTGCTATGTTTCTCTTTTTAAAAAAAATTTATACATTCATTTTTGGCTGCGTCGGGTCTCCGTTGCTGCGCGCCGGCTTTCTCTACTTGCGGCGAGTGGGGGCTACTCTTCATTGCGGTGCACGGCTTCTCATTGCGGTGGCTTCTCTTGTTGCGGAGCACGGGCTTTAGGCACGCAGGCTTCAGTAGTTGTGGCACGTGGGCTCAGTAGTTGTGGCTCGCAGGCTCTAGAGGTCAGGCTCAGTATCTGTGGTGCACGGGCTCAGTTGCTCCGTGGCATGTGGGATCTTCCTGGACCGGGGCTCGAACCCTGCATTGGCAGGCAGATTCTTATCCACTGTGCCACCAGGGAAGCCCCCGGTGCTGTGTTTCTCTTACAGTGCTGGCTCTCCATTTCTGGGTTAACTTTTGAGAATACAGTTACATTTTTGACCTTTTTCTTTCTGGATTTCTCTTTTCAGAAAAATGCACATGTATACAAAGTTCCGTATATCAATCCTGGATTTTCATGGGAACCCTTACCCTCAGGGCCTCCTTGAACACATCTCGTTCCCCATACACATACCAAGAAATCTAGCTTAAAAACTGGGTCCCCGGGCCTCCCTGGTGGCGCAGTGGTTAAGAGTCCGCCTGCCGATGCAGGGGATACGGGTTCGTGCCCCGGTCTGGGAGGATCCCATATGCCGCGGAGCGGCTGGGCCCGTGAGCCATGGCCGCTGGGCCTGCGCATCAGGAGCCTGTGCTCCGCAACGGGAGAGGCCACAACAGTGAGAGGCCCACATACCGCAAAAAAAAAAAAAAAAAAAAAAAAAAAAAAGTAAAAAAAAACTGGGTCCCCTACTAACCACCACCAATTGAGGGTAAATATGGAAACTTAAATGTTTGATTCTCTGCCCCTCTTCTTTTTCCACTGCTGTCAGTCAGAAGCTGGGCAGGACAGTCTATGGCCCAGTCAAAGAGGTGACAGAAGAACGTTCAATAAAGGTGTGTCCTGGGGTTGAGAAACAGAAAGGGGGAGTGAGGTGCACTGGGGCGGTAGGAGGAAACCCCTCTGACTTTGTCCATTCAGACTGTTATAACAGAATAAATGCTATAAATTTCTCATACTTCTGAAGGCTGGGAAGTCCAAGATCAAGGCACTGGAGGATTCGGTGTCTGGTGAGGGCCTGCTTCTTGGTTTATAGATGACTGTCACATGACAGAAGGGGGGAGGGAGCTCTCTGGGGTCTCTTTCATAAGGGCACGAATCCCACTTCTGAGTTCTCCACCCTCATGACCTAATCAACTCCCAAAGGCCTCACCTCCTATTACAATCACGTTGGGGATTAGGTTTCAACGTCTGAATTTTGAGGGGATATAGTCTGTGGCACCCTCCAACCCCTAGAAGTAAGGATAGAGGGAGAGGATCACCTGAGAGACTCTGTGACCTGTGATGGAGAGACCCCCAGGTGACCCTGCAGGGAGGAAGCAGGGGGATGCATGCTCCTTCCTTCCTTCCCCTCCTCCTACTCTCCTGGCTTCCACTGGAACCTAAGGGGCCAGAGGGCAAGGGAGCCTGGTTGATGCAGGTCATAGAGGTCAGCCTCCCAGGGCACAGAGCCCAGTGGAAGAAGTAATCTAAAGGGCAACCAGAGAATATTTAGTACATCGCCCTTTAGATTCTTAAATAACTTCTGTCCTGTAGATGGTACTTTTAAGAGCACAGGAAGCAGCTCTGTCATCTGTAAATGCTCTCCCTGGGCATTGGGCATCATGGGAAATTGCTTAGCTTGTGCTATGGAGGTTTTGTAATCCTGTTAGTGATTGGAAACTTCCTGTTCTTTTCGGATGCTTTTAAATCCAGTCTTTTACTTTTTTTTCTATTTTATTTGTATGCCTGTTATTATAAGGTCACTTTAAAAGGCTTCATTATACCTCAGGATGATGAACCAGTCTGCTTCAGTATTACAGGGGATTGTATATAAATCTCTCATGTGGCATTGCGTTCAAAGGTAGTTTCCCCCTATCTTATGACAGCTTGATGTTTAGAAATGAGCATTTCTGGAGTTCAGAGACAGAGAAATTATGTCAGGAAGCACTTGAGAAATTAAGAAGCGTTATGCCATGCAAGGTTTTACAAGGCAGCGGGGGTAACTGACGTCACCAAGGTTGGATCTGGGAGTCTGGGATCTGTGGCTGGCACCAGCTCATACTTGCTCTGTGACTGTGGACACCACCTCTAGGCATTTCTCTTTGTAAGGTGGAGTTAACATTACAAACAAAGACTCTCTCCTTAAGCAGACTTTAGTCAGGTTCCTCTGAGTCCTGTGTTTGTCTAGATCTGGACCTTGGCTCCTGTCCTGTCTTTGGCCTGCCTAGCCCAATTTTAGCAAGAATCCTGCTAAGTCAGTTCAGAGAGAATCACCCACTCTTGATATGTGATCACCCTAGGCTACCTTCAGCCAGAACCCCGTTGCTTGTTTGTTTCATAAGAATCTCCCTACCCTGCTATCTCCTCTGAGTAGTTTTCTGTCCACTGACTGCCTCACTTTGCTTGATTGCTGTAAATCCTCAGGTGTCTTTGCTAAATTCAGAGTTGAGCCCCATCTCTCTCCTATTTTGCAATAGCCCTAAAAAAGTCTTTCTTACCGTTTTAATAAGCATCAGAATAATTTTGTCTTTAACTTTACCCACCAGAAAACCTTGGAATTGTTCAGGATCCTCAAGGACCTCTGATCCAACCTCACCCAATGTCGAGAGTGATGTGGAGCTCACTGTGAGGGGTCTAGTACCTCAGGGCAGCAAATGAGGACCCCATTCACTCCCTTGGGGGCTGGTTCTCATTGTAGAGAAGCTCTGCGTCCGTTTCAAGCTCAAAAATCTGCCTTCACTTATACTCGCTGATCTCAATTCTGCCTTTCCTCAAAACCTGTTCTTCCTTTAATTATTAAGTGAATAATTTAGCTTCTTAAATTGTAGCCATCTTAATGAAGATAATTTTAAGCTGCGTCTTTTCTTTTTTTAAAAATTTATTTACTCAGTTTATATTTATTTTTGGCTGTGTTGGGTTTTCGTGGCTGCACACAGGCTTTCTCTAGTTGCGGTGAGCGGGCTTCTCATTGCAGTGGCTTCTCGTTGTGGAGCACAGGCTCTAGGCCTGCGGGCTTCAGTGGTTGTGGCACACGGGCTTCAGTAGTTGTGGCACGTGGGCTCAGTAGTTGTGTGGCACATGGGCTTAGTTGTTCTGCAGCATGTGGGATCTTCCTGGACCAGGGCTCGAACTCGTGTCCCCTACATTGGCAGACGGATTCTTAACTACTGCACCACCATGGAAGCCCCTAAGCTGTGTCTTTATTACCCTTCTTGCTTTCTTTAACAGGACTCTGAGCCTGGTTGAACCTATGTTTCCCACTCTGGGAAGCTGCATAAGGGTGATGCCTTGGAGGTCTTCTCTCTGTGGACTGTGTCTTTATTTCGTAAACTCTTGGGTTGCCCTGTTCCTCTGCTTTTAAGTCCTTTGTTTCTTTCCTCTTTTAGCTCTTGCTGATGCCTTGTTTGATACAAGTTTATAGATGATGTGCTTCTTTTCCTTTCATGAAGTAAAGCGCATGGGATTTGTGAAAGCTGTTTACCACTTAGAAGTCTTTTTTTTTTTTAATTTTCAGATTGATGGCTATTTTCCAGATGTTAACATTATCAGAAACCTGACCTCCACATGGTATGTATGCTCTAAAGGACCTTTTAGGTCCATCAAGGGTATATAAATACATTAACTTTTTAATTTACTTGTTTATCATTTAGCCCTAAATCTGTCCTTGGTGTTTGTTGAGTTTCACCCCCTATTCTTTCACCTCATTCATGGGTATATTTGAAAAGCAGTGACTTCTACAGGATCAAAACAACCAAAGTTATTTTCTTGAAGAAAGAATTTTAGGATGAGGATTTAAAAAGAAAATCAGATTTACTTATAAATAGTTCAATATGGCTCTGAAAAGATAGGGATTCATTTTGTTAAAACATTAACAGAATGCTATTATCACACGTAAAAAATGAACAATAATTCATTTCTTAATATCACTGAATATTCATGTTCAGATTTCTCTGATTGTCTAAGAAATATTTTTTCACAGTTAGTTAAAAATACCTCAGAGTAATCAAAGGATTTAAACAAAGTCCACACATTGCATTTGGTTGATATGTCTCTTAAGTCTCATTTATTTATTTCATAACTTTATTTTATTTTATTTTTATTTTTGGCTGCATTGGGTCTTCTTTGCCACACGTGGGCTTTCTCTAGTTGCAGTGAGCAGGGGCTACTCTTTGTTGCGGTGTGCGGGCTTCTCATTGCGGTGGCTTCTCTTGTTGCAGAGCACGGGCTCTAGGCGCATGGGCTTCAGTAGTTGTGGCATGTGGGCTCAGTTGCTGTGGCTCACGGGCTCTAGAGCTCAGGCTCAGTAGTTGTGGTGCACAGGCTTAGTTGCTCCGTGGCATGTGGGATCTTCCCGGACCAGGGCTTGAACCCGTGTCTTCTGCATTGGCAGGTGGATTCTCAACCACTGAGCCACCAGGGAAGCCCCTAAGTCTCATTTAATACACAGGTTTCCTGTCCCTCTCTTGTTCTTTTTTTTTTTTTTAATTAAAAAACATTCTAAAAATTTTAAAATATGGTATACTTTTAAACTTATTTATTTTAAAAAATCTTAAATTTAGTTTTGGCTGTGCTACAGGGCATGCGGGATCTTCCCTGACCAGGGATTGAACCCGTGCCCCCTCCATTGGGAGCACGGAGTCTTAACCGCTGGACCACCAGGGAAGTCCTCTTGTTCTGTCTTGTGATATATTTGGTCAAGAAGCTGGATCTTTTGGATATTTTGAATCTCTTGGATCGGGATCTGTGTGTTTCCCCACAATGTAGTTTTTGTTGCCAACATTCTGGTGTTGGCATTTAATGTGGGTTTTTTTTTATAATAAAGTTTAAAAAAATTTTTTTATTTATTTTTGGCTGTGTTGGGTCTTCGTTGCCGTGCGCGGGCTTCTCATTGCAGTGGCTCCTCTTGTTGTGGAGCACGGGCTCTAGGTGCGCAGGCTTCAGTAGTTGTGGCACGCGGGCCCTAGAGCATGCGGGCTTCAGTAGTTGCGGGGCGTGACCTTAGTAGTTGTGGCGCGCGGGCTCAGTAGTTGTGGCGCACGGGCTTAGCTGCTCTGCGGCATGTGGAATCTTCCTGGACCAGGGGTCGAACCCGTGTCCTCTGCATTGGCAGGTGGATTCTTAACCACTGCACCACCAGGGAAGTCCTAATGTGTTTCGTTGTCCCCAAAATGTCCTATAAACTAAAGTCTTGATCAGATTTAGGTTCAAATTTGGGGGCAAGAATATTTCATACATGATAGTGTAACTTCCGTCAGGTGACGTATTCTGGGTGTCACCCAGTTCAGAAGACCAGCCACATGGTAAAGTAGAAGCTGTTTCTGTGAGGGAGAAACACTTGTAGCTTGAGAACAAAGGTTGCTGCGAGCTAATTCCTACCTCATGTATCTAGACTTGATTTTCGTCTTGGAAGAATACTATTGGGTATGAAGGGCTGTGCTCCATGTCTTGGTGGGTAGTTTCAGATCTACCAGCTCTCTTTGCTTATTCCTGCCATTTCTGACAAGAGTGTCCTAAGTGTGCTCTGCCTTAGCCCTCCTAGCTAGCACGCTATGGACTAGAACTGGGGTAGGCGAATTACAGCCCACGGTTCTGTTTTTATAAATAAATTTTTATTGGAACACAGCCACACCTGTTTTTTTACGTATTGTCGGTGGCTGCTTTAGTGCTACAATAGCAGAGTTGAGTAATGGCCTGAACAAAGCCTGAAATATTTACTATTTGACCCTTCACAAAAAGAAAGTTTGCTGACCTCAGGGCTGGAAGGTAAGCAGAGGATGAATAAGGTTTTAGCGTTCGGAGCAAACGAAAATATTTTCTCATCACTGAAATGCCACTCAGCCTTAGTACCTGTGAACGTGAAATTCTGTGGCTCCCAAATTGTGCCTTAAATCATTAAGATAATTTTGTTTTTCTTTGTTCGTTTTTCTACCCATTAGATGACATCATCCTTCTACTTGCCTGGAAATACAATTCAACATGGGTGGGTTCACATTTAATAATGCTGACATTTTACTGGGCAGATAATTGACTGTTAGTAATCTCCAGATTCAGCATTTGAGTCCTGATTTGCTATACCCTCTTCCTTAGATAGTATAAACTTTCTCTTCCACCAGTGTGCTCCTGTGTGGTTTGTTTTTGCCTTTGTATGATGAAGAATTCTCCATCCTTTCAATGAATGTCTCATGCTAAGGGTTTTCAAAATAAGTAGACTTGCATTTTTTTCTCCTAAATGAAACTCAGCTAATTTTATCTAAACTATTCCTTTTGTCTTTTGTCCATATTGTATGCTACATTATTATGGATGGCTTTGGAATTCTTCATGTAAAAAAAAATTGAAATAGAGTTAAAATATACAGGACTTTTTTTTTCTTAATTATATCTTAATGTACTAAAAACCAGAGTGTAATTATTAAAAATGATAGAACGAAAGAATGAAAACAATAAAATTGCTTAGCAAAGATCCTGTTTCATAATGCATTCGGAAATAATTGGTATCATAATGTGTAATTCACAATCTTTCTTTGAAGTATGAAGCTTAAGCTTGGGTGGGCAGGGGACCTCTTAGGATGTGGTGATGTCTGAATTAGTTCCTACAGTAGCACTTCTGAATCTGTACACAGATTGTAGCGTCTTGCTACCTGCCTTGTTGTGTTTTTTGTTTGTTTGTTTTTTTGTGATAGAGTTACTTCCTAGAGGAAGGGCTAGGACAGGGTCCTCTAATGCTTTACCAGATACCCTACTACTGCCCTGTTGATTAGGGAAGGGAGGAGAAGAGAAACTCCTTAATATAGGCTGTGGCTTTAGTTCAGGCCACAGGGTAGTTTCCTGGGCAGTTGATGTAGACCAAGTAGAGGACCTTTTTTGCCCAGGTGTCAGGTAAGCCTGGGGCTTATGCTTCAGACAGGCTGAGAAGCCTCCTTGGCTTATTTTCTAGACCCATCCCCTCATCTGGCCCTGAGGATCTTATTGCTGAGATGGCCAGAGTTGATGAATCCAAGAAGAAGCACCATCAGGAAAAAGAGGGAAAGGGATTGGACTCCCAGGCTTGGAGTCTGAGCCTCAGTTTCCCTATGGCCCGGGCATTTGTCTCCCCGAGCATTGGGAGACAAGAACACACAAGGACTCAAATAAGGAGAGAACATTCCAGGCAGACCTGAGCTTTTATTTGCTACTCCTTTGGTTCAAGCGTTCCTTGCCCAGGACCTGCCATATCCAGGCTCCTTCTCAGAGCACTAGTGGTGATGGTGGTGCTGGTGGTGCTGGTGGTGGTGATGGGGATGATGGTGGTGCTGGTGGTGGTGATGGGGGTGCTGGTGGTGCTGGTGGTGGTGATGGGGGTGATGGTGGTGCTGGTGGTGGTGATGGGGGTGATGGGGGTGATGGGGGTGATGGT
The DNA here is from genome assembly GCF_025265405.1 of Mesoplodon densirostris. Taxonomy (NCBI): domain Eukaryota; kingdom Metazoa; phylum Chordata; class Mammalia; order Artiodactyla; family Ziphiidae; genus Mesoplodon; species Mesoplodon densirostris. The sequence goes on from NC_082665.1 coordinate 13,674,942, forward strand.
GGTGGTGGTGGTGGTGGTGGTGGTGGGGGTGATGGGTTTGCTGGTGGTGGTGGTGGTGCTGCTGGTGGTGCTGGTGGTGATGGGGTGCTGATGGTGCTGGTGGTGGTGGTGATGGGGGTGATGGAGGTGATGGTGATGCGGGTGGTGGTGATGGGGGTGATGGTGGTGCTGGTGGTGGTGATGGTGGTGATGGGGATGATGGTGGTGCTGGTGGTGGTGATGGGGATGATGGGGGTGATGGGGGTGATGGTGGTGATGGTGGTGCTGGTGGTGGTGGTGGTGATGGTGGTGATGGTGATGGAGGTGATGGTGGTGATGGTGGTGATGGTGGTGATGGTGGTGCTGGTGGTGGTGATGGGGATGATGGGGGTGATGGGGGTGATGGTGGTGATGGTGGTGCTGGTGGTGGTGATGGTGGTGATGGGGGTGGTGGTGGTGCTGGTGGTGCTGGTGATGGGGGTGATGGAGGTGATGGTGATGCGGGTGGTGGTGATGGTGATGGGGGTGTTGGTGACGGAGGGCGTGCCGTTCACCACAGCTGGTGCTGAATTCCTGAGCCCCAGCCTGCTGGGGGAAGTTAGCTCTGTAAAGGGATTGAGGTCAAGACAGTCACACCAGAGCTTATCTTTTGCAAGAGTTGTACTGGGGGTGGCAGGCTGGGGAGGCAACGCTGCCCAGTATACTTATTTGAAGAAGACCTGCTGTTCAAAAATTTGGGCTCTCTTTTCTGGAAATAGGTTTTAGAGTCTGGGGTGTATTCTTTGGAACATCTTCATCAATGGCCAATTTTTCTCTTTTTGGATGGCTTGGATCTTTCAGTAAGATTCTTAAAAAAATTTTTTTTTTCTTGTTTTAATTGTTTTTTTCGGTAAAATTCAAATGTCGCCTTCCCAGAGAAGCCTCCTTGAGAACTGTATATGAAGTAGCAGCCCCTCCACACACACTCTCCCCACCCCCTCATCACCCGCTGTGTTCATCGCCCGTCCTTCCCAAGGTCACCAATGGCCCATGACCTCAATCAGGGGCTGCCACAGCTCTCATTCAGAGACAAGTCTGCCACACAGGGTAAGTTCTTCAGTTGGATAGTGTCTTAAAAATAGTTTTACAAGGTGACTACATTGAGGGCATAATTGAGATTCGGAAATATGTGTTCTGATCTATCTTGGTGACCAAACCAAACCAAACCAAGACAGTCTCCTTATCAAATCTCCTGTGTTGGCATGGTCTGCAATGTGGAGGCTCAGGTAGGGTGCAGGGTGTCTATCTAACTGTGGTTTTAGACCTTAGTAGCCCCTCCTCTCTCCACCGTGCCCCCAGCACAGTTTCACTTGGGTAACAAGGAGATTCACCCTGATCAGAGACTCTCTCCGTCAGAGCTGCCGACACTTTGGCCTGGATACTTCCCTGTGGTGCAGGCTGTCCTGAGCTTTGTGGGATGTTTAGCAGCATCCTGGGCCTCTGCCCACTAGATGCCAGTACCCTGCCCCACCTGTGACAACCGAAGTGCCTCCAGACATTGCCAGATGGCCGTTGGGAAGTGGAGTAAAATTGCCCCGGTGGAGAACCACTGGTCTAGTGATACAGTGTCATACCCAAGACTCTACTGTTAACCTTTTACACCATCCTTTATCATTTATCCGTTAGTGTGGATCAAATTTGCTCATGTGTAAGAAAGTACTTTGAAACAATAGCATGTTGTTCAAATTTGGATTATGTTGATGACTGAAGTCTTGTTTTGTAACCTACATTTGTGGTTACAGTTTCTTTGGCACCACTGTCCCTAGATTTTCCTTTTGTCATGTATGAAACATCCTCCTCCACTCCCGATCTGTTTTCCCTCACCCAACCAAGGAGGATGTCCTATGCTAATGCATTGTGTGAGTTTGATACCCACAGTCTTGGCTGGAAGAAATCTTGAAGGATCTTTAGGCAATAAATGTCCAATGATGTCAACGTCATCATTATCATTTGGTCCATTCCCACTGAAGAAACTAAGGGCCCAAGGAGGACAGGGATTCACCTAAGTTGTGGTTACCGGCAGAGCCATGACAGTATGGGTGTTTCTGGGGAATTTTCTTACACTTTTGTTTTCTGTGCGGTTAATGCTGTGATTGGCAGTGTTCTTGGGGGGCTCTTACCTCTCCCGTGAGCTCCTTGCTGGAGCCTGAACATTAAGTGTCCCTGTCCTAGGCTTGCCAGAGGCCTTGCTAACAAAACATTTTCAAAAAAGGTGATCAGGGAAGAAATTAGGGGAGTCCGAGAAAGGGAGGGAAAGAGGAGTGCTTTGAGGAGACATTTAATGAAAATGGGGAAACTGTGTGAGAAAAACAGTGCAAAGGAAATAACAAGAGAAGGAAAGGGGAACCTCTGATAAAGGAACCAAGGAATTTAATCAACCAAATGCAGTGTGTGGATCTTGTTTAGATGTTGATTTGAACGGACCAACTCTCTCTCTGTGTGTGTGTGTGTGTGTGTGTGTGTGTTGAAACACGATTGAATAGTTGAATTGGATTATGGGTCCATGGGGATTATGTCCTCATACAACTTGCCATAGTAAAAAGCTAAAAAGAAATAGAAAGCTGATCAATTTCAGTAAATGATAAACTTCTTTGCAATGACAGAAAATATACATAGTGTGAGACATTTGTTAATTTGTAAGTCTTACCTTAAAGAGGCTCTTCCGAGCCTAGCCAGTGCTCTCCAGTTTTCCTGGCAAGGTCCCTTTGCCCTGGGTGACAGGCACATGTGAAACTCGAGCTGGAGGAAGCTTGTCCTCACCAGGTGGGCAGGGAGGCTGCCTTTCCAGTGTCCCCTGCCCCCCGCTCCCCCGATCGCCACGCCAGCAGAGAGCCTGCAGCGTCCCTGGTGAGTTGTGGTGCTCCTGGGAAAGAAACACGAGGGTCTTCCTCCCTGACTGTCCCTGTGCCTCTCTGCCCCCTCCCAGAAATGGTCTGTGGGACCAACTTATTTTTTTCCACATATATTTTATTATTTAAATATTATGTATTACGTAATATATGCTCTTTGTAAAAACCATGCACAATAAAAATGAAAGTTCCTGTCCTTCTCTCTTTCCCCTCCCACTGATTTCATTGCCTTTTCCAGAGATACATAAATATTTATAATAAAGTGATGAGTATCTTTTTAGGTCTTCTTTGGTTATTACCAGCATGTCAGAGTTTTATTTTCTTTCTTTAATTTTTAATGATGCAAAAAAAATTTTTTAAGCAGTCACAGAAAATTGGGAGTATAGCCCCAAAGAATTTTCTTTCCTCCACCCCAGCCCCCAATCAGATTTTGCCCGTTGTTCTCATCATGTCCTTATAAGTGAAAGGATCTAGTTCGAATGAGATGTTGCCTTTAGTTGTCATGTCTCTGAGTACCTGTTATGAACTATGCCTTGTTCTAAACCCTAGGAATGTATCAGCAAAAAATACAGACGATAATCTGTCTTTGTGGAGCTTGCATTCTAGTAGGGGAGACAGAAAAACAATAAATGTAACAAATACTAATTCTTGTAGAATGGTATGAGATAAATGCTATAGAGCAGGGCTCCCCGACGCTCGGGCCATGGACCGGTACTGGGGCCTGTTAGGAGCCGGGCCACACAGCAGGAGGTGCGTGGCAGGCCAGCGAGAGAAGCTTCATCTGCCGCTCCCCATTGCTCCCCATCACTCGCATCACCGCCTGAACCATATCCTCCCCCCATCCTCCCTGGTCTGTGGAAAAATTGTCTTCCACAAAACTGGTCCCTGGTACCAAAAAGGTTGGGGACCACTACGGTAGATAAAAGCATAGCAGGGCACAAGGTCATTGGGGTGTCATTTTAAATACATTGCTCAGGACCAGCCTGATGAGAAAGGTCTTTTGGACGAACACTGAAAGGAAGTGTGGATATCAAGGAAGACTGCTCGGGAAGAGATAATAAGCCAGTGCCAAGGCTTTGAGGAGGGAGCATCCTGGTGTGTGTGAGCAAGGAGGCCAGTGGGCCAGGTCTTTCAGTCTCTGTAGGCCAGTTAATTCTCCACCACCCTCTGCTTTAGGCTGATTCCTTTTTTTTTTTTTTTAATTAATTAATTTATTTTTGGCTGTGTTGGGTCTTCGTTTCTGTGCGAGGGCTCTCTCCAGTTGTGGCAAGCGGGGGCCACTCTTCATCGCGGTGCACGGGCCTCTCACTATCGCAGCCTCTCTTGTTGCGGAGCACAAGCTCCAGATGCACAGGCTCAGTAGTTGTGGCTCACGGGCCCAGTTGCTCTGCGGCATGTGGGATCTTCCCAGACCAGGGCTCGAACCCATGTCCTCTGCATTGGCAGGCAGATTCTCAACCACTGCGCCACCAGGGAAGCCCCTGATTCCTTTTAACTCATGGAAATGTCTTCATTCTACTCCTGCTCTTTCATCTGATGACTTTTTCTAGGTTCCACCCTTTCTTATATTTCTTGACCTTCCCCAATGAAGTTCTCTCTTGTCCTCATGAGTGAGATTTTGGACTATGATTCTGTTGATCCTCTTTGCTACTTCCTGTCAGACTCTGCTTTAACTTGCCCCTGGCCCATCTTCTTTCCCCCGTTGCTTGTTGCTTTGCCTTTTTCTTCGCCTTTCTTAGCACTTTTTGCCTTTGAGAACTTAACCCACCTTCCCTCCCCCAGTAGTGCTTACTCTGGAGCAGGTGGTGTTCTAAGCGCTTAACAGTTGTTAATTTAATCATCAGTAGCAACCTTGGGTGATAGGTACTTTTTTTTATTCTTTTAATTTTATGAATGAGGAAATTGAAGTACAGAGAGAATATGTAATTTGGCCATGGTAACACAGCTGGGAAGTGCTGGGGCTCAGCCCCAGGCCGTTTGCTTCAAGCACATGGGCTCTCATCCACTGTGTGATGGACACACGTCCACACGTGACCTCTCTACTGAGCTTCAGCCCAGTCACTCCAGTTTCTGGGGGATTCACAACAAATAACCACAAACTTAGGGTCTTAAAACAATGCACGTGGACTTCCCTGGTGGCACAGTGGTTAGGAATCCACCTGCCAATGCAGGGGACACAGGTTCGAGCCCTGGTCCTGGAAGGTTCCACATACTGCGGAGCACCTAAGCCCACTCGCCACAACTGCTGAGCCTGTGCTCTAGAGCCCACGAGGCACAACTACTGGTGCCCGCATGCCTAAAGCCCATGCTCCACAACAAGAGACGCCACCGCAATGAGAAGTCCACGCACCGCAACAAAGAGTGGGCCCCGCTCTCCGCAACTAGAGAAAAGCCCGCGCCCAGCAACAAAGACCCAATGCAGCCAAAAATAAATAAATAAAATAAATTTATTAAAAACAAAAAACCCCCGCATGCTTATGATCTCACAGTCCTGTGAGTCAGGAGTCTGGGTGCACTTGAGTGGGTCTTACAAGGCTATAATCAAGGTGTTGGCCAGGCTGCATTCTCATCTGGAGGCTGGTCTGGGGAAGAAACTGCCTCCAAGCTCATTCACGTGGTACCAGAATTCATTTCCTTTCAGCTGTGGGATGGAGAGGCCTGGATTTCTACTGACTGTCAGCTTGAGGTCACTCAGCTCCCAGGGGCCACCCGTAGTTCCTGCCACACGGCCCCATCCACAGGCAGTTCACAACCTGGCAGTTTGCTTTTCAAAGGCCCAGCCTGCTAAGGTGGACTCTTACATAATGAAATGTCATCAGTGGAGTGACATCCCATCACCTTTGCTGTATTCCATTGGTCAAAGTCAAGTCACAGGTTCCACCCACAATCAAGGAGAGGGGCTTGTACAAAGGTGAGGATGCTTGAGTCATCTGAGGATGTGCCCTCCATAGCATGGCTTACTGATCTGGGAAATACACCTTGAAACCAGAACTCAGCATTTTACCTCTTCCAACTTCCTGGTATCTGTTAGTGTTATCACTAGTCTTCCAGCCACCAGATTTTCAGTGTGAGTGTTAGCATTGACACCTCTTTTTCTTTGTTATTTTCATTTCACTTATTTCACCTTATTTCATGTTTCACCATTCACTTTTTAAGTCCTCTCCAATTTTCTTTGAAGTGTCCTTGAAATCTGTCTTCCTAAACACTGACTTGCGTCTCTATCTCTCTCTGTCTCTCTCTCTGTCTCTGTCTCTCACACACACACACACACACACACGGGTATTGCATCTCCCCTAGAGTCTGATGTTAGCCTAATTGTCCAACCTTTTCCCAACTAGCAGGTTGCTTTGCTATTTTGTTTTCATCCTGTTGGTTCAGAGTGTGTCTGTTCCTCCAGGAATGTCCTCAGCACCCCTCTTCCATTCTTTTCCAGCAGATTCCACCTCACCCCCTGCCCCCCAGCCCCGAGCCCCCTTGATCACTCCTTTCTCTGAGCCCCACTTAACGCCTGGTGCTTTCCACCCTGGCTTCGTGTTGGAATCATCAAGGTCACTTGAGTTGGATTACTCAACCACGTATAGACTTGGCCAAGTTCCCTCTTCACAGAACATATATATTTTTTATTAAAGTAATGTCGGGTGAATTATCTGAATTTAAAAATGCATGAGAAAAATATGATCTATTAAGTCAAGCATGCGGTCTGTTTGGCAGTCTGAATCACCCAGCCCGCCTGTCCCTTTGGCTGGCTCTGCCTGGGGTTGGGAACCCCAGATATCAGCAGGCGTGATGGATGGGCAGCGCCAGGATGCCTGTGGCCCAGCTGACTGGCTGCGCCTGCTGCTTGAGGCCTGATTTATGTTCACCTTGGAGCTACAGATCACCCCATGGTATAACACAGATGACAAGGCATGTCTTAGCCTGTGGGGCCTCAGCCGTATCCATCTTGTGTGAACTTTTTTCCCTCTTAAACTCTCAGTTTGGCTTCTTAGCTTAATTGGCTTCTGGATGGATTAGGTGCTGTTTAGTGACGTCTGAGGCCCACAAGGACTGTTTTGATGGACTCTCCAAGAGGGAAAGGTAATTGTCTCCCTCTTGGCCCCTCTGTGGGTCAACACTGTTCTTTGCTGGGTCTGTTGGTTGCATGCTGTGTTCTCTGCACTTTCCTAAATCCTGGGAAGCAAGATGCATTGGTTCTGCCTTGAGGAAACTTAGATCTGGGTGGGAAGCAGGGTACCCGTGAGAAGAAGCAGCCCTTCTTAACAGCAGAACTAGAGGAAGAAGCTGTGGTTATATAGGACCAAGGAAACATGTTGGAGAAGTATCTTGGACTTGCTTCTCTGGAATAGGAGAGAGGCTCTGTTGCTTGTGATGGGGAAGGTGGGAGGGGCCCCTTTGAAAGGAGCTGGTTTGGGAGGATTCCAGTTCTTTTGGTGGGATATAGAGTTGGCTTTATATTCTGGGAGGGAGGGAGTTGAGTTCTGCCTCAGTCTTATAACAGCCAGTGGGCGAAAGGGCAGCCGTGCTCCCGACGGGCCAGGGCTATAGCTGCATCCTCCAAGGGTAGCTCCTTCCACCATCCCGTAGATTCTTCAGGGAGGGAAGAGGCCGGGTGTGTGGTTGCTGCCTGATACCAGACTGGTTGCCCAACGAGAGTCCCCAGGCCCCATGCACTTTCTTTCTTTTTTGCAGCCTGCCAGATATTTGCTTTTCTGCCTAATCCAGTTATGCCAAGGTGTGGGCATTTTTTGCTTAGTCTTGGTCAGTTGGCAGGGAACTCTCCTGGTACTTTATATAGTAGATTGCCCTGATGCCAGACCCAGTCCTACCCAAGAAAGAAAAGGGACTTTTGTTGTGACACCTGCCAGGCAGTTTTCTCTGTGGAAGTAGCTGTTTGTTTGTTTGTTTTTTTTACTGTATCTTTCTCTTTATTCTTTTTTTTTTTTAACAAAGTGAATCAGTTATACATATACATCTGTTCCCATATCCCTTCCCTCTTGCGTCTCCCTCCCTCCCACCCTCCCTATCCCACCCCTCCAGTCAGTCACAAAGCACTGAGCTGATCTCCCTGTAGTAGCTGGTATTTTTCTGTGGAAGCTTTGTGGAGGGAACTAGCAGTTATTAAAAAGGAAAACAAGGGCTTCCCTGGTGGCGCAGTGGTTGAGAGTCCGCCTGCCGATGCAGGGGATGCGGGTTCGTGCCCTGGACCGGGAGGATCCCACGTGCCGCGGAGCGGCTGGGCCTGTGAGCCATGGCCGCTGAGCCTGTGCATCTGGAGCTTGTGCTCCGCAACGGGAGAGGCCACAGCAGTGAGAGGCCCGCGTACTGTAAAAAAAAAAAAAAAAAAAAAGGAAAACAGGACAACAGCTACTATTTTTTTTCAAGCACCTACTGTGTCCAGCATTGGACTAAGTCCTTAACATCCATTGCTTCATTGACTCTCAGAACAGTCTGAATAGGTGGATGCTGTTGACACATATGCTCTTGTAGATGGGGAAACTGAGGCTGGGAGACATCAAGTACCTTGGTCACAGGGATCTTAAGGAGTGACAGTCAGGAGACTTAACTGGGTAGAGCTGGACTGTGACCCAGAAAACTCATGCCAAAATTTGGGTATCTGCCAGCCTGTCTTGTAGAGGTTGTCTGTGCCTTCTGATAGCTGTCACTGTTCTGAATGTGGATTCCTGAGCCGTAGGGAAGTTGTAGCCTGAGGTCACAGATGGAGTTGAGAGTGAATGTTTGCAAAACACCTCTGTAGTTGGCTGTTTATGTGTTGGGGCCAGTTATGCCTGGGTGTTGTGTTGCTTAATCTTACGTGTCAACTTGACTGGGCTACCTGGTGCCCAGATATTTGGTTCAAATATTTTTCTGAGTGTTTCTCTGAGGATGTTTTTAAATCGACTGAGTAAAGCAGATTGCTCCACATAACATGGGTCCAATCAGTTAAAGACCTAAATAGACCAAAAATCTGACCCTCTCCCCAAAAAGGGAGAATTCCTCCTGCCTGACTTCACCATCAAGCTGGGACATTAGTCTTTTTTCCTGCCTTTGGCCTTGGACGGGAACTATACCCTCAGCTCTCTTGGGTCTTCAGCTTGCCAACTGCAGATGTTGCATTTGTCAGCTTTTGTAATTGTGTGAACCAATTCCTCATAAAGAATCTCTCTTTCTCTCTCTCTATCTCTCTCTCTATATATATTTTTCTTCTTCTTCCTGTGTCTCTAGAGAACCCTGACTAGCACAAGCACTCATCCTGGGTCACTGCCCATCTCCATATTTCTCAGGTCAGCAGTCATCCAGCTACTGTTCCTATAGATGCTGCAGGGAAGCATCTGAGCCATAGTCTTTTTACTTTCATTTGGTTTCTTTTATCCTTTATCTCTGAACTCACAGCTCAATTTTTAATGCAGAGAGCTCCTTCTTACATTCTTCCTCCTTTTCCAATTATTTTTCAATGACTTTAGTAAGGAAAAATTCTTCCCCCTTTCTCTACTCTCTCCATTTTCTCTGCCTTTTTTCAATCATTTTCTCTTCTTTCCTCTACTCCCTTTGCTTTTCTTTCTTACTCTTATCCTATTTAGAATCCAAAATAGCCCGAATAATTGCAGTTCGTAAGGTTCAAGGTAGTATTGGTATCTTCAGTTTTAACATGAAATTCTTAATAATAAGCAAGACCACTGGTCTCAAGCCCACTCCAGAATTTCCAAGAATGTCTCCAGCCACCCTGTTTTCTTCTGATTAAATCTACTTTTCTTTTTCTTTTTAAGATTTATTTATTTATTTGTTTGTTTGTTTGGTTGCTCTGGGTCTTAGTTGTGGCAGGCGGGCCCCTTAGTTGTGGCTCACGGACCTCAGTTGCGGCAGGCGGGCTCCTTAGTTGTGGCATGTGAACTCTTAGTTGTGGCATGCATGTGGGATCTAGTTCCCTGACCAGGGATCGAACCCGGGCTCCCTGCATTGGGAGTGCGGAGTCTCATCCACTGTGCCACCAGGGAAGTCCCTAAATCTACTTTTCTTTAAGCATGAGCTTTTATGCTGGATAAATTGCTTCCTTTTGAACTTTACTGTTTTGCTTTAATTTTACAGCAGGACTTGCAAGTTTTTTGTTTTTAGCATTTGTTCTCATTGAAGATGTGCAGCACTCCGATTACATTTGGATTGAAAAGGCCTTGTGGACTAGCTGAGGGTGCCCGGGCTTCCACCTTGGGGCCTATCATTGTAATGGGAAGTCTTCTGTGTCTCATGGCCTGATTGTGGTGAATGACTACCTCCCGTTGGTATGTTGGGGATGCTCTGTATTTCTTTTCTGTTTCCTTTACCTTCTCTGCATCTTTCTCATTCATACCTCATCGTTCCCTGGTCTTCGCTCAGTGATACCCAGAAACTTGCCCTTGATTGTGCAGTCCTTGTGCACCATGAAAGCCAGTGTGTAAGCTTCCATTGGAGGCCCAGTGAGCTCTCCAAAAGTGAGCATCAGTGAATCTTAGCACGGGACAGAAGGAATGGTGCATGTTGCCTCTGCCCTTGGAATGGGAGTCTGGGTCACGAGGCGTGGTATAGCCAGAATTCACATACTGATCTTCAGTAGGTAACAGCACAAGAGGTTGCTTATAATTTTCAGCTGCAGAAATTTCGGCTCAAGGCAGAGTTCATTTAAACAACACCCCATGCCCCCAAACCACCCTCCCCAAAACCCAAACCAGAAAGGCAACTAACAAAACCCCAATCTCCCTTTCGTTTCCCTCTTCCCTGTGACTGTATTCATTTCCCTGTATCAGGGAGGGCTAACTGATAAACTCATTGGATATATTCCAACTCAGGAGGCAATGAATGGTAGTTTTAAGTTAATTCTTGGATTTTACAAGCATTTGGGCTATCCTAGGTCTCCTTTGAAGAGAACAGGCTTTTGGATGTTGCCAGGAGTTTGAGTGTCTGAGATCTTTGCCAGGTAGGCTGTGGTGGGGAAGTGTTTGTGACAATAGCCAGAATTCTAGGCAGTTGCTAAGGGTCTGAGTTTCTTTTAATTGCAAATGTAGACAACTTCCAGAATGGCAAGAGGAAGCTTAACATCTCCTTGATTTGTCAGATTATTTTCCACAAAATTTGATCGTACGTGAAGGAGTATTTTGAAGCGAGCACTGCCCCTCCTTCAGCAAAACCAAAATGTAATATAAAAGAACTATGGTTAAAGAATATTCTAGAAGACACTTGCACTAAAGCAGAGTAAAGCTTGTCGTGGCATTACAGAATGTTAAAGCCATCAGGGGCATAGTGATAAGTTGAATTCAAATCTTTCATGTTACAGATTAAGAAACTGAGGCCCTAGATTAAGTGTTTTGCTCAAAGTTAAGGTTCACTCATTACCATAGACCATTTCTCACATTAGCCTGTGACATTTGGTGTTGCATCCCGTATGCCAGGTGACATTTCCCACGGAAACGTTATCTACTTACTGACCATAAAATTGTCTATAGCAGAAGCAGTAGTTGCGTTTGCATCCTCTTATTCTTAGAAAGTGTTGCTGACATAATTTTTTTTTATTGTTACATACTTAATGGCAGACTCCAGTTAATTCAGATATTAGATCATTGTTTATCCGAGGTCCTGATAAATAGATAAATAGTCCAGCCTCTTTTTCCTCAAGCTGACAAATTTCACTTCAGTGCTTTTGGGGAATGTAAATATGAAATTAATATTGCAGCAATTAGTCATCTATTCTGAATTTTTTCCTTGCAAGTTCCCAGAGCATAAGCATGAAATCCATTAGTCCAGTCCCTTATGCTTTAAAACCGTCGTGGCATGGTAGATACTTCTACTCCTCCTTTGAAATTTAATGCGATAAGGAATTTAGCAGAAACCTGCCTTTATTAATTTATTATTTGTAAGTCAGGAAGCTGTATTCCTCAGTCGCTGTTTTTCTGAGCTGGCTGACTCAGCGCCATGCTTTTTGGTGACAGGAAAGCCAGTGCAAATTCTAAATTGTAGCCTCTACTTCGAGTGTGTATGAAAGTTGTTTGATAACTGCTGTTGTCATTTCCCTGGGAGAGCTTATCTTCAGTGCTGTCCTTATAAACACAGGTCTCACCGCTGGGAGCTAAAGAGGTTAGAATTGATTTTCATGAAATTTTTCACTTAATGAAATCTCATCAATTTCTATCCTCCCAGTGATTTTAATTTGAGACTGAGGAGGGTCCAGGGATGAACGGTTTACAGACTGTGGCTTCTCTTTTTGGCTGTAGGGAGGCTGCACTCTATGAAATCCCGCTCTTATGAAATATGCTCTAAATGACTTGTAGGGGAGCCAGCTCTGTCTGATGTTCTGTGTTACATAACTGGTCAGATTTATGTTGCCTACAGTGAATTCCAAATCCCAGTTTTTAGGGATTTGCAAGAGGGGTAGGGATACTGTTAGTCTGCTTGAGATGGAAGACTTGGAAGACCATAATAATTCAAGGGTCATAGAAACCATGTCTATAAAAGGTGATTCTTTTTATCCCAAATAAGCATGTCAGAAATGGTACTTAAAAAGCTGAAATAGAGGGCTTCCCTGGTGGTGTAGTGGTTGAGAGTCTGCCTGCCGATGCAGGGGACACGGGTTCGTGCCCCGGTCCGGGAGGATCCCACATGCTGCGGAGTGGCTGGGCCCGTGGGCCATGGCCGCTGAGCCTGCGCGTCCGGAGCCTGTGCTCTGCAATGGGAGAGGCCACAACGGTGAGAGGCCCGCATACCGAAGCAAAAAAAAAGCTGAAAGAGATTCACAACTTGGACCACAGGTATCTCAGCTCTGGGGATTTAAAAAAAAATATTTATTTATTCATTTGGCTGTGCTGGGTCTTAGTTGCAGCATGCAGGATCTTTGTTGCCGTTGCGGCATGTGGGATCTTTAGTTGTGGCGTGTGGGATCTTTAGTTGTGGCATGTGGGACCTTTGTTGCCATTGCGGCATGTGGGATCTAGTTCCCTGACCAGGGATCGAATCTGGGCTCCCTGCATTGGGAGTGTGGAGTCTTAGCCACTGGACCACCAGGGAAGTCCCAGATCTGGGAATTTTATTCCACCAGTGGTGGTGGGATGAGTGAGATTGCTTACAAGAGGGCATTTAAATAGGGCTTGATGATCAAGTAGGGCTTCAACAAGTAGATTTGTAAGGCCAGGCAAGAAAGGCTAAAGCAGGAGAGAGAACTCAAGGAATATTAAGTCAACTCTCCACGATTATTATTATTATTGTTATTTATTTATTTATTTTGCATTACGTGGGCCTCTCACTGTTGTGGCCTCTTCTGTTGCGGAGCACAGGCTCCGGACGCGCAGGCTCAGCGGCCATGGCTCACGGGCCGAGCCGCTCCGTGGCACGTGGGATCTTCCTGGACCGGGGCACAAACCTGTGTCCCCTGCTTCAGCAGGCGGACTCTCAACCACTGCACCACCAGGGAAGCCCTATTATTATTTTTTAAAGAAAACATTTGTAATCTTACAGTACGGTGCCTTGAAAAGTACAGTAGTACAGTACAACAGCTGGCATCCAGGGGCTGGCATCAGGTGAACAGGCAAGAAGAGTTACTGACTGGAGGAGGGAGAGGAGGTGGGAGATGGTAGAGCTGAAGGGTCGTTAGGAACAGGAGGTGGAGGGCAGGCTGCAATGTCACTCACGCCTTGCATGATTATTTTTTTAAAACCACTTTCCAAATAACCAGGTCCTTTGTTTAAGGCTCAGTAGACTCTGAACCCAATTCTAAAAAGTGTTTTGGGCCATAGGGGCATCTTGGCATCTCTAAGGTAATTGTCTTGTAGGAGAAAGTTGCCTCCCTCTCTCTCCATAGTTTTATAATGTCTGGGGAGCTGGCCCTGAAATGTCTGTTCATTGTTTCTTGCTCATTACTAACTACAGGGTCTAATTATTTCCAATGAGTACAGGAAGTTGGGGAATCTGACAGGCTTGGCCATGCCCCACATTGGGCTTTTTGGTAACCCATTCCTTCCCATTCTTCCTTTCCTTTGTTTTTCAGAGTTAGAGCTGCGAAATGAAAGATGAGAGTCCATGTTTTCTATTTTTTAGGCAGGGATGCTTTCTGCTTAAATTGCTCCAAGGTCTTTAAAAGTTGCTTTCAATCCTGGATAACGTGTATGTATGGAGATACATTTGAACTTGGCATTTAGTTATGAGTTCATTGCAACACTGGATCAAACCTGACCAATCCTTGGAGACTTTGAGTCCTGGCTCTTTTCAGTATTTGCCTGTATGGTCTGGTGTAGGGTACCTCTCCTCTGGTTTATTTCCCTTCCTAAATCTTTTTTTTTTTTTTTTTTTTTGTGGTACGCGGGCCTCTCACTGTTGTGGCCTCTCCCGCTGCGGAGCACAGGCTCCGGACGCGCAGGCTCAGCGGCCATGGTTCACGGGCCCAGCCGCTCCGTGGCATGTGGGATCTTTCCGGACCAGGGGATGAACCCATGTCCCCTGCATCGGCAGGTGGACTCTCAACCACTGCGCCACCAGGGAAGCCCATGTTAGCTCTATTTCTTACCAGCCTTTGATGGTGTACAGTGTGGTCAGATAGTATAGGAAGCTTAAAAATATTAATGACTGGCCAACTATAAATTCTTCTAGGGATCATTTCATAGAATGTTATCAGTCAGATGCATTTGAAGGAATAGAATGCTCTTGAGGTTTCTGTTACTCTTCTTATGGAATCAAGGGAAGATGGTATTGGGTCTCTTTGCAGCCAAATCCAGTCTTAAACACTGTGCCAACTCCTTCCTCCAGTCCATCTGCCTCTGTTGAGTTAATGGAAATGGCAAACTATCCTTTCCCATTCCATCGCAGACATCGCTAACTGCTGTAGTATTGTTCTGTGGATAGGACATCAGGTGAATTGATGTCCAATTGATCATAGCTAGCATATTAGTTGAAACTTAATTCTCAACTCTGGTTGACCATAAACCTGCCTTTATTATCAAATAACTAAATGATTAATTTAGGTTAACAGTTCTCAACGGGAGATGAAGTTGTCTTCCAGAAGACATTTGGCATTGTTTGGTGTTATTTTTGGTTGTCACAACTCTGGGGTTTGCTGCTGGCATCTAGTGGGTGGAGGCAAGGGATACTGCTAAGCATCTTACAATGTGCTAAACTCCTCCACCCCTCGTGACAAAGAATGACCCAACTTCAATGCCAATAGTGCCAAGGTTATGAACCCTGATTTGATCTTTGGAGGGTCTCTGAACAGTGAATCAGGAGTAAGAAGTAGGACATAGACGAGGACTTGAGAGAGAGAATAGGATATCTGGAAGAAAAGGAGAGAAAGCATTTACAGCTTAGCACATAAGCTTAAGGTAGGTCTGTGCAAAGATCTATTAGTTCCCTTCAGTGCCCTGTTTGAGAAACACAACATAAGAGTGTCAACTCCTGGAGAAGAACACAAAATATGTATGTGTGGTTTGGTAACATGGTTACTCCTTGGACCCTTTTGTTGTCTGGTACTTAAGGGGGTTAGTAAAGAGTAGCTGATGAGGATAGCTGATCTGTTCATAAGTGTCTGCATCTTCACTTTCAAAAGGTTGATCTTTTATTAACAAAGCAACCTGAGATTCAGACAAAGATCTATCCACATAATGTCTATTCCAAGCTATTGGAAGCAATCTACCTGTCCAAAACCAAAGATATGGTTAAATGATGGCATATCCATGTAACATAATTTGAATATTTTTTAAATGACATGAGGACATTTTTAGGACATGTTATGTAAAATAAATTAGATAAATAACTGTATATATGATATGATCTTAACTTGGCTATATTTACACTAAAAATTGACTAGAAGGCTTCGAGTTTCAACAGTGAAGGTATGTTTTCTTTATACTTTGATGTATTTTCCAAATTTTCTTTAGTGAAGACAGGTTTCTATTGAGATGAGAAAAATGTAAATATTTTAGAGTTAGCTACAAGTGATGAAGTTTCTATGTTTAAAAGAAATGAAGGAGACTTCCCTGGTGGCACAGTGTATAAGACTCTGTCCTCCCAGTGCAAGGGGCCTGGGTTTGATCCCTGGTCAGGGAACTAGATCCCACATGCATGCCACAACTAAGAGTTTGCATGCCAGAACTAAGGAGCCCGTGTGCCGCAACTAAGGAGCCGGTGAGCCACAACTAAGACCTGGCGCAACCAAATAAATTTTTTTTTTTTTTTTTTTTCTTGGTACGCGGGCCTCTCACTGTTGTGGCCTCTCCCGCTGTGGAGCACAGGCTCTGGACGCGCAGGCTCAGCGGCCATGGCTCACGGGCCTAGCCGCTCCGCGGCATGTGGGATCTTCCCGGACCGGGGCACAAACCTGTGTCCCCTGCATCGGCAGGCGGACTCCCAACCACTGCGCCACCAGGGAAGCCCAATAAAATATTTTTTTAAAAATAAAAGAAATGAATTCATCATTTGAGACAAAGGTCATTTATCAAGTGGCTGCTATCTGCCAGAGATGGTGCTAGACACATCAGAGGGCAGTAAATGGATACCTTCCACCATAGTGGAGTATAGGTTCTGATGTAGGGATGGGAATAGAGTTCTGTGGCACAACCGTGGGCAGAATAGATATGAAGGAAGGCTTCACTGAGGAGGTGGCATGTGAGAAGGATCTTGATGGCAGCATAGAAGTTTATGAGGTAAAGAAGGGCTGAGAAACACCAGACTAGTTTTAAAATTGCTTCCTTTTAAAAAAATCTTTTATTGGAGTATAGTTGATTTATAATGTATTAGTTTCTGCTCTACAGCAAAGTAAATCAGTTATACATATACATATATCCACTTAGATTCTTTTTCCATATTGGTCATTACAGAGTACTGAGTAGAGTTCCCTGTGCTATAGAGTAGGTCCTTATTAGTTATCTACTTTATGTATAGTAGTGTGTATATGTTAATCCCAAACTCACAACTTATCTCTCCCTGGCCCCCCCCTTCCCCCCGGGTAAACCATAAGTTTGTTTTCTACATCTGTGACTCCATTTCTGTTTTGTACATAAATTCATTTATACCAGAAAATTGCTTCCTGAACTGTGAATGGGAGTTGCTGGTCAGTTCCGTCCTGTAGTCTGTAAATTGCTGTGTGAATGAAAGTTATTATTATGCTTTTTAATAAAGTCATTATAAAAGTCATTATAATGCTGCTGGTGGCAGAAGTATGTGACTCAGGGTTTTTTCTCACTGGTCCTTTTTTAGACAACAGTCAGATGGATCATTTTCCATGAGTTAATTACAATTTTGTTTACATTGCTCAACAAGGCATTCTGTGGCCTTAGAGGCACATATCTTTAGAATGACTACATTCCTAGGTCCAAAAAAGAAGTCTTTTTAAACCTTGTTGTGTTACCTTATGGCTTTAAACTCTAGGACTAAGAGGATTTCAAAGGCCAACTTGAATGAAGTTGGATGTTGCTTTTAGACGTTGAGATCGTTTGAAATCTGAAATTGCCACTGTGGATTGTGGATTCCATTGTTCCTCTACAAATAGGTTCAATATAGGCAGTGGGCCCAAAAGTTCTTTGTGTGTGTGTGTGTATGTGTGTGTGTGTATGTGTGTGTGTGTATTTTTTTTTTACATCTTTATTGGAGTATAATTGCTTTACAATGGTGTGTTAGGTTCTGCTTTATAACAAAGTGAATCAGTTATACATATACATATGTTCCCATATGTCTTCCCTCTTGCGTCTCCCTCCCTCCCACCCTCCCTATCCCACCCCTCTAGGTGGTCACAAAGCACCGAGCTGATCTCCCTGTGCTATGCGGCTGCTTCCCACTAGCTATCTATTTTACGTTTGGTAGTGTATATATGTCCATGCCACTCTCTCGCTTTGTCACAGCTTACCCTTCCCCCTCCCCATATCCTCAAGTCCATTCTCTACTAGGTCTGTGTCTTTATTCCTGTCTTACACCTAAGTTCTTCATGACATTTTTTTCCCTTAAATTCCATATATATGTGTTAGCATACGGTATTTGTCTTTCTCTTCCTGACTTAACTTCACTCTGTGTGACAGACTCTAGGTGCATCCACCTCATTACAAATAGCTCAATTTCATTTCTTTTTATGGCTGAGTAATATTCCATTGTATATATGTGCCACATCTTCTTTATCCATTCATCCGATGATGGACACTTAGGTTGTTTCCATTTCCTAGCTATTGTAAATAGAGCTGCAGTAAACATTTTGGTACATGACTCTTTTTGAATTATGGTTTTCTCAGGGTATATGCCCAGTGAACCTTGGGGATCACTCTTAGTGAGGAAGCGAAGGATTAATCTGCTTGGTACCAAAGGACGTCTAACTGGTCTGTTTAGGTTGATCTAAACATGAATAGATTAGGAAACTGGAAAAGAGGGTAGATACATGCTGCCTGAGATTTTTAACCGTAATACATTATTCATTCACTAGTTAATGAATGGAGCAGTCATTCATTGTGTACCTACTGTGTGCCAGGCCAGAGGTCACTTATCTGGCAAACTCTACTCTCCAGAAGAATGCAGACAAGCTGAGAGGTCAAGCTGTTAACCCAGATGCCACAGCAGTCCCCATACCAGTGCTGCTGGCTTCATTCTGGAAGGTCACTGTGGGTCTGGGACGGAGCTTGCCTCCTCCTCTCCCCAGGTGCTGTGGAGTTTGGAAATCAGAAGAATGGAACGGGTGGTACCAATCTGTTAGGAAGAGAGGAAATCCAAAGTCCTTATAAGAGAACGCCTGAATTTAAAGACTTCAGAAGTGTTGAGAAGAAATCTTTCCGGCTCCTAATGGGGGTCTTCACAATCTTCACAACATAATAAATGACCATTTGTCATCAAGAAAACAAATGGTTCTGCATTCAGTAATCTCTTTGCCATGGTCGTTTCAAATGGCAGATTGGCATGTAATAAATTTCAGTTCCTCTCCTCCACTCTGGGAGACCTCGGGGCTCCTCCTGGCTTCCCTCTCCTGGGAGTCATAGCGTTCACCTCCTTTATTTCCAGTCTGTTAGGGGTCAGTGTCCTGTGCACCTGTTGTCCAAGGTCTGAGAACCATTGTTTCATATATTTTGTCCATTTAAAAAAATTGGTAAGAGTTCTCACATGATTGTGCAATCCCACTCCTGGGCATTTATCTGGAGAAAACTATCATTCGAAAAGATACATGCACCCCAACGTTCATAGCAGCACATTTATAATAGCCAAGACATGGAAGCAACCTAAGTGTCCATCGACAGAGGAATGGATAAAGAAGATGTGGTATATATATATACAACGGAATATTACTCAGCCATAAAAAAGAATGAAATAATGCCATTTGCAGCAACATGGTTGGACCTAGAGACGATCATACTAAGTGAAGTAACCCATGCAAAGACAAATATCATATGATATTGCTTATATGTGGAATCTAAAAAAAAAGATACAAATGAACTTATTTACAAAACAAATAGACTTAACAGACATAGAAAACAAATGTATGGTTATCAAAGTGGAAAGGCAGGGGGGAGTGATAAATTAGGAGGTTGGGATGAACATATACACAGTACTATATATAAAGTAGATAACCAACAAGGACCTACTGTATAGCACAGGGAGCTCTACTCAGTATTTTGTAATAACCTATAAGGGAAAAGAATCTGAAAAAAAATATGTATAACTGAATCACTGTGCTGTACACCTGAAACTAACACGACATTGTAAATCAACTATATTTCAATTAAAAAAATTGTTTCAGTTGGGTGTATAGATCTAGCCCCTGTTATTTCATCTTGGCTAGATGTAGAAGTTGTGTAATATATGTAACAATGTTTTCTTTCTCTTTCAAAATAGATTTCAAGAAATTAAAAAAAAATAATTTGACCGTTTAAAAATATTAAGCTTCAGGGCTTCCCTGGTGGTGCAGTGGTGGAGAGTCCGCCTGCCGATGCAGGGGACACGGGTTTGTGTCCCGGTCCGGGAAGATCCCACATGCCGCGGAGCAGCTAGGCCCGTGAGCCATGGCCGCTGAGCCTGTGCGTCCGGAGCCTGTGCTTCACAACAGGAGAGGCCACAACAGTGAGAGACCTGCGTACAGCAAAAAAAAAAAAAAAAAAAAAAAAATTAATCTTCAGTTACACAGTAAATTCATATATATGGAGTAGCATATTCTCTGACAATCTTTTATAATTAAGTTGTTTCTGTGTATGAGATTGGAGTTACAGTAGATCAGTATATAAGCCAATTATCATCCTCATCTTAAAGCGTAATTAAAATCCCTCTTCTCAGCCCTCAGGGGATCAATTCCTTTTTCTTTTTTTTTTTAATTTGCTGCCTCTTCTTGGTGTGTTTTGAGAAATTGTTCTTAAAGAAAGCCTTGAGTTTCCAAAATTTGGTAGTGATTGTCGTCTTTTCGGACTTAAAGTATGGACTGTAAAACATAATTGCAGTTGAAATAGATATCAAATTACTTGATCTGTTTTCAGAGGTTGTCATCATCCATGACATAACTGATGTGTTTGTCTTCATTCTCTTTCTACCTGGTTTGCTCAGTCTAATCACCGGAATGTTGTTAATTTGGGATTAAAGTGCATTTCGGAAGATTTTGGCTTTTAAAGAGCGTGGTAAATTGAGCTCTTCTACAGAGGCCCTCATGATAACCAGTAGCTATAAATGGCACTGCTCATCCTAGTGAAGGCTTTCTTATCTTTTAAAGATCAGGATCAAATCTCCGAACACTTACCTGGCTCCCTTGCTCTGAAGAGGTCTGGCTTTCAGTTTCTCTGGTACTTATTACTCCAATTATTTATTTACCTGCCTTAAGTCGTTTTTGAAATGAGGTGAGCGATAGAATGGAAAGAGAATATAAAAGGCCTTTACTTCCCTCTTGGATCAAGACATACCTATACATAAATTGTTGTTTGTTTCATGTTTCCTTTGCAGGTTCACCTGGCATTGCTCTGAGTATCAGTAACGCAGAGCACATCTCCCCCAGTGCCTCCTTATCATTCACTCAGCCACCAGAGTTGTTCCCCAACGTGTAGGTCTGATCATTGTCACTCCCCTTTGACAGGAGTTACTGCCTACACATTACAGACCCATCTTTATGATGTGGTGTTCAAGACCCCAGGTTCTCTTCCAGGTCTGTCTCCATCACACGTTATGTTTCTGTTGTAGGGCTCTTGCCGTTGCTGGGACATGCCGTGTATTTTACACCTCTTGTGTGTTTGCTTCCACTGTTTCCCTGGAGAATCTTTCTCCCTGTGCCTTCCCCTCCCAAATCATGCATGTTGGGACATCTTCCCAGCCTTGACGTGTGGAATTGCTTCTTCTCTTGTCTGGATTCCTATAACTTTCTCACAAACTGGCTTGATGGTGTGTCTGGGGAGGTGATGATCTCTGTTACCAGGAAGGTAATGTATAAGCCTTGAAGGTCAGATGACCCAGGTACTGCTCCTGGGTTTAGCATTGCCACTCCACCCTATCATTGTGCGGGTAGAAGAGGAGAGGCAGAATGAACAACACTGAAGGGAAAGTGGTCTAGGCTTTGGGAAAGTGGTCTAGGCTTTTACCACTGAGAAGTTGGGAGCAAAAGAGCAGCCAAGCATTCTCTGTCCATCTCCTCCTGTTTCTGACTTTATTTCCCGTTGCCTGGAGCAACAGAGAAATTACAATGGTTATGTAAAACATGGAGAGCTTTTCACAAAGAGTGTGTGGAACAAAGATCTTGGATTTTTGACATTTTTACCCCATACTTATTAAGGTTTCCAGATTTTACAAAGGTATAAACAAGAAAATAGTCATCACATCCCATGTAACTGCACATCATGTTATATTGCACGTTAGTGAGGTTAGCCATGTGTGGGCAAAAGGACTGTATTTATTTATTTTTATGAAGTATAGTTGATGTATGTTATTATTTATATAAGTTACAGGTGTACAATATAGCGATTCACAACTTTTAAAGGTTATACTCCACTTATAGTTATCATAAAATGTTGACTGTATTCCCCATGTTGTACAGTAGATCCTGGTAGCTTATTTAATACTTGATAGTTTGTTCCCCTTACTCTCCTACCCCTATATTGCCCCTCTCCACTTCCCTGTCTCCACTGGTAACCATTAGTTTGTTCTCTGTATCAGGATTTTCTTTTTTAAAGTAAAATAAGTAAAGATATTTCTAGCTAATTCTGAACACCTGCTAAGTGCCAGGCACTGTTCTTGGGCCTTTGAGGTGCAAGAATGAATAAAACATAGTCCCCACGTTTAAGGGTCTCATAGTCCTAGCTCAGCCTTTATCACACGTGGTCCCCAGACCAGCAGCATCAGCATCATCTGGGAAACTGTTAGAAATCTGCATTCCTGAGCCCTACCCCAGACCTACTGAATCGGACACTCTGGGGGTGTGGCCTAGCAATGTGAATTTTCACTACCCCTCCAGCTGGAGAGAGACTCAACACAGTCTGGTTGTAGCTGCTGAACACATGTTGAGTTTATCAGGGAGTAATTGGATAGATATAGTTGATGCCTTTGGAGAGTCAGGTAGGTCTTCAGATGAATGAAGTTCAAGTTAAATCTTAACTGGTGAGTGGTTGTTCTTCAGACGAATAAGGGCGAGAAGGAGAGTATTTCAAGTCAAGAGAACCACATGCAAAAAGTACAGAACATTCGGACTTCCCTGGTGGTCCAGTGGTTAAGAATCCGCCTGCCAATGCAGGGGACATGGGTTCAAGCCCCACATGCCGCGGAGCAGCTAAGCCCATGCGCCACAACTACTGAGCCTGTGCTCTAGAGCCTGCGAGCCACAGCTACTGAGCCCATGTGTCACAAGTGCTGAAGCCTGCACGCCTAGAGCCATGCTCTTCAGCAAGGGAAGCCACCGCAATGAGAAGCCCACGCACCACAAGGAAGAGTAGCACCCGCTTGCCGCAACTAGAGAAAAGCCCACATGCAGAAATGAAGACCCAACGCAGCCAAAAATAAATAAATAAATAAATAAATAAATAAATAAATAAATAAATAAATAAATGAATAAATAAATAAATAAATGGGGGGTGGAATGTACACAGCAGTCAAAGGACTTGGTCGCCTCTGGGGATCACAATTATTATTGTCATTATGTTGTTCTTATTACTATTATTCTTATATCAGGGTCATAAGATGAGCTAAGTTGGCAAGATCAGTGGCCAGATCCTGCTGAGAAGTTTGGCTTTTCTCCTGGAAAATAACCGAACGGTTTTTAGCAGTGAAGTGAAATAATATCAGGTTTGCAATTTTGTTGGACATACACAAAAAAACAGAGCGTTTTCTAAATTAGAAAAGAAGTTTTTGTGATGTATTCAAAACCTAAGCTGAGATTAAAGGAGGAAAAATGTAAAGAATTCAGAACTTAATTTTTACTGTTTATAATCTTAAAGAATTAAAAACATTTAATAGACTATTTTTTTACAGCAGTTTTAGGTTTATAGTAATAC
The DNA here is from genome assembly GCF_025265405.1 of Mesoplodon densirostris. Taxonomy (NCBI): domain Eukaryota; kingdom Metazoa; phylum Chordata; class Mammalia; order Artiodactyla; family Ziphiidae; genus Mesoplodon; species Mesoplodon densirostris. The sequence goes on from NC_082665.1 coordinate 13,698,235, forward strand.
TGAACAGAGGGTACAGAGATTTCCCATGTACCCCTTGCCTCCACACATGCACACCCTCCCTTTCATCTACATTCACAACCAGAGTGGTACGTATGTTACAATTGGTGAACCTACACTGATATATCATTATCTAGTTTATGTTAGGGTTCACTCTTGGTCTTGTACATTTTACGGGTTTGAACAAATTTATAATGACTTGTATTTACCATTGTAATTATCATACAGAATAGTTTCACTGTCCTAAAACTCCTCTAATTATCCTGCCTCCCTCCCCCACGCTCCTGGCAACCAGTGATTCCTTTACTATCTCCATAGTTTTGCCTTTTCCAGAATGTTGTATAGTTGGAACCATATGGTATATAGCCTTCTCAGATTGGCTTATTTGATTTAGTGATAGCATTTAAGGTTCCTCCATGTCTTTTCATGGCTGGATAGCTCATTTCTTTTCTTCTTGTTTTTATTTTATTTTATTATTTTTTTTGGCTGCGTTGGGTCTTAGTTGCTGCACACGGGCTTTCTCTAGTTGCAGCGAGCTGGGGCTTCTCCTCAATGTGGTGTGCGGACTTCTTATCGTGGTGGCGTCTCTTGTTGCGGAGCACGGGCTCTAGGCACATGGGCTCAGTAGTTGTGGCATGCGGGCTCTAGAGCACAGGCTCAGTAGTTGTGGCGCACAGGCTTAGTTGTTACACAGCATGTGGGTCTTCCCGAACCAGGAATCGAAGCCATGTCCCCTGCATTGGCAGGTGGATTCTTAACCACTGCGCCACCAGGAAAGTCCAGCTCATTTCTTTATAGAATCAAATAATATTCCATTGTCTGGATGTACCACAGTTTGTCCATTCCCCTACTGAAGGACATCTTGGTTGTTTCTAAGTTTTGACAGTTATGAATAAAACTGCTATTGATACCCGTGTGCAGGTTTTTGTGTGGATGTAAGTTTTTAACTCCTTTGGGTAAATACCAAGGAATGCAGTTAATGGATTGTATGGTAAGAGTATGTTTAATTTTGTAAGAAACCACCAAATTGTCTCCCAAAGTGGCTGTACCATTTTGCGTTCCCACCAGCAATGAATCAGAGTTGCTGTTGCTCCACATCCTTGTCAGCATTTGGTGCTGTCAGTGTTCTGGATTTCGGCCATTCAAATAGGTGTGTAGTGGTATCTCACTGTTGTTCTGGTTTGCATTTCTCTGATCACGTCTGATGTGGAGCATCTCTTCATACCCTGATTTTCCATCCGTGTATCTTCTTTGGTGAGGTGTCTTTGGCCCTTTGGCCCTTTTTTTTTTTTTTGATACGCGGGCCTCTCACTGTTGTGGCCTCTCCCGTTGCGGAGCACAGGCTCCGGACGCACAGGCTCAGTGGCCATGGCTCACAGGCCCAGCCGCTTCGCGGCATGTGGGATCCTCCCAGACCGGGGCACGAACCCATGTCCCCTGCATCGGAAGACGGACTCTCAACCACTGCGCCACCAGGGAAGCCCTGGCCCATTGTTTTAATTGGGTTGTTTGTGTTCTTATTGTTGAGTTTTAAGAGTTGTTTGTATATTTTAGATAACAGTCGTTTATCAGAAGTGTCTTTTGCAAATGTTTTCTTCCAGTTTGTGACTTGCCTTCTCATTCTCTTGTTATTGTCTTTTGCAGAGGAGAAGTTTTTAATTTTAATGAAATCCAGCTTATCAGTTATTTCTTTCATGGATCATGCTTCTGGTGTTGTATCTAAAAAATCATTACCAGAGCCAGGGTCATCTAGGTTTTCTTCTATGGTATCTTTTATGGTTTCATGTTTTAGTTTTATAGTTTTACATTTTACATTTAGGTCTGTGATCCATTTTGAGTTGATTTTTGTAAAGGGCATAAGGTCTGTTTCTAGATTCTTCTTTTTACATGTGGATGTCCAGTTGTTCCAGCACCATTTGTTGAAAAGACTGTATTTTCTCTGTTGTATTTCCTTTTCTCCTTTGTCAAAGATCAGTTCACTCTATTTATTCAGATCTGTTTCTCGACTCTCTATTTTGCTCCAATGATCTATTTGTGTATCTTTTGCCAATACCACACTGTCTTTTTTTTTTTTTTTATTTTGCGGTATGCGGGCCTCTCACTGTTGTGGCCTCTCCCGTTGCGGAGCACAGGCTCCGGACGCGCAGGCTCAGCGGCCATGGCTCACGGGCCCAGCCGCTCCGCGGCATATGGGATCCTCCCAGACCGGGGCACGAACCCGTATCCCCTGCATTGGCAGGCAGACTCTCAACCACTGCGCCACCAGGGAGGCCCCACACTGTCTTGATTACCATAACTTTGTAGAAAGTCTTGAAGTTGGGTAGTGTCAATCCTCCAACTTTGTTCTTCTCATTCAATATTACTTTGGCTATTTTGGGTCTTTAGCTTCTCCACAGTCTTAAATAATTTTAATTCTAAACAAAAATAGAGGGACTTCCTTGGTGGCTCAGTGGTTAAGAATCGCCTGCCAATACAGGGGACACGGGTTTGAGCCCTGGTCCGTGAAGATCCCACATGCCGCAGAGCAACTAAGCCTGTGTGCCGCAATTACTGAGCCTGAGCTTTAGAGCCCGCGAGCCACAACTACTGAGCCCACGTGCCGCAACTACTGAAGCCCATGTGCTCTAGGGCCCCCGGGCCTCAACAGAGCCTGCATGCTGCAACTGCTGAAGCCTGCACACCTAGAGCCCATGCTCCACAACAAGAGAAGCCACCCCAATGAGAAGCCCATGCACTGCAACAAAGAGTAGCACCTGCTCGCTGCAACTAGAGAAAGCCCACATGCAACAACAGACCCAACGCAGCCATAAATAAATAAATAAATAAATTAATTTAAAAAAATTTATTAAAAATAGAGAAAACTTATAGAAAATTTAAAAATTACAAAATACCAGAAGAAAGAAACAAAAGCTAATTTCTAGTTCAACCTAGATTGAACTGTTTACCTTTCAGTTGTACTTTGATGGAGTCTTTTTTTTCTCTTTTTTTAAAATTTTTATTTATTTATTTTTTAGCTTTTTTTTTTTATTAGTTTCTGCTTTATAACAAAGTGAATCAGTCATACATATACATCTGTTCCCACATCCCTTCCCTCATGCATCTCCCTCTCTCCCGCCCTCCCCATCCCACCCCTTTTTTTCTCTTTGTCTTGTGTTTATTATTTATAGTATGTATAATAAATAAATTTAATTTCTAGCTTGACATTTCTCCTCATTTAATGGGAAAAATGGTTGTGTTGCAAATGTCCTTAAATACTTTGTAAATATCTGTTTTAACAAGTGTTTAACATTCTGTGGAGTGCTATACTGAAGTTTACTTGAATCTCATTTGCATGCATTGTTTATGTATCAGTTAGGGTTTGGTGAGTATATTAGTCAGGGTTCTCCAGAGAAACCGAAGAAACCAATAGAGTCTACCTACCTCTCTCTCTCTCTCTTTCTCTCTCTCTCTGAGATGTTGAGATTTATTACAGGAATTGGTTCATGCAATTATGATTGCTGAGAAGTCTCATGATCTTACTCTCTGCAAGCTGGAGACCCAAGAAAGCCAGTTGTGTAACTGAATCAGAATCTGAAGGCCTGAGAACTAGGGGAGCTGATGGTGTAAGTCCTGGTCCCAGTATGAAGGCCTGAGAACCAGGAGTGCCAATGTCTGAGGGCAGGAGAAGATGAATGTCCTAGGCCAGAGAGAGCAAATTCACCCTTCCTCCACCATTCTGGTCTACTCAGGCCCCCAGTGAATTGGATGATGCCCACCCACATTAGTGAGGGTGATCATTTTTCACTCAGTCTACTGATTTAAATGCAAATCTCATCCAGAAACACCCTTGCAGACACACCCAGAAATAATGTTTTGCTAACTGTCTGGGCATCCCTTAGCCTAGTCATGTAGGCACATAAAGTTAACCATCATACTGAGGGGTGTGGAAGTGGGATTTCTCATGGGAAGTTGACCCCGTGGACTTGTGGGAGCTGCAAGAAGTCTGTGGAAGGCTGCCGTCTCTGCGCTTGGCTGGACATGTCAGGAAGAACAGCCGCAGGTGGAGCGGGGAGAGCCAGGACACGTGGAAGCCCAAGCCTCTCACGACCTCTCACCTTGATGACTCAGGGTGACTTGCAGAAGACGCCCTGCCCCTGCCCCTGCCCTTGGAGCTGCACATGTGTCTGGCGCAGGAGCTGTCCCCACTGCCGCACCATAAGGAGCTCACCACCGTGACCCCATCTGCTTCTCCACTTGTGCTTTCAGATCCTCGGTGAACTCCCCTCATGGCCTATCCTAAACCAGTACTGCCCAGGAGAGGGGATTCTGGGACATGTAGTTCCTGTTTAGCTACAATGACAGTAGAAAACCCCCGGTGTTCATGTCTAATTCATATTCTATTGTGACAAAATACTGCAGAGGATGTCTTTATTTCCATCTGGCGCTTTTTCTAAATTTTGGATCATTTCTTGAGGATAGATCCTCAGAAGAGGAATTTATTAGGTCAAAGAATCTAAACATTGTAAAGAGTCTTATGTGTTGCCAATTTACACAAAAACATTGTACCAGTGGCGCCACCAGGAGAGAGCATGAAAAAATCTTCTCTTACTGCATAGTGGCTAATACTGAGCACTGTATTCTTTCTCCTATAACATCTTGAGGTTTTTGGGGGTTTTTTTTGTTTTTTTTTTTGTGGTACGCGGGCCTCTCACTGTTGCGGCCTCTCCCATCGCGGAGCACAGGCTCCGGACGCGCAGGCTCAGCGGCCATGGCTCACGGGCCCAGCCGCTCTGCGGCATGTGGGATCCTCCCGGACCGGGGCATGAACCCGCGTCCCCTGCATCGGCAGGTGGACCCTCAACCACTGCGCCACCAGGGAAGCCCGAGGTTTTTATTTGAGTTGTTTATTCGTGTCCTTTAGGTGAAGTTTTTGTTTGTTTGTTTTTTTAATTAAATCAACTTGGGAACAAGTAAAGACAGGTGGAAGTTACATGCTTTGAATCTTGAGAGAATCACTTAGTAGATCTTGTGAGTAATAATAGGTAAACCATCCTCTCTTATTCTGGGGACACAGTAATTGTCACAGCAATAAAATGAGAGGGCTAATTAGTTGACATGGATATAGGAACGGATATTAGCAAGTGCACTGAAAGTTAGAAGCTCATTTGGTGTAAAGTTGTAAAGTTCTCTGTGGTCACATCTCAGTTTCTGTAGAGTATTTTGGGATAGTTTTTGATTGCAAGGAGCCAATTATTTGCTTTCTCTTTTTAAAAAGTTTTTTTTCCCCTCCCTAATACTTTTAATTTTAATTGGTGACCTCTAACCCTAAAAACATAATCTGTCATTTTCATTTCTCTTGGCTCTTGTCTTTTCCTCTGTAACATCTGTCCTGTTGATTGCAGGCTCCAGCCCTTACAAACCTCTTGTTACTATGCACATGACTTTCCTTCCTTGTTAATTTCTACGAGGAACTGGCATGAAAACCAAAACTTCATGAAGACCAAGGTTAAAAAACCGTGTTGTCTATGACTCTTTGTAGAGCAGAATGTTTGGGCTTTGTCTGTGTTGTGGCTTTTGCCAGTATGTTTTGCCAAGGGACTTGAACAAGTTTGTGAATCAGATATTAGACCAAATTCCACCAACTTCTGAGTTTTAAGTCATATTTAATATTCCCTTTAAAGAATGGATCACAGTTGGTTCCCCCAACTCCCAGTCCCCCAGAATCAAGCAGTCAACCCCTGACCAGTTTTAATATAAATCAAACTTACATTTTCATAAACCATAAAATTTGAGTATGTATGTTTTCTAACTCAAGCTAAAAGTAGCTGAAATGTATTGGCTTGTGATGGTGTGCTTAGTTCCACTCAAGATGGAATGATTCCGTGGAGCCTCCAGCCCACGAAGATAGCTTCTCATTTGGGGAGAGGAATGTGGTGTGGAGTTTCATCTCTACCCTGGCCACTCAAAGGGGCAAAGAGTGGTTCCTGGGACCAGCATCGCACCTGCATCATCTGGGAGCCTGTTAGAAATACAGATTCTCAGGCCTCACCCAGGCAAACCAGAGCCTGCATTTTCACAAGATCCCTGGTTGATTCTATGCTCAGTTCAGTCTGAGAAGCTCTGTCCTGGAGAAAGCTGGCTGACCTGCTCCGACCCCATCACTGGCTACCTTGTGCAGCCACCCACTTACCTTCTGGCAGGACTTTGTTCTGGGAACACTCACACCTGTGGAGTGGCCTCTATTTTATTGATCTGTGTACTGATCAGTGCTGCTGAGATTTGTTAAAATTTTTTAAATTCCTTGGAAGCAGTCCCTTGGAGAAACTGACTCTCATTTCTCTATCAGTGAAGTCTGACAGAGCAGAACGTGCTTCGCCTTTTTTTCTTTTTTTTTTTTTCGGTACACGGGCCTCTCCCTGCTGTGGCCTCTCCCGTTGTGGAGCACAGCCTCCAGACGCGCAGGCTCAGCGGCCATGGCTCACGGGCCCAGCTGCTCCGCGGCATGTGGGATCTTCCTAGACCGGGGCACGAACCCATGTCCCCCGCATCGGCAGGCGGACTCTCAACCACTGCGCCACCAGGGAAGCCCCGTGCTTCGCCTTTTTATGTGAGCATTCTGCTGGGTCTGGGAGGGCCACACTGCAGAGTGTGGTTAGGATAAGAGGACACTTGAGGTTGGATCTCTCTCTCTCTTTTTTTAAAAATAAATTTATTTATTTATTTTTGGCTGTGTTGGGTCTTCGTTTCTGTGCGTGGGCTTTCTCCAGTTGCGGCGAGCGGGGGCCCCTCTTCATCGCGGTGCCCGGGCCTCTCCCGTTGCGGAGCACAGGCTCCAGACGCGCAGGCTCAGTAGTTGTGGTGAACGGGCCCAGCCGCTTCGCGGCATGTGGGATCTTCCCGGACCGGGGCACGAACCCGTGTCCCCTGCACTGGCAGGCGGATTCTTAACCACCGTGCCACCAGGGAAGCCCTCTCTCTCTTTTTTTAAAAAATTATTGTAAATTGTGATAAAATACACGTAACATGAAATTCATCATTTTAACCATTTCGAACTTTACAGGTCAGTAGTATGTTCACATTGTTGTGTAATCAATTTGTAGAACTCTATCTTGCAAAACTGAAACTGTACCCATTAAACCACAGTTCCCTATTCTTTCCTCTCCCAGCCCCTGGCAACCACCATTCTACTTTCTATTTCTATGGATTCAATTATCCTAGGTCCCTCATACAAGTAGAATCATACAGTATTTGTTCTTTTGTGTCTGGCTTCTTTTGCTTAGCATAATGTCTCAGTTTCATTCATGTTGTAGCATGTGGCAGGGATTCCTTCCTTTCTAAGGCTGAATAATATCCTCTTGAATATATATATCACATTTTGTTTAACCAGTCACCTGTCCATGGATACTTGGGCTGCTTCCATCTTTTGACTCTTGTAAATGATGCTACTGTGATTGAACCTTAAGCTACTACAAACTGGATGTAAGACCTTAGACAAATCACTGAACTTCTGCATCTCAGTTTCCAGTACTTTAAAAATAAGAAATTCAGATGCTTTCAAGCATTCTCTTAAGTTCTAGTTATAGGATACTAAATAAAATAAAATCAGCATCTATTAAAAAATTATATGTCTTCTAAAGATTTCCATGGTTTCTGCTGATGATACCATTTACCCTTCTTGAGCCGACTTAATCTTTGAGTATCCTGAACAGCAGACCTTGTATAACTTTTTTTTGAACAGCTTTATTGAGATATAATTCATATACCATGTGATTCACCATGTAAAGTGTACAAGCCAGTGATTTTTGGCATATTCGCAGGGTTGTGCAATGATCACCACAGTCAGCTTCAGAAGAGACCTTGTACCCATCAAAAGTCGCTGCCAATTTCCCTCCAGACCTCCCCCTCACTCCACCCTAGACAATCACTAATCTACTTTCTGTCTCTATGGACTTGCCTCTTCTGGATGTTTCATATAAATGGGATCATAAATTTGTGGCCTTTTGTGACTGGCTTCTTTAACTCAGCATAATGTTTGCAAGGTTCGTGTCTAACTTTCCAAGGTGTCAACTGATCTCACATGTGAGGGGTTCGTTTATCACCATTTTGATTTGCCCTAATGCCAAGAGCCAGATGTAGGGCTGGGTCCGAGAGATAGAGCAGTAAATACCAGACACATCCCCTTGGCTCTGAAGAGCTCTCTGTCTTGTGGGGAAGATGGACATTAAGTGAATTTCTACCTAGATATTAATCACAAAGTGCTGATTTCTATAATGGAGAAACTGGGTGCTTTGAAAGTGTGTAATGGGCAGAGGTGAGGGGAGCTCTGACTTATTGGCCATATATTCAGAATGCTTGCTGTCCACAGATCTCACACTGGGACATCCCTTCAATCAGTGTCTGTTAAGTGACTCTGTTGGTGATGATGATGTGGTAAAAAGTGAGACCCTGTTCGTGTCCTTGAGGAGCTCACCCTGTCATAGGGCAGACAGCCCATGCTGATGGCTGTCCCAGAGTCTGCACCGTGGGTACTGGAACATGGGTGGATCTCCCTGGAGCATTCAAGGGAATCTTTAGGGAGCAGTGATGATGCCTGATTGGGATTTTGACAAATGAATAAAATGTCTTAGGAAGCCACCATGTGTGCGGAGGGAAAGGAACTTCTGAACAGAGGTCACGAGCAAAAGTGTAAAGATACTCATTGTGTTCATCAGGGATGGGACATCAAGGAGCCTGTTGTGGCCACAGCATGGGGACCAGCTACAGGATGGAGGCAGGGAGGGTTGTGAAGTATCTTAAAGCAAAGGTTAGAAGCTTTATCCTACAGATCTCAGATTCGCATCCTTTAATTCTGGGTACCCTCAGCATTCCCCTCCTAATTATGACTCACCGTGAGTAGGAGTGGAGGTGGCATATCCCCTAGAGGCTTTTCTAAAAGGCACCACCGTCTTCTGGAGGGAGCTGGTTCCTTCAAAGTGTCAGTGCTGAAGGCGTCAGAACTTTTTAAAGCAATAAATGATCAGGCAGTTCATTTAGATTCACTGGGACATAGAAACATAAGAAGTTGGGAGAAAGGCAGGAAGGAGTTGAATGGTGCCAGCAGCTGCAGGGTATCAAGTTTTTCTCGGCCTAAACTTATAGGTGGAAATGGATGCTATGAGCTGCCATTTATGGATAGTATCTGTCATGCCTGGTAAATAGATGTGAGATCATGGACCAGACCATCATAGCTTTAGGGCCTATTTCATCAAACATCACTTACCTTGATATCTAGGGTCCTACAAGATGATCAAAAATGTTGTGGCCTGCAAGATCCAGCCATTACCACTTCCAGGCAAACTAACCATCATTGTGTATGTGTTTTAACTGAAATAAAGTTGATTTACAATATTATATTAGTTTCAGGTATATATAGTGTTATGTTTTTTGTTTTTTGTTTTTTTTTGCAATACACGGGCCTCTCACTGTTGTGGCCTCTCCCGTTGCGGAGCACAGGCTGCAGACGTGCAGGGTCAGCAGCCACGGCTCACGGGCCCAGCTGCTCCGCAGCATGTGGGATCTTCCCGGACTGAGGCACGAACCCGTGTCCCCTGCATCGGCAGGCGGACTGTCAACCATTGCGCCACCAGGGAAGCCCTAGTGTTATGTTTTGATGTATTATTACCCAGGACCATTTGTAGATTCGTTCCTTTATTCATCCAACACTACATTTATTATATGCCGCTAGCTCTAGTTTGTGTGCATTCAAAGATAGATGCATCCCCACCCTGGAGTACCCTACACGGTAATCAGGGAAGTAGCCCATGGTTGCAGACGTAGAGTTCATATTGTCAGCAGGCCTCCCCAGCATGTGGATTCCGTGCAGTTGCACCGGCACTGGTAATTAACCTTGTTGTCCTTGCTTTTACCTGGGCCTGTGGAACTCTTATTCACCTGTAGCATCTTTTAGAATTTCTGTGGGTTCCCAAAGGATGGCATCAGATGGACCTGAGGCTGATCACGGTTGGTCACAGCCACCAGGAGTATCTGCCTTGTCCTTCTTTTCTTGCTGTGCCTCCATCCGTCAGCCCCCCTGCTCTGAGAGCTGCTGGAAGGACTGTCTCGCTCAAATCTTTATGATGAGAATAGATAAGTCCTTGCCAACGGGCATGTTGCATGCAGAGATGCTGGATAACAGCTCTCTGACATCTGAGATTTTGTCACCTGGGAACTAAAGTGTCCGATCCCTGAGACTGGCCAAGCCTCATGACACAGTTCCTTCAAGGTCTACCCTCGGGACTTCCTGGTAGTCCAGTGGTTAGACTTCGCCTTCCAATGCAGGGGGTGTGGGTTCGATCCTGGTCACGGAGCTAAGATCTCACGTGCCTCATGGCCAAAAAACCAAAACATAAGAAAACCAGAAGCAATATTGTGACAAATTCAATAAAGACTTTAAAAATGGTCCACATCAAAAAAATAAATCTTTAAATAAAAAAAAGTCTACCCTAAATAATCCTCCCATACCGCATGACGTCCACCCCATGGTAGAGTACTAGGTTACTCTATCATGGTACTCTGCGTATTATTGTATGTATGGGAATCTGAAATTATCTTGTTTATTGAGTAGTAATGATCTTTTATTGCACTCTTACAAGTATCAACTCAGTGAATCCTGGCAACTGTGGTGGGTAGAGCTTGTCCCAGGATTCGAGGCCAGGCAATCTGGCTTCAGAGTCCAGCTCCTAGCCACTACGTGTGTGTTTACTGTGTCTTTACCTACAAGAATATCAATTCTGTGGAGCTCATCTTCCTGGGTACCAAGAACATTGGTTCTTCGTAGGCTCTCGAGAGATGGTGAATGAATGAGTGAGTGGTCTGTTCATGGTCAGGGAGATTTCTTGGAGGCAGTCAGGCCTGTGCTGATGAGGGCAGGAGTAGCCAGGCAAAGGCGGGTGCAAAGGAGGTGCAGGACATTCCTGGCAGCAGTCATGGATGGTGTGAGCTCAGGCATGAAGGGGTCATGTGCTCTGGGATCACTGGAGAGGTGCGTAGATGGGCATCTCCAAAGAGGATGTTTCTGTGATATGTACATGTTGAATCCCCAGCAGAGTCTTTCTAAGTGTGAGCAGGAATTCAGCCTTGTCAGAACATGAGGGGACTTGTTAAAAACATACTATCGATTGCATCAGGGTCTGGGATGGGAGGGCTCAGGAGTCTGCATTCTCATGCTCTTGCCCGGTAATGCTTATGCACACAGATGCTTAGGAACCACAGGTCTGAGAAACAAGATAACTGCTAATAAACTCTTAACGTTATTTACGTCTTTCAGCTTTTCTTCCTAACTGTCTCCCACTCCCTATACCCGGTCTGAGATGGAGCTGTAAAGTAATGTGTGTCTTTAGCACACTTTCCTTCTGGTAATCCTGTCTTAGTTAGCTCGAGCAGCTTTAACAATAGCATCATAGACTTAAATGACACATTTATTTCTCACGGTTCTGAAGACTGGGAAGTCCAAGATCAAGGCACGGGTGAGAGTTATCTTCCTGGCTTGTAGAGGGACATCTTCTGTTGTATCCTCTGACAGAGAGAGAGATTCTCTCATGTCTCTTCTTAGAAGGGCACTAATTCCATTCATGAGAACTCCACTCTTATGACCTAATCACCTCCCCAAAAGGCCCACCTCCAGATAACATCACATTGGGGATTAGGGCTTCAACATATGAATTTGGGGGGACACAAACATTCAATCCATAGTAATCCTTCTTTGTGTGTTTATCTTCTCTTGTCTTTGGGACTTCTGCTTGTACACTCTATTAGTGTAGTAGGGCTGTCTTAACAAATCACCACCAACTTGGTGGCTTACAACAGAATTTCATTCTCTCATCTTTCTGGAGTCCAGGAGTCCAAAATCTAGGTGTTGGCAGAGTCCTGCTTCTTCTGAAGGCTCTAGAAACGAATCCTTCCTGGCCTCTTCTTGGCTTCTGGTGGCTTCCGGCAGTCTCTAGCATTCCTCGACTTGTAGCTGCACCAACCAATTTCTGCCTCTGTCTTCACATGACCTTATTCTCTGTGTGTCTCCTCTTCTTTTAATGCCACCAGTCGTTGGGTTTAGGGCTCATTCTAATCCAGTGTGACCTCATCTTAACTTCATTACATCTGCAAAGACCCTACCCTGTTTCCAAATAAGATCCCTTTATAGAGTTACGTGGACAGAACCAGGTGGAGGTGAATTTTCAGGGACACCATTTAACTAACTACACAGAAGTGTGAGTTCTGAAGGCAATGCTACGTTGTTGAGAAGAGATTTGAGAAGACTAGATTTGGCTAAAACCACTATCACCAATAACAGTAACAACAACAAAACAAATCAGGTGGTCACTTCAGTTCTAAATTGGTGCACCATTTTGGACAATCTTGCATTCTTTGCTGAGAACCTATGTTGAATTCATTTATCTTCAGAGGCTTCAAGATGACTTGCGTACAGGATGCTGGAAAGTTCGTTCACAAATATCCCTTAATAAGCCTTCTTGAAATAGTTGTTTTTCACACTCAATTCCTTGAGATTTTTGGAGCGTCCAGAGCGGTGTCAGGAAAGTGGGAGGCTCTGACCCCTGGGTCTGTCCACAGGCAGAGTGGCTGATCTTACTGGCCTGGACCATGCTTTTGGCCCCAAGGAGTTTTTTTCCTTTCAAAGCCTGTTTTCTGTACTACGATGTATTATTATGTGACAAAGTCAAGTGTATGCTTCTAATCCAGTCTAATCCATTTACCACTTTTTCAGGGAGCTCAGACTTTCCTGATAGATATTTTTCCTAAAGTCACCCTTTTAAAAATTGCATAGTCGTTTTTCATAAGGAAGTAGCAGACTTTGACTTGTTTCTTCTGGTTCAACATTTAGTTTTCCACTTTTTGATTTTCTTAGTTGTGGGGCTTATGTATAAATCTTTGCATCTTTTATTATATCTCTAGATTAAAATCTCGAGATACAGACTTACTGGATCCAAGGGTGTGAACTTTAAATGCGTCTAATGTATTTTACTGCTGAATTCGTGTCCAGAAGGAGTATTTTAAGTGTCATATCAGTGTCTAAATGTGCTCATCTTAGCAGTTCCCTTGCAAGTACTGATGAGGTTTATCTGTTCATGAAGGGTCAAGTTCTTGGGGAAGGTGGCATTTTGCTCGAGGTGGGTCTTCTTACTTTAAATACATGTTTAAAATGGCCCATCACTATACAAAATGTGTCACCACCCTGTTTTTATCACTTTGTTGTTTAATGATGATGCATCTCTTGCTTACTGGTACCCGTGAACCTTTTCGTTATTTTACATTGCTTCCAAGAAATAAATTTCTCATGCATTCATGGACACATGCAATAATAATCCCGAGAATAATTCCCCATGCCTGAGTGCCATCCAGGTAAGGGGTGCCTTCATGAATGATCTCACTGAACTCTCATCGTAGAGAGGAGAAAGGGGAGGCCAGAGGTGTTTCGTGACTCGCCCAAGGCCTTGGACGTGGCCAGCGCTGAGTTCGTCGCAGGGTGGGAGTTCCTGGCTGGGAAGCTGTGGGGTATCAGCCGTGCCTGGGGGAGACCAAGGGAGGGGTGCAGAGAGCGCTTCGCTTGCACCTTTGGCTGTGGCTCAGTGGAGGGACGGCAGGCCTGGGACACAGCTGGGCTTCAGAGCCACCGGAGCGTGTAACACTGACCCCCCTTTCTTTTGTTTGGCGGCAGGAAAAGAAGGGCTGGCTCTGAGAGGCCCCGCCACACACCTCGCTCTGAAGGCTGCTCTCTGAGACCGAGTACTGTGCGAAGTCCTGAGCCGTTGGTGTTGGACGGCTGCCTTTCTTCCCTGGCGGTGTGCGTGTTCTCCATGTTTCCAGGGGAGCTCCCACGAGAAGGTCGGTCTTGGTTTCCTTGTCATTTGGGGTGACCTCTCTAACTCCCCATGTTTAATGCTGGACTGAGTTCATTGCTCGCCTTTCTGCTGCAAGCTGCCGCGGAGAGGGCCTGACGGGCTGCAGAAATCTGTCTTTTTCATCCAGGGTCACGAGCTCTCCCTTGTTAGGGCTGCTGCGGTGCTCCTGTCCAGAGCTGCTGGGGTAGGTGAGGGGGACACCCCTGGATGTTCTTAAATCCATGCTGGTAGCAGGTGCATCGACCCTAACTCAAGACGGCCACTGTGTGGTCTGTGCGTGGATTCTGTGGAGCCTTTTCCAGAATTGGCCCCTCTGTTCTTTGTCTTGCCCTTCCACCAGCTGTCCCCAGACAGTAGCCAGGGGGCACCTTTTAGGTCAGGCACACTGCTCAAAACCTTCCTGTGCTTTTCAGACACCCTCCCCACCCGTCAGCATCAAAACCAAAGTGTTTACAGTGGTTTCAGTGTCCGTCCGGCAGGAGCTACCCCCCCGCCCTTCCCCCCTTGCTTCCTCCACTCTGGCTGTGGCTCGGATGTACCAGGCAGACCCCTGCCTCAAAGCCCCCGCCCTGCCTGTTCTCTCTGCCTGGAGCCCTTTTCCCCTGGTAACCACGTGGGGTGCCCGCCACACCTTCAGGCGTGGGTTCCATCGTGTCTCCTTTTCAGTGAGACTGTCATCCCAGGTCAGCCTGTTGACAACCACCATGAATGTATCCTCTGCATCCCTGACTGTGTAGTTAGAATGTGGCTGAGAGTGTTTGCAGTGTCTGTGGTGCCCATGGGGACTGTAGGTGTGACTGATCTGCGAAGGTTCTGGAATGGATGCTCCTGTTCTCTGCCTTCTTGATGGCAAGAGAATATCTTTTTTTTTTTTTTGAGGTACATGGGCCTCACTGCTGTGGCCTCTCCCGTTGCGGAGCACAGGCTCCGGACGCGCAGGCTCAGCGGCCATGGCTCACGGGCCCAGCCGCTCCACGGCATGTGGGATCCTCCCGGACCGGGGCACGAACCCGTGTCCCCTGCATCGGCAGGCGGACTCTCAACTACTGCGCCACCAGGGAAGCCCGCAAGAGAATATCTTGCCTATCACGGCAGAATCCCTATTAGAGACCATGTGTTTTGTTCCTGTGACTTGTGGCGATTCAGCTCCAGATCAGGATCTTTGCTTGGGTCATATTGAATGAATTCAGAGGCCACTACCAGGTGACCCAAAATAGTCTCCCAAGTTCTGATAGTGTCGGAAGATCCCTGTAGTTCCAGCCGTGAGACCCTCTCAGGCTAAGTCTGCTTGTAGAATTTAACTGCCTAATTAGTGAGAGATGGTGGTGAGATGCGTATTAAATAAATCCCTGAGTTTATCTCAGCTTAATGGAAAATATCTAGGCCTCGCAGAACAACAGAAGGTTAGTACTCCTTGGTTCAGATAGAATGAGCACATCTCTTTATGAATCCCAGGGGCAGGCTGATAGCTACGAAAGTCCTTACTGCTCGAAGCAGCTGTTTTCAGTGGGTCTGATCAGGTTCCAAGGTGAAGCAGAGGGTGCATTTAGACACTTGCCTCTTTCCCCATGTTTTAGTTGCATTTACTCATTTCCTAGTTTGGTTTGTATCTGTTGATTGTTTACTGTGTGTGAAGCAGCAGAGTTGGTGCTGGGTGGGGCTCCTGGGGATGGATGACTGTCAAGGAGTTTATAATTTGCGGAGAAGATAGACGTGATGATCAGTGATTGTAACATGAGCCTTAATCTGTGTCAGAGTGTAAGCACAGTGGGGCAGAGGGACGAAAGATCACTTTGTGGGATGCACAGCCCTTGAGGTGGATCCTGCAGGGTGAGTACAAGGTGAGCAAGTGTTGGGGGGTGAGGGTGCGGGGAAGGCGTGCAGGGCTGGGGGAGCAGCACCAGGGCAGCAGGGCTCAGTGGGGGAGGAGGAGGACTCATCCTGTGGTGCTGGTGGGTGGGGTTTGTGAGGGCCTGTGTGGAAGGGAAATGGGAAAGTTCAGTGGGAGTTGTGGAGGCCTTGGTTTTTTTTTTTTTTTTTTTTTTTTTTTTGCGGTACGCGGGCCTCTCACTGTTGTGGCCTCTCCCATTGCGGAGCACAGGCTCAGGACGCTCAGGCTCAGCGGCCATGGCTCACGGGCCCAGTCGCTCCGTGGCATGTGGGATCTTCCCGGACCGGGGCACGAACCCGCATCCCCTGCATCGGCAGGCAGACTCTCAACCACTGTGCCACCAGGGAAGCCCGTGGAGGGCTTTTTAAAGGTAACACTAAGGAGTTTGAATTGTACCGGCAGAAAATAAAAACCCACGGAGAGTCATTCAGAAGGGGAGAATGATACCTACCATCCGTCTTTCAGAGAAATCCCTCGGGTACCATCGGGAAGGCTGGTTGGCTGGTGGAGGTCTGGATGGAGGCCTCTTAGGAGCTAGGTGAGAGATGAGCTTTACCTGGGTGGTGGCTGAGAGCCAGACACGGAAGAGATGGGTGGAAGAGACGATGTGAAGAAAGCATCCTATTGGGTCATGGCCGGAAACAGAAGCCAATATTCTCTCCAAATCACTCAGGAGCTTAAAAGACCAAATTCCCTTCCTTAGGCAGTAAAATGCAGTCCCAGGGCCCTTGAAAGGAAAGCAATATCAAGAAAATGGAGGAGATGCTGAGAATGGTAAACTCAGAAGAAGCAGTGGCAGTCCCATCGTCACACCATATGATGGAGGAGAGAAAAGTCTTGGTACCAGGAAAAGCAACCCGGGAGCAGGCGGGGTGGTGCATTTTAGTTGCATTGGTTTCTAGCATCAGTAATTGATCAACCCATGTCCCTGATTCCTGAATTAGAAAATGGAGGGAGAGAAGGGGCACATGCTTCCAGTTTTTTACACATGGGTGTGTGGACTTTGAGAGGCTGTCTTCAGTGGCTGTGCTTACAGAAGGTAATTTGTTCTCTAACTCAGCGGGTTTGCTTAATGGTGACTCAGTTTTCCTCTCTGGGAGGAACATGTGCTTCAGCGACTGCCACAAATATTATTACTGATGTTGTTAATAAGATAATCAGTACTGGAATATTACTATAAATTCTCGCTAACTTTGCTAAAAATTCCCAGCCTTGTGTTAAGCACATTGCAAAGGTATCTTAGATGGAACGGGATTCTCTTTCTTTGGGGGCTGAAGGGTTAGAAGACCTTGTAAAACCGAGGCTCTCCCATGTGTTTTGTATCCAGTGCTAATGTCATGTGAGCTTTAGTTTTACAGGTGGAGGGAGTCGCTCATTGCTGGAAGAATCACAGAGAACATTCCCCATCTCTCAGGGGCTACACCTTTTCTCGGGGCTTCCTGCCTTCATGGACCCGTCTGACCAGCTGACCATGTAGGGCTTTCTCCGGGCCACTTGCAGGAAGGGTCCTCAGAGAAGTTGACTCTTTCAAGTCAGGGCTTGCTTTCTCCTCTCGTGGGCGGTGCCTGTCCGCCTGCACATTCCGGGACTCTCTTAGTTTGGTTGATAGATTTGTTTGGACGTGACCTTTCCCAGTTCCTCTTCCCTGGGTCTTTGCCTGCTGAGGAAATGAGCCTCAGATTCCATCCATCTGCACCGGTGGCAACAGAAGAGAGAATTTCTCTTTCCTGTGGTCCAGGTCCAACTGCGCAGACACCTGTCGTTCAGAGGCTCCTATTGTTCTGGTTGGTATCCCTTCCTGCTGCAGAGACTTTTTATATCCTAGTTCTGGAAGTCATCAAGTTGGACAAGAGACAAGGAGGAGGCGGGGGAGGGTCCTCGGCTGACCTGGGATGATTTTATTGATTGCACTCCAGACACATAGGAAGAGCTGTTTCCCCCACCTCCATCCATCCATAATTGGTCCTGTTAGGAAATGTTTCCTGTTTGTGGTTGATTCATTCTGAGAGCTTCTCATGTCTTTTGGGATTCTTCACTGTTAGATTTGAGAAGAAAGAGGACAACTTCTCTTTTAAGTCTGATGCAAACCATCTGAGCCAGTCGTGTACATATGCGGTAGATTTATATGTTCCTTACGGACATTCAACCGCTCCCCTGGCTGTTAAGGAAATCCATATGAGCAAGGGAGCCTGCACGTTGGTATTCTCAGATTGTGTGTCCTAATGTTACAAAGCAAATGAATCCTGACCATTTTTGAGGCTTGTCAGAGTTTGTTCTCTGCGGCTCTGGAATTTTCTCTCTTGTGCTTTCAGAGTGGCCAAATCTATGGGCTCCTGGGGGCTTGGCTCTGGAGAGATTGCTGATGTGGGATAAAGTACAGGGGTGAGGAACCAAATCATAACTCTTCCTTTAGGCCTTTGCCATCTGCCCAGTGTCTTGTTTGCAGTCCCCATGAACTTGGAAGAATGCTCCCTGAGCACCACTCCCATCCATCCACTGGGGTCACTGTGCGGATTTCCAGATGTTGAACTTGGGCAGGTGACGTAACCCCAGCTGGTGTTGCAGGGGGACCAGCCAAGTCACGCTCATGACTTTGGGATTCAATGTCCATCTCACTTAGAGGCAGGAACCCTGTGGAGGGAGATGATGCCTGGTTTGTCTGTGTGCAGGTTCTTTGCCTGCACCTTCCCTGAAACTGAGGTCTGGACCTGGTGTCAAGTATAAGCACACGTGATGAGGGGACTAGCCAGCTCTAGACAGTACATTTCATCTGCTTATTTGAAGAAGCAGGATAATAATCCATTTTATAATATCCCTTTCTCAGGGGCACAAAGACAGGGACTTGATGCAAGGGAGAATGATGTAGTCTACAATGAGAAGTGCAGATGAGTGACACAAATTAGTGTGTGAGGGGAGATCTTCCCATCTAGACACAGGAGTATCTGAGGAAGGAATATTATTATATTGATTATCATCTTCTTTCTTGAAAAGAGCAGGTAAAATATACTTTCTAATATATTTATTAGAAATAAATATAATATGTTTATATATAAATATATATATAATTTCTTCCCAATTCTGCATACCGTACATGCATACATTTGATACCCAGGAGCTGGCCAACCATAGGCTGCAGGCCAAATCTGACCTGTCCCCTGTTTTCGTAAATAAAATTTATTGGAACATGGCCACGCCCATTTGTTTATTTCAGCGGCTGCTTTTGCGCTTTATAGGGCAGAGTTGATGCAATGAACGGGCCCCAAAGCTTGAAAGATTTCCTCCCTGGTTTCTTATAGAAACTTCGCTAATGTTTGTTCTTTATCCACCCTTATCTAGACAGAGACATTTAAGATGTCCCCCTTTATTTAAAATCTCTAGTTTTTAATATTTGCTGCTTTTTTATTATTTTAAATTTAACCCACAGCTGCTTCTTGTTCCTCGTCTCTTAGCTCTTGGCTTATTTCAGGAGTTTCATTTTCAGTGGGATGCTGTTTCCCTCTGGAGGATATTTGGAATTATGTGCTGGGGGGAAGCTTTTAAAATTGGGAGCCGGCACTGATATTGCAGGGGCAGGGAGAGGTTCGCAATAGTCCCCAGCCTGAAGGACGGCTCCATCTAAGGGACCAGAATACAGTCATTTTGTGAGCTACTTACCTGGTTTTTGTTTGTCCCCGGTTTAAAGTTTTTCAGGGGATCTTTGTAACATCTACCAGTGATGAGATGACCTTAACGTTTTACACTCCTGCTGCTTTCACACTTTTGTGTAAGTTACCATCAGACACAGGAGACCATCGGGTAACTTATCTGCCTGCCAATGACAGGGGGAACTCACTAGGACTGCTCTCTCTCTCTCTCTGTTTCTCTTTTTCTCTCTGTCTCTCTTACATACACACATTCACGGCTGCAACCCCAGTGCTGCCTTCTGTCCACCCTAAAGACTCTGCTTCAGTCAATTTCCAGGATAGGATGTTCCTCTCATTTCTTTGACTTGTGCAGTGCTGGAGAAAACTTGGATCTCCTATTTCTCTCATAGGAATCATCAGCCTTTGTAAATCCTGCTTAAAAAAAAAAATCTTCTTAGCTCTTCACCCCCCCACTAGTTGGCCCTCTTTGCTTCTGGGACCAGGCTTATAGCTCTCAGCCAAAGGAAGCTAGCTGGGCTCCCTGACTGATGAGGGAGGCCTGGTGGGGGATAGATGTTTCCTATGGCCCAGAGAGAGCAGCAAGGCTCCCAGAGAGATGGAGAGAGGGGCGGGGGTGTGATTGCAGGAAGGAGGGGGTTAGCAGTGTCCCAAGGGCGTGGGGGCTCAGGGTGGGGTGTGATGGTGGCCCATGGGTGGAGGACCAATGTGCTCCGATCTGAGTAGCACGAAGTCAGTGCAGAGTGACAGTGGACCATGGAACCTCTGTCATTCTAGAGAGATGTGGGACAGGAGCTGGAATGGAGGTTGCCTGTGAGAGGCCACCCGATTTTGAGACTTCCAGAGAGACCTAAGAAAGGAGAAAGTCTCAGTTTCTGCCATTTGCAAGGAGGGTGACGGACATGGGTGGGTGGAGGAGCTATGTGTTTGAGACATCTGTAGGGCCACCACCCTGGTGAAGCCTGGGGGATGTTTGAGTAACACACACGATGGGGTTTCCATGGCCTGAGGCAGTGGTGCTCGAACTTCAGCGTGCATCAGAATCACCCGGAAGCCTTGTTAAACACAAGCTCGCCCCGCCCCTAGGGTTTCTGATTCAGTAGGTTTCCAGTGGAGCCTCAAGAATTTGCATTTTTAACAAGTTCCCAGGAGCTGCTGCTGCTGCTGTGGTTCGGGGGACCACACCTGGAGAACCACTGGCCTAAGTGTAGAAGAGATAGACGGTGAAATCCATTAGTGTCCGCAAAATGGAACTAAACTATGATTATAAGATGGAAAATAAAGCTGATTGTATCTGAAGAGCAGTCAGTAACTGGGTCCCCATCGGGTTGATCACTGTGTCAGAATTTCTAGGTTCTAGGAAGGGTTAAGCTAGTTTAGCCAAAATGCGATTGAGCAAGAACATGCTAGCAGAGACTTTCATTAAAATCTAATTCCTCTGCATTTGGGGAATTTATTCACTATAAACAGGAAGAGCGTTTCAAAACTGAGTTTTGGCTCTTTGTAATTTTGAATGCTTTTAGCTGACTTAGTAAAGAGAGTCCCTTATTTGAACTTTTCTTTATAAAAGAAGATAATTCAAGGGCCTCGGTGGTTCCCTTCCTTCACTGCCTGGGTTTGTCTTCTCAATATCAGGATGACCATTTGATGTCAAGTGGGCCTGAATTTTCAGTTGACAAACTCTCATTTCTTCTTTTTTTATGTTTGATTATAACAGATACTTCTATAAGATTTGTACACAAATGTAAAAATAAAATATAAACAAAAACGCTAAACAGTCAGTCACATAATAAGCAGTGTAGCTGTATGCTTCAAAAATATCCTGAATGTGCTGGACTGATCTGGAATAAACTCTAGGTCTTTTTTTTTTTTTTTTTTTTTCCTGAGCTGAAGATTACTTATTGGGAATTCAGAAAAATTGCATCCTTCACATGACCCACAGTTACATTTCCTTTGTACTTCAATTAGGTTCACCGTGCTGCAAGTTTTCTGTAGAATCTTGGAAATGCACCTAATACACATTTTGGCTAAGTACCAAAGGTTGAAATCAGTTTTCAATAGAAGCAAATACTGCAGCTGAATATCACCATTAAAATATGAAATCTGGGGACTTGCCTGGTGGTCCAGTGGTAAAGAATCCGCCTTCCAATGCAGGGGACGTGGGTTCGATCCCGGGTCGGGGAACTAAGATCCCACATGCCACCAGGCAGCTAAGCCTGCGTGCCGCAACTACAGAGCCCACACACCTTGGAGCCCATGTGCCACAACTAGAGAGAGAGAACCCCCATGCCACAACTAGAGAGAAGCCCGTGTGCCGCAACGAAGAGCCCACGTGCCGCAACTAACACAGGGCACAGCCAAAAATTAAAATAAATAAATAAATAAAACATTAAAAGAAGAAAAGCCTTTGCTTTAAAAAATAAAATGAAATCTAAGCCTCAAGATTACATAAAAGATTTATCAAAAAATTTTAAATTACAGTTACTAGAAATTATAATTATTTTGTTAAAGTTTGGCATACTGTAAGATAGTAATTATTTAGTTGTCTCATCTGCTCAGTTAGCACTCACTTTCAGTGGAAACTCTAGGTCTTTAAAAGAACCGATGTCTGCGCCCTAAGTTAGGATTTACTTTCTATAAGGGGAAGATACATCAAAACTGCCCGGAGCCTTTTCAATGCAAGAGTGCAGCTTTCGGAAGATCTCTTAATTCCTTCTCTGTTCACATTAGGTGGATCTGTCACTCATCGAGTCCTTATAAACCCTTATGAAAATTAATCTGAGTCAAGTGACTCACCTGAAAAGGAAGGTATTGAAAACCTTGACCTTGGACTTGGAGCCTGCTTCCTGGTGGCTCGAGCCATTGACTTTCAGTTTTACCCCGGGTATCCGTTTGGTCCTGCCTCAGCACCAGTGGTAGCAACAGGGCTTGGGGCTGAATAACACTCTGGGTCCTTCCGAGCTGTATTTATTTACACATGGTTGGGATTTTGGCCAAGGCTCTTGGTCTTCTGCGTGTGTGGGTCTCACCATCTGTGAACCCCATTGATGGTGTGTAAATTAATAAAGAGCTCTGTGAGTCCACTTTTGGGGTGCCAAGAAGAAGCATAATAAATAATATGAAACAGCTCCAGGGATTTTAGCATATTTACAATTTTGGCTTCACGCACTTAGGGATTTGGAGTCATTTTTTTTACAAAACTGGCTTGAAAATCATGCATCGTGCTTCTTTTGTGTGATTGGCAGCTTTTCAGAAACCACGAAGATCCTTGCTTCTCAGAACTGTTTCGTGCGAACCCTGTCTGTATGGGTCAAAACTGCTCCATATAAGGCCTTCCTTTTTTTTTTCTTTTCTTTTTTGCGGTACGCGGGCGTCTCACTGTTGTGGCCTCTCCCGTTGCGGAGCACAGGCTCCGGACGCGCAGGCTCAGCGGCCATGGCTCACGGGCCCAGCCGCTCCGCGGTATGTGGGATCTTCCCGGACCGGGGCACGAACCCGTGTCCCCCGCATCAGCAGGCGGACTCCCAACCACTGCGCCACCAGGGAAGCCCATATAAGGCCTTCCTTTACTGGGAATCCCTCTCTCCATCCCAGGGATGTCGGTGGTGGGTGACCATGAACGTATCCTCTGTGGAAGAGGGCCAAGTAGGAAAAAGAATGGCGTGGCCAGTAGTTTCAGTGTTATCAGGGTGGCTAGTATGTTTTAATAGAATTATCTGCAGGACTTGAAAAACCTGTCGGATGGCCCAGGCTTCGTGAGAGACTGTACACTATTTGGGGGAATTTGTTGATTTTAAGGTGGAAGGTGGACAAGGGAGGGGCAGGGCGGTACATACCACTGTGACTTTCACAAGTCTGCCCTGTTGAGATTTATCCAAACCTTTAGATTTCTCAATCTTAGGCCTTCACCATCTGTGACTCACAGGTTCTGTGAGTGCAGTACTCAGGCTAGAAGCTCAGAAAGGTGTTTCTTTGGGCTCGGGGACACCTGCATGGTCTCATCCTTCTATGTCCCCATACCTGGTAATATACGATTCTTCCAGAATAAAAGCTGCACTTTCTTTTATCTTAGATTCATAAAGTTTGGGACCTAGGCGCTCCATAAAAAGTTATTGGAACAACCACAACAATAACAACAACAATTATAATAGTAGACAACCCTGTAAGGGTGCTTGCTTTATGGCAGGCACTGTTCTGAACCCTTGACACCTATTAACTTATTGAAAGACTCATGAGAATCTTGTGTGGCCGGATCCTAATCCTATCATTATCTCCGTTTTCCAGATGGAAACTGCCACAGAAAATTTAAGTAACCTGCCCGAAGTTATTTGGGTAGTACATGGTGGTATATGCACCCAGGGAGATACTACTGGGATTTGATTCCTCCATCATCCAATTCTTTGTTCTTAATCATTGCGCTGCAGACCCAGTACTAAAGTTCTCACAGATCTAATAGATTATAGAGATGCCTGGATCTTGTCTTGGAAACTGCTCAAGAATGCCAGTATCAGAGGCTATAAAATTTTCTTGAAAGATTGTGTTAAGTCTTAAGCCAGGGAGCTCAATTTGTGTTACCTGACACTTTGAGCTGGGCTAGGGGTGGAGAATGAACTACATAAATAACTGCTAAGGTGCTGATCTCCAAGGGGGCTTGCATGTCTGGGGACCTTTGAGAAGAGTTTAGGATAACAGTTTCTTAGACTGCTTCTTGTGTTTTGAATTCCATTGGAGCCAGTTCTTTAGACTTTCAGAGCCAAACTGGTTGAAGTTCATTCAGGTTAAGTCTTAGAAGGAGGTGAGTTTTGTGGGTGAGAGATTCTGCTGGTTTTGCTTTTCTTAATCATCTTTAATTGTCCCTCTGTTTTGTGTGTGTGTGTGTGTGTGTGTGTGTGTGTAAGAGAGAGACAGAGAGTGTGTGTTGGGGACAGTGGGCGAGGGACGGGGTATTAGTTAGTGGCACAGCAAAGCTGGGAGTTCAGTAGGGAACTGGTCCATGGTGAGATTAGGCTGAGGAAGTTAACTTTCTTGGACTCCTTGAAGAGAGTGTAAACTCGGTGGAAATGCCCCCTTGCTGGCTGCCATTCCCAGGATTGGGGTGATGTGTTCTCAGCATTGCATCTGCAAGTTTTGAGGCATAATATCAGCGTATTAGAATCTAGGAGGAAAAGGGAACTGCTTATATGGGCAAAGCCCTGCAAAACTAGCTATAAATGTGATAAATGGCTTTTCTTTTTAACCTGTGTAGTTGTAGACTCACAAGAAGTTGAAAAATAATACAGAGTGGTCCTATGTACCCATCACCCAGTGGTGACATCTTGCTTAACTATAGCGCATTATCAAAACCAGGAAATTGGTATTGGCACAGTACAATTAACAAAACTGCAGATCATACTGGGATTTCACCAGTTTTTACGTGCCCTTGTTTTTTGTTGTTATTGTTGTTGGGAGTTAGTGTGTATAATTTGATCAGTGTTTCTTTTCATTTTGATATGTTTTCTTTAACCTAATACAACCAAAGTATCAATATTATTATTTCAACATGTAAGCAATATAGAAATTATTAATGAGGTATTTTACCATCTTTTTTTTTGTACTGAATCTTTGATGATTTTATTTATCTTTTTATTTATTCTTTTTTAAACATCTTTATTGGAGTATAATTGCTTTACAATGGTGTGTTAGTTTTTGCTTTATAACAAAGTGAATCAGCTATACACATACATATGTCCCCATATCTCTTCCCTCTTGCATCTCCCTCCCTCATGATCAGTGTTTCTTGATACGCAGGAGAACCTCTGACTAAGCCTGTAACAAATATTTTGCAGACACGTGATTTTTAGTTTAACGCTGTTTGCCTAAATGTTTTTAATTCAGCAAACAGTTGAATGGAATGTGAATTCCAGCAGCCGATTTATGGAATAAAAACCAAGCCATTTGGTCATTTATATTTATGGTCTTGAACTCTTTGGGGGATATTATCTTCATTTTTGTTGCCTTACAGAGGGAGGGTATTTTCTAGAGATACAGGATAATTCAAGGTCATTGTGTCCTATGAAGAACTCTTGGAGGGAATGATAAACAGATGTTGTTGTCCCTGGAAGAGGAGGGGGTAGACTTTGATTAATCAGATAAAAGGTATGGACTGATGGGATGCAAAGATCATGGATGCAATTTCGTGATAACTGTTAGAGTGGGTTTGTTTTCCGAATGACAGCCCTGGATGAGGTTGGGCTAACTGTTGGCTGCCTGGCTGAATGTGATTAATTGCTTCTGCCTCCGCGATCCCATCACGCTTTGTTGAGACTTCCAATTAGCCTCTGTCACTATCTGTCCTGGATCTGAGCTGTTTGTCGGGGGGCCTGTCTTCTCAGCTAGGCTAGGAATCCTTTGAGGGTAGGGACTGTCTCATACATGTTTTGACGTTTGTCTTCCTCCCAGGATCAAGCAGAGCACAAGGGATCTCTATTCTTCTGCCTCTAGCCATTTCCAGACTGTTCCTTATTCTAGCCTCACTTCTTTACGTATTTAACCAGGCATCTGTTGGCACGTTATGTATATTTGAAACCCATAAGGCTTAATCCTTGATAGATTATTGTGTACCTTGGGGCCATCATGAGTCAGGCTGGCTTTGATTCTATTGGAACTGCATTAAAATGGCTTGAGAGCCTGGTTGATTTTCTTCTTCAAAAAAGCAGTGGAAAGTTCTTGTTTGTTTTTTTCCCTATAGTATAAAGATTTTTGAAAAAGTATATTCATCTTGTATACTTAACTGTTAACACCTGGGAAAATTATTTAAAATTCTTCTGACTCACGGCTGCCTTTTGGGGTTGGTCTTTTCAGGGAGTTTGCAATGGTCTGTGATTGTGACTTCTCCAAGGCTGTGGTGCCTTGTCTTCCTTGAGACCTAAGGAGAGTAAGGTTTTCAAGCACCTTCTCTAATAGGGTAGTAACAGGGAGGTGAAATACTGTGTCTTGGGGATCATTTGGTTATAATGAAATGGAAAGAAGTTCTCAAATAAACTCATATAAACATGGTGTTACTGAAGAGATATGAGAATATGCCGTGGGTAGTCAAGGAAGGTAGTAGAAAAATCAGAAAGGGATGCCCGTCTCACATTTTTCAGAGGCCCATGTAGTCGGTAATTTTTGCTTTTCTCTATGAAGCTCTGCTGTTCTCTTGCCTCTACTAGCAGACTGGCTTCCTTGCTTGATCTGGTTTCTCAGGTTTACTGCTCCAAATGGCTTTGACTTGGTACAATGTTGCTGTAGTCCAGTACTACACAGGCTTTCCTTTAACGTCTTGGTCTCCCAGTCTCAATTCCGAATTTTTAAGTGAGAGTCTGTTTGGCCCGTAAGGAGTCATGTATCCATCTCTGGTCTACCCAGCTGTTGCTGGGATGCAGGGGTCATATGTGCTTTGGGTGGTCCCAGACAGGTCCAGGCAGGCTCTCAAGAAGGCGGAGTTGGTGGGAGACCATGATTGGCATGGCCGCCATATCCCAATCAAGGAACAGTTCACCATTGTTCCTGTTTGGCTCTCGGTTACATTAAGAAAGTAGGGCCCATTCCTTTTTGGCCTTGTCTCAGCCTCCAACTTTTTCCAGTTGGAATTTCAGGTCTAGGCAGTGGACTGAGGAAGAGGTACAGAAGTGCTAGTTTGCTTGTAAGTAATGAAGAGTTGGTTACTAACACTAATTAAAACCAGGGGTGGTTGGATACTTGACCAGTCAATATTTATTTTAAGAAATATTTTAATTCATGCCTTTGAATGAAATGAATGCATTTGAATTTCTTTCTATATGCCCTTGTTTACTTTTTGAGTTCTTAAGTTAGACCTAAAAAAAATTCATACTGATTGTTCAGAGATTCCAGTTTTATTGCCAAGAACTTCTGTTGTGTGTTGAAGTCTTTGGATGACAAGGGTACAGTAACAGAATGGCAAGAAGGAGAAGAGGGGTGGGTGAAGACCTGAAGACCTCATTTCCCCATGAACTAGCTGTGTCACCTTGGTAACTTAGTTCTTGGAAGCTCAGTTTCTTTATCTGTAAAATGGAGTAAGAAAAGCATCCATTTTATAATGTTGTTCAGAGGATTTAATCAGACGATATATTGAATAATATATTATTTAATATATCATCTCACTGAATTTTATTTCATCAAATTTTATGTCATATTTACACTGAATTACATTGAATTTTATATCATCAAATATATTATATTATTTGAAAGGTACTTTTTAGGCACTCAGAATATATAAGTGAAATTCGCTAAGATCTTGTCCTCCTGGAGCTTGTATTTTAGTATATGCTGTCACTCCTCTAATTTATAAATCAAAAAAGAGTGGTTTCCTTACCTTTTTTCCAATTCTATAAAAAGTTAGAATTTTCTAATTCTTATAAAAGTAAGACCATGTAGCAGGCAGGTAGACTTATTTGTCTTTTGAGAACCAGGGTATGTGAATTATATGTATGCAAGAACATGATCAAGAGCCATTAAAAATCCATGAAATGTCCACATGCTTTGAAAAAGGTCTCTTTTTCAAGGAAAAAGTTAAATGAGCTTTATTTGAGTTAAGGGAATAAATAAAATTTGTGAGAGACATTTATGAGCAGATATCTTGTCTTTGATGACCCAGGGAAAGACATTCCTATTTGTGCAGGGAGTAACTCACTTTGCTTTTATGAAATCAAAGTTAAACATCTTAATGGGTTTTAATAATCCTAAATGTCATATTGAATTTAAGTTTGGGCAATTTCAGATAACACCTCTTTTTAATTGCTATGGTTTACTTATCTCTTGGGCTATAGCATATTCTCAACACATAAAATCCTACATTTTTAAAACTTTCATATTTTGCAACCTTTGTTATGAGAAATAGAAACTTTTGGAGGCAGGCTGATTTAGATGGAAGGAAATATTTTCTTCCCCCCAGTGGATCCAAACAAGTCATTCTGCCTGCCAAAGGAAGCAATTTCCTTTCTTTGCCTTGGGATTGGAAGCAATAATATATTGGATACAATGATTTAATCTAGTTGACCTAAACTTTAATTTATTCTTTGTTTAGCATTTATAGATTGTTATATAGCCTAAAGCCACTGCAGTTTGAAATGGTACAAAGGATTTAAGGATATGCTGATTGAAATTTTACAGACAGAACTTATCTAAGCCAGTAAAAAAATAATTTCATTGCTTTATAGACGAATCGTATATGTGGGCGTGTCAATGTCATGTCTAAAATGTTAAAGATCTATAATGATAAAAGTTAGTATTTTTTATCACACGTAGTTAGCATTAATGAGGAAAGCAACCAGTTCCATCTTGTGGAATTAACTTTGGCTTTGCTAGTTCTTTGTAGTTTCTGGCAGTGTCTTTAATTGTTTGAGAAGAGACAGAGTTTGGTGACAAGAGAGGCCAAGGTTTACATTTCTTTTTTCTTCAGCAGTGACACAGGGCAAGTGATCGGCTCCATATTTTCACGTCACACTAAATAATTTCCCCAAATGGTCAAGGCCCTGGTTATTATAATTGGCATAATTTTTCTCCTTCACTGAGGGAACACCAAGTAATCTTCGGACCCAGCAACAATGAATGTTGCTTTGAGGATGCCTCAGCAAGCATTTAGCAATGATGACACTTCCACCACTTACCCATGTGCCTGGCCACATGCTTAGGTTTTTGGATGTAAGGGAGAATAGAAAAGATGTGGACTCCTTCCCAGGGCTACGTTCGTTTTCGTTTTTTAGTGGATTAAAATTATGTGGTGGTTTATTTAAAAGAATCTGCACACTTCTATCTGTAACGTAAACCATTACCCTTGTGTGGGAAAGCGGCCAGGTCTCCCTCAGGCCCACCTCCTCCATAGTTACTCATTCAGAAGGACAGTATAAAAAGTAAGATTGTTTCAAAAATTTCTAGGCCTTCGTGAAAACAGGTGCTTCCTTTGTGAGTTCAAATTAGTGAATGTATGCCGTCCTTTCAACCCAGTTTTAACCCTGGTTCTAAAGAACAAAGACATTTTCTTTGCCCTGAAGATTGACATTTGCTTGCAAAGATTGGGCACTTCCTGTGACCCTAGGTCCAATTCTGCCTCATTGCGGGGTGGGGTGTGTGGAAGGGAAGGCGGGACATTGGTGCCTGGTCTTCCACTGCAGTGGGAGGGGCTCAGAGTCTGTGCATATCTGCACAGAGGCAGGCTGTAGCTTGCTTAGATATTTATCAGGAACTTTCTGGTGCATTTACTCCATAAGTTAGCAGTGAAAAAGGCTGCCGTCCCTTTGTTCCCAGTCAATTGTCAGTGTTGAAACCTGTTGCCCCTACACCTGCTGATCTGCCTCTCCCGTCCTTTTTTCTACATTTCTCTCATTGTCCCTGCCAGAAAGCAGCCCCGGCATCTTCACATTCTGATTTCTGGAGTGGAATGAAAGCGTTTCTTTCTGTAGAGAGAGATTTTGTTTTATACAGAGCTGCCTTTGATGGGTAAGACTTCCCTCAAAAGATTTAGAACGTGAAGTGTTGGCATCCAGCCATGGAGGACAGTCATAAATTATCATTTGAACGAGGTTTCATCAAGTCTTGGTCCTGTCATCTCATTGCTGGCAGGGGATGCTGGACATTCTGTGAAACCAAGAGCTGCTTTGGTCAATGTGATTGTAATACTTTAGAGACACCATGTTGAGATCTATAGTATGAGTTTAAGGTATTCAGGCAGTTAACATGATGTTCTGAAGAGTAGGAATAATGATCCCAAATTGATGCTAAGGAATGCTTTTAATTTATACATAGCTATAGCTTTACAAGTGGCAAGATGTCTTGCCAACCTTTTCTTTGTCTAAATTTTGACAAAGAGAATAGGTGATATGATTTCTGGTTCATTTTAGAGAAAATGAGAATGAACTTTCTGGGCAATTTTTAAATTTCTGGTTGAAAAAAAAGGCAACCTGAAGCAAATGTGACAAAATGTAATATGCTTATTTCAGATGGCAGGTATAAAGATGTTTATATATTGATCGCTACTTTTCTTATTTTTTTCAAAAGAAAGAAAAAAAGTGGGAGGAAAAGGGAAGAGAGAAAGGAAGCAAAAAAGCAAATGAAAGCATGGACCCTTAACAATACTTTAAAAAATTATTTTTATTTTTTATTGATGTATAGTTGACATGCAATATTACATAAGTTATAGGTGTACACTATAGTGATTCAGAATTTTATACTCCATTTACAATTATTGTAAAATGTTG
This sequence comes from Mesoplodon densirostris, assembly GCF_025265405.1. NCBI lineage: Eukaryota > Metazoa > Chordata > Mammalia > Artiodactyla > Ziphiidae > Mesoplodon > Mesoplodon densirostris. Next base: position 13,728,869 of record NC_082665.1, read on the forward strand.
GCTATATTCCCTGTGTTGTACAGTATATCCTTGTAGCTTATTTTATACATAATAGTTTGTACCTCCTAATTCCCTACCCTTATACTGCCTCTCACCCCCTTCCCTCTCCCCACTGGTAACCACTTGTTCTCTCTATCTGTGTGTCTGTCTCTTTTTTGTTATATTTGCTAGTTTGTATTTTTTTAGATTCCACATATAAGTGATATCATATAGTATTTGTCTTTGTCTGATTTATTTCACTTACCATAACACCCTCCAAGTCCACCCATGTTGTTGCAGATGGCAAGATTTTATTCTTTTTTAGGGCTGAGTAATATTCCATTGTATATATGTACCACATCTTCTTAGTCTATTTATCTGTTGATGGACACTTAGGTTGCTTCCCTATCTTGGCTAGTGTAAATAATGCTGCTATGAACATTGGGGTGCATGTATCTTTTTGAATTAGTGTTTTTGTTTTTTTCAGGCATATACCCAGGAATGGAATTGCTGGGTCATGTGGTAGTTGTATTTTTAGTTTTTTGAGAAACCTCCATACTGTTTTCTATAATGGTTGCACCAATTTACATTCCCGTCAACAGTGTATGAGGATTTCCCTTTTCTCCGCATCCTCTTAATAGTGCTTTCTGGTGCAAAAATACCTGTGTAACTCCCATTTACCAGTGCAACAAAAAGAATAAAATACCTAGTAATAAACCTACCTAAAGAGACAAAAAACCTGTATGCAGAAAACTATAAGACACTGCTGAAAGAAGTTAAAGATGATACAAACAGATGGAGAGATATACCATGTTCTTGGATTGGAAGAATCAACATTGTGAAAATGACTATACTGCCCAAGGCAATCTACAGATCCAATGCAATCCCTATCAAACTACCAATGGCATTTTTCACAGAACTAGATCAAAACATTTCACAATTTGTATGGAAACACAAAAAACCCCGAATAGCCAAAGCAATCTTGAGAACGAAAAACAGAGCTGGAGGAATCAGACTCCCAGACTTCAGACTATACTACAAAGCTTCAGTAATCAAGACAGTATGGTACTGGCACAACAACAGAAATATAGATCAATGGAGCAGGATAGAAAGCCCAGAGATAAACCCACGTACATATGATTACCTTATTTTTGATGAAGGAGGCAAGAATATACAATGGAGAAAAGATAGCCTCTTCAATAAGTGGTGCTGGGAAGACTGGACAGCTACATGTAAAAGAATGAAATTAGAACACTCCCTAACACCACACACAAAAATAAACTCAAAATGGATTAAAGACCTAAATGGAAGGCCAGACACTCTCAAACTCTTAGAGGAAAACATAGGCAGAACACTCTATGACATAAATCACAGCAAGATCCTTTTTGACCCACCTCCTAGAGAAATGGAAATAAAACCAAAAATGAACAAATGGGACCTAATGAAACTTAAAAACTTTTGCACAGCAAAGGAAACCATAAATAAGACAAAAAGACAACCCTCAGAATAGGAGAAAATATTTGCAAATATTTTGCAACTGACAAAGGATTAATTTCCAAAATTTACAAGCAGCTCATGCAGCTCAATATCAAAAAAACAAACAACCCAATCCAAAAATGGGCAGAAGACCTAAATAGAGGTTTCTCCAAAGAAGATATACAGACTGCCAACAAACACATGAAAGGATGCTCAACATCACTAATCATTAGAGAAATGAAAATCAAAACTACAATGAGGTATCACTTCACACCGGTCAGAATGGCCATCATCAAAAAATCTACAAACAATAAATGCTGGAGAGGGTGTGGAGAAAAGGGAACCCTCTTGCCCTGTTGGTGGGAATGTAAATTGATACAGCCACTATGGAGAACAGTATGGCGTTTCCTTAAAAAACTAAAAGTAGAACTACCATATGACCCAGCAATCCCACTACTGGGCATATATCCTGAGAAATCCATAATTCAAAAAGAGTCACGTTCCACAATGTTCATTGCAGCTCTCTTTACAATAGTCAGGACATGGAAGCAACCTAAGTGTCCATCGACAGATGAATGGATAAAGAAGATGTGGCACATATATACAATGGAATATTACTCCGCAATATAAAGAAACAAAATTGAGGTATTTGTAGTGAGGTGGCTGGACCTGGAGTCTGTCATACAGAGTGAAGTAAGTCAGAAAGAGAAAAATAAATACCGTATGCTAACACATATATACAGAATCTAAAAAAAAAAGGTTCTGAAGAACCTAGGGACAGGACAGGAATAAAGACGCAGACATAGAGAATGGACTTGAGGACACGGGGAGGGGGAAGGGTAAGCTGGGACGAAGTGAGAGAGCGGCATGGACTTATATACACTACCAAATGTAAAATAGATAGCTAGTGGGAAGCAGCCGCATAGCACAGGGAGATCAGCTCAGTGCTTTGTGTCCACCTAGAGGGGTTGGATAGGGAGGGTGGGAGGGAGAAGCAAGAGGGAGGAGATATGGGGATATATGTATATGTATAGCTGATTCACTTTGTTATAAAGCAGAAACTAACACACCATTGTAAAGCAATTATACTCCAATAAAGATGTTAAAAAAAAAAAAAGACCTGTGTAAGAACTTGGTCCTGTCTCTGTGGCTTTGGCCAAGCCAACTTCCCTGCCTCCGTTTTTGTCATATTAAACTGACATTTGTAAAAGAGCATGGTAGTCCTTTTTAAAGAGATAATATCTTTTCAGAGCCAAACACACTGCTTAGTGCATAAAAGATACCTCAGCAATCTTAGTTTCCATTCATTACCTTTTCGACGTAGCATCCCAGATCTTTAGCTGAATTGAACGTAGACTCTTATCTGCCTGGTCTTCATACTGGTCTTGCTAAAATGTTGTTCTCTTAGGTGAAGTGGACAGAAGAGGTTATATTTTCCCCCCTTAGCCTAATCAGACTTATCGAGGACCAACTCTGAACCAGATACAGTGGGAATGAGATGAACCGAATCTCTGCTTCCATGGAGCTGACATGCCAAGGGGGAGATAGTAGAAAACAAATTTCAGGTGGTGAAAGTGAGATGAAAAAGGATAGGCACTGAGGGATGGGGGTATCTATTTTAGACTGGGGAGGGGGGGCTGGGAGTACTTCTCAGAGGAGGTGTCATCTTGAGATCTGTGTGGACGGAGGGAGCAAGCCTTGTAGAAATCTTGGGAAGGAACATTCCGGCAGAGGGAATTGGGTGTGGGTTGAAGAACTACCAGAGCTTGTGTGGAAAGGCAGAAAGGGTAGGGAGTGAGACCACAGCCCAAATCACCTGCAGGAGCTTCTTGCTTGGGTTTTATTTGCGTGAGGTAGGAAGCGACATACTTGAACCCCAAAACTGGCCGCTCTCCTCCTCTAAAGAGACTTCGTTAGATGTGATTTGCAGAGAAGATGGGAAATAATAGTGCATCTGTTACTTTGATTACAATTCCCATCATATAATAATTAACTGCTAGCTGTAATTAGAAGACTTCCTCTAATTTCGTTTAGCACCTTGGGGACCTCTATTAGCCTGTATCCCAATCAATTTCGCAGCCGTTAAGGGGGAAAAAGGCATATTGCTGATGAATTTTAAATCTAGCGGGGAGAATGATCCATCTGTTTGTACTCGGCTAGACTGTCTTCATTTCTTTCAGTTTATAAGGCTCCCCTAACTCTGTCCAGGGCCTCTTTTCTGGCTTGCTGATGCAGTCACGTGGCGTGTTGTTTTCCTAATTAGGACATCCTTTCATAGATAGCTGTTAATGAATTCCACGCGTCCTGCATCCTTTTGGTAACCTCTTTTGGTAACCTCTCAAATGCGGATAACAGAAATTTTCAGCTGACAGCCAAAGGAACACGTGTCCCCTCCGCAAGATAGATGTCTTAGTCAATATTTATTCTCATGTCTAGCACCTTTTACTACCCTCTTATCCTCTAGGTAAGTTCATTTATGTGGAGAAATGTAACCACATCTGTTTTCTCAGTTGGGTTGGACAATAAGTTCTCCTGTCCTAGAAAATACAGCGAAGGTCTCCTCTTTGTCTGTTTGGCATATGGGGTGACTTGCTGTGTTTAGATAACCCCGGCCTGTCTCTGCTGCTCTTGTGAAAGCCCTTCTTACGGTCACATCACCTCAGAGGAGCTCTCTCCAGCGGGTGGCTTCGCTTTGGAGGTGAGCGGTGATCTGTGTTGGGCTATTTGTTACCTCACTAGAAACAGCCCCTCGAGAAGCAGGGCCGTCTCCAGACAGCTCAGTCTTATTAGTTTTGAAATAAGGTCTGTAGCTTGTTGGTATGCACTAGGATCACTCCACACCGTAGAAGAAACCAAGACTTACCAGCAAGGACCTGGAGGGAATGGCTGCCCAGTGCTGGCAGCAGAGTCATCATCAATGTGAGCCCTGAATCAACTCATGTGTTCTGACTAGCCCGTGTGTGTATCTGTGTGTGTGTGTGTGTAAAAATGAATAGAATTATTTTTTATAGTTGTTTTGGGTTCACAGCACAGAGAGTTCTGCACACCTCTTGCCCCTCACCCCTGCCCCGACCCCCAGCCTCTCCTCTTCAAACCACCCCCCCACCCCCACCCACAGAGTGGGTCAGTTGTTAGAATCTGTGAACCTGTATCAACACGTCATTATCACCCAGAGTCCGTAGTTACATTAGGGTTCACTCTTTGTGTTGTACATTCTGTGAGTTTTGACAAATGCATAATGATCTGTATCCAGCATTATAGTATCCTACAGAAGAGTTTCACTGCCCTAAAAATCCTCTGTGCTCCACCTAATTATCCCTCCTTCCTCCCTAATCCCCAGCAACCACTGATCTTTTTATTATCTCCGCAGTTTTGCCTTTTCCAGAATGTCATATAATTGGAATCATGCAGTATGTAGCCTTTTCAGATTGTCTTCTTTCGCTTAGTAATACACATTTAAGGCTCTTCCATGTCTTTTTGTGGTTTGATAGCTCATTTCTTTTTAGCGCTGAGTAATATTCTATTGTATGACCTACCCTAGTTTATTTATCCACTTATAGACCGAAGAATGTCTTCGTTGCTTCCAGGTTTTGGCAATTATGAATAAAGATGCTATAAACATTTGTATGCAGATTTTTGTGTGGATATAATATATATGTATGTTTATATCATATATATATTAAAGGAAGTTTTATTTTTTCTGATTATGAAAAAAATATGTACTCAGTTGTATAAATTTGACAAAGGTAAAAAAAGAAAAATTTTTAAATTCAGTACAAGTTTATCTATTAATTTAATGTAACAAAACACATGAAATTGGAGCTGTCTTGGAAAATGTAGGACATATGGTAATTATATCCTATAATAGTGGTAAAGACAGGAAAGATTTAGGGGCATTCTAAATGCTGGTTCTGTTTCCATGAAAACTGCTTCTTAAGTGACGTTTTATGATAATCAACATTCAAACAAAGACTGTCAGCTTTGCAGAATAGCTAACTTAGAAGTCCCTTGAACGACTGACCTCCAAGGAGGTACTGAAATTCTTCCCTTAAAAAATCCAAATATATTTTAGCCATGACCCTTAGTGCTGGTGGAGGGGAATCATTCATGTGGAGTCCGGGGGATCAGATGCATGTATATTTTATAATGCTTGATGTGACTGCTTGGGTTGTAGGAGCGTTTGTATCTCCTGGACGTCTTCTGGCGGAGAGGTGGAGGATGCAGCTGGGGGGATGGGGGCGCATGGAGTAGCAGTGCCTGAAGAGCAACCCCAGAAGTGGACATAAGTTGACCCAGGCATCCTGTTGCTTTTCATTATTCTTTTTTTTTTTAAAAGAATATTCATAGGCTTCTTGTGAATTTTTTTTAAAATTTATTTTATTGAAGTATAGTTGATTTACAATGTTGTGTTAGTTTCTGGTGGACAACAAAGTGATTCAGTTATATACATATATATACATATAAACATACATACATACATATATGTGTGTGTATATATATATGTGTGTGTGTATATATATATATATATATATATATATATATATATATATATATATATAAAAGATAGTTTGCATCTGCTGATCCCAAACTCCCAGTCCATCCCTGCCCCGTAGCCGCACCCCCCAACCCTCAACCACAGATTTGTTCTCTACGTCTGTGAGTCTGCTTCTGTTTTGTAGATTTGTGTCATATTTTAGATTCCACATATAAGTGATATCACATGGTATTTGTCTTTCTGTATCTGACTTACTTCACTTAGTATGACAGTCTCTAGGTCCATCCATGTTGTTGCAAATGACATCATCTCATTCTTTTTTACGGCTGAGTAATATTCCAGTGTGTGTGTGTGTGCGTGCACGCGCACATGCGTGCACGCGCACACACACACACGCCACCTCTTCTTTATCCATTCTCATTATTCTTTTTTGTTTCGGTCACGCCCTGCAGCTTGTGGGATGTGGGATCTTGATTCCCGGACCAGGGACTGAACCCATGCCTTTGGCAGTGAAAGCGTGGAGTCCTAACCACTGGACCACCAGGGAATTCCCTCATTATTCATTTTTAACAAGGCAAGCAAACCATAACTCAACTTAAAAAGATTTTTTCATGATTTCTGGAATGGGAGTATATGCCTAGCAACTTTTTAAAAAAATTTAGTTTTAAATATCCACTGTCTCTTTTTGTAGAAAAGCTGGTCTGAGGCAAGAGTACAAAGTAAGGCTTCTATAACCTATGTCTAAATATATAAATTTATAAAAAGTTGTAAACCAAGCTAATAAATTATAAAATAAAACATGTTTTATTCTCCTACCTTAACAAATAAACTTTCATAGTGACCTGTTAAACTGGATTCAGATTTAGGATGTTTAGACTCCTTGAAATACCACAAGGGATATTGGAGGTGAGGGGTAGCCAGCCCCTAGCCCATGGCCCATCCTTATCCCGCCACCCCCGGCTCCATCTTGGACTGTGGACACGACAACCTACATAAACAAGCGCCCTCTACAAACCCCACAGGTGGCTGCCCTGGGGCATAAGAGTGCACAGTCTCTAACCCCACACTTGGTAGGATAGAACTAAGAAAGTCTTTGGAGAGGCTTTGCACTAGGGCCAGCGTACCTGGGTGTGTTCTGGAGAGGGGGAGGGCTGGCCTGTGTGCGTGTGCGTCTGCTTGTCTTCTGGGAAGAGCATGGCTGGTGGAGGGGCAGAGGGGGCCCCCTGATGGGCGTGCCCAGGTCTGACCCTTCTTCCCTGCTCTTAGAGATGATTCTGGAAAAAGGGACCCAGAGTCTTTTGCTACTAGGAATCTTTGAGCTTTGGTTTTGATCTCAGAAAAGTTAGCCATCGCTTTTAACATAATGAAAGTAGAGTGAGAATCGTCCACTTTTCAGTACGTTGGAATTCAGCAGCATACAGTTCAAAAGTTGTTGTTTTTATCAGGTGGATGTCGTTGTATTCTGGCGTAGGTTCATTTAGAAAGCTCTAGGCTTGATCAGATAGTGCAATATACATTTATATAAGTTTTTGTTTTTTGATTTTTTGGGGGGTCTTTTCACTCTTCAAGAACCATAATGAAGTAATGAAGTTTTGCCTAAAAGCTGACTCTTGGTCTCGGATCCTAGGGATCATGGTTTCCTTTTGAACTAATGTAATGATTCACCTCCTGGAATCTCCCTAATGGTATTCTTAATTCTCACAACATCTGTGATTGTGTAGATGTTCCCATGTTCTTAATTCTGGCTTTGAAGGCATTCTCATGAGATGAGCTCATTTCAGTACATAGGAATAGTAAAAGTCAAGGTCAAGTTTAAATTGGAAGGGGTGTTTCTAAAGGGTAGGATAGTGAAGTTCTCATACATACTGATGAATTATTTGTCATTTTTGGTAGTAATAATATAAAGGTTTTACAAACTGTTTATTAGCGAAGATCGCAAAATACTTTAGAGATGTGTGGAGCAATGAACGGTGTTGAAGTCCTGAGGTCTTGTTCTGGTGATTTCAAGTGTATTCAAGTAATGCTTTGTTTTTATATCACCAGTTATTTAATCAAGATGGAAAATATGGTGTCCATTAATATCATATGTAGAGAGGTGGGTACTCAGGATGGGTAGTGGGACTTTCCCCCAAGACCAGAGTGCTCACTTACGTGTTCTCTCACTCTTGCTTTGCAAAAAGTCTTTGTGCTCTCTCAAAAAAAAATTCTGGTAAGATTAAACAGATGTCTGTTTAAGATGAGGAAGCTTGTACAGAAAAGAGATATATTCCAGGGTTTTTGTTTTTGTTTTTGTTTTTTTCCCCCACTGCTAGAAATATCCCTGACTACTGAATGTAATGAAATAAATTTGTCACGTTGGATGTAGTGCATGGTGGGGCGCGGAATGAAGAGGCTGAAACTCAGAGTGGAGGCCTGACGTTTATGGTTATAAATGTGAACTTTAGGAATTGGTTTATAAAGAGGAACACCAGTGCTAAAATAGATAAACTGAAGCTTGTTCTCATTAAGTAGGTTAGATAGTTCATCAAATAGTGGTTCAAATCTCTCTCTCTGAAGGTTAGAAATAAGAGATTAAATGTCAGGGTCCAAGGCAGGGGATTGTGATCATCCAGTGGACTGGCCAGTTCAGATGAATATAAAATGCAGTTGAGCAAAGTGTGTATACCTGGTGCTTAGCACAGTGGCAAGCACCTCAGGACCCAAAGACCAAATCTGGTCCGCTGCCTCTTTTGTTTGTTCCTTAAGCCAGAGGTCCCCACCCTCTGGCATCTAATGCCTGATGACCTGAGGTGGAGCTGATGGAATAATAATAGAGATACAGTGTGAGTAAATATAAGGCACTGGAAACATCCCGAAACCATCACCCCGCCCCTGGTCCGTGGAAGCATTGTCTTCCACGAAACCAGTCCCTGGTGCCAAAAACGTTGGGGACCACTGCCTTTAGCTAAGACTGAGTTTTATATTTTTAAATGGTTGAAAAAAAATCATAAGGAGAATAACACTTTGTGATATAAGAAAACTGTATGAAATTCAATTTCAGTGTCCGTGAATAAAGTTTTATTGGAATGCGGCCATGCCCGTTCATTCATATACTGCCTCTGGCTGCTTTCACACTGTGGTGGCAGAGTTGAGTAGGTGTGACAGAGACCATATGGCCCGGAAAGCCTAAAATATTTACTGTCTGTCCCTTTGCAGAACATATTTGCTGAACCCTGGCTAGTGGAAACAGAGCTAGATGCTGCTGGCAGCCCATACCCTTCCTTCCATCCTCTTATCTTTTTTCCTTTTTTTTTTTTGTTTTAAATTTATTTATTTATTTTTATTTTTGGCTGTGTTGGGTCTTGGTTGCCGTGCACAGGCTTTCTCTAGTTGCGACGAGTGGGGGCTACTCTTCGTTGCGGTGTGCGGGCTTCTCATTGGGTGGCTTCTCTTGTTGCGGAGCATGGGTTCTAGGCACGCGGGCTTCAGTAGTTGTGGCAGTTGGGCTCAGTAGTTGTGGCTCATGGGCTCTAGAGCACAGGCTCAGTAGTTATGGCTAACGTACTTAGTTGCTCCGCGGCACGTGGGATCTTCCCGGACCAGGACTCAAACCCGTGTCCCCTGCATTGGCAGGCAGATCCTTACCCACTGTGCCACCAGGGAAGCCCCTCTTTTTTCTAATACATGAATGAATGGGTGTTTAATTATATTGATAGGTAACACTTACATAGTGCTTACCAGTTTCCAATTTATTTAACCTATCATAACTCTGTGATGTAGATACAATTATTATCCCCATTTTACAGGTAAAGAAAGTGAGCCATAGGAAACACAGGGAACTACACAAGTGAGCAGTCGAGATGGACTTCTGTTGACTCTGATTTTTATATTTAAAACAAACTCAAACAGTCCTGAAGTATAAAATAAAATCTAGAATAAATAACTCAAGGAAGTTAGAAAATTAATAAAAAAATGAGGCACCTTCCCTCTTTGACACTTTTTTTATTTGATGATGTGTTTCTTTGATTACTTTTATTTCCAAAGCCCCTTTTTGGATGTTAGATATTTCCCTGAGTATCCTAATTGTTTGATCCACTCATTCAAATCAGAATTCCTGTGTGTCCAGTGCTGTGCTAGACACCCGGGACACATCTGTGAACACAACAGGATGCACAGCCCAGAGTGAGCTACAAGAATATGCCATCTGCAAGCCAGTGTCTTCACATGTTCCATTTAGATTCTAGCAATTTGTATCGCTCCTTAGGTGTTCAACTACAGATGATAATTTTGAAATGGCAGGTCCCAGCGGATAGAGGAGCAGCTGTCAGATCAGGAAACCTGTCTGTCCACTGGCCCAGATCTTTCTGATGATTTGTGGCATAACCTTGGAAACGTCTTTTCATTTTCCATTCCAGATTTTCGTTCTGCAGAGTGCAAAATATCAGCAAATTAAGCTGGAATTAATGAAATCAGAGGCCCCAAATGATGTCATGAGCTCTGCTTTTTGTAATTCACAGGCTTCCTTGTTTACATGGACACAGCTTTTTGGTGTGTAACTTTAGGATGTAGATACATAAGGACAACACGATACATGCAACCAAATGTGGACACAAGAACTGCTGTTTCCCTAGGCATACCTGGAGCTGCCAGTAGGAAGGACAACCTGAATTAGGAAGGGGTGCAGTACGGGTAAGGCCAGGGCCAGTTGGGGTAGTCTGTGAAAGCACACTTGGAACTTGTTTGCAAGGCAGAGTGAGAAAACTGGGTGTGTGAAGAGGTGTGGGGACGGGATGCGCTTCCCAATTTTTTGAGTTCCTGGTGAGTTACATATAGCCCAGAGTCAGGCACAAGATAGGTCTTCTCTAAACATCATTCTGCAAACTCTTCATACTGCTCAGTGGCCCATGGCACTTAGAGAATCACCGTGTGTTTAGATTGAGACGCTAGGAATAAATAAAACATTTTATTCTAAGTGTTCTAAGTTTATAATTAAGGTGCTTGTGTTTTATACGTTTTAAAGATATTTATGATACTGAGAAATATGGTTCAGACATTACAGTACACTGTAATAGTTCACAAAGGTGAAAATGATTAATTGTCCATATTGAAGACACAGAAGTGTAATTCTTTTTTTTTTTTTTGCGATACACGGGTCTCTCACTGTTGTGGCCTCTCCCATTGCGGAGCACAGGCTCAGCGGCAATGGCTCACGGGCCCAGCCGCTCCGTGGTGTGTGGGATCTTCCCGGACCAGGGCATGAACCCGTGTCCCCTGCATCAGCAGGCGGACTCTCAACCACTGCGCCACCAGGGAAGCCCTTTTTTTTTTTTTTGAAGTGTAATTCTTAAACTAAAAATGTTACATGGGTCGCTATTTTGCACTATTTTGAATCATACACCTTTATTTATTTTTAAGTTTATTTGCTGTGCTTTTTATAGCAAAGACCTTGACTTTTTATTTTCCCCCAGATTTACTGAGGTATAATTGACCAATAAGCATTGTTTATATTTAAGGTATACAACATGATGTACATATACATTGTGGAATGATGACCACACATCACGTAACATAGTTACCTTTTTTTGTGGTATGAATACTTAAGATCTGCTCTCTTAGCAAATTTCAATACAGTATTGAAATACAGTACAGTATTATTAACTATAGTCACCACGTTGTATATTAGATATCCAGATCTTATTCATACTGTATAACTGAAACTTCGTACTCTTTGACCAACACCTCCTCATTTTCCCCACCCCCTGCCCCTGGCAACCATCATTCTACTCTCTTCTTTTATGAGTGTGACTCGTGTACATTCCACATAAGTGAGCTCATGCAGTATTTGTCTTTCTATGTCTGGTGTACTTAACTTAGCATATAATGTCCTCCAGGTTCTTCCATTTGTTGCAAATAGCAGGATTGCTTTCTTTTCAAGGACAAATTGCCTTCTTTTTCAAGGCTGAATAATATTGACATATATATATAAAACCTCATTTCCTTTATCCATTCATCTGTTGATGGATACTTAGGTTGTTCCATATTTCCATATCTTGGCTATTTTGAATAACGCTGTAGTGAACATGGGAGTGTACATATCAATTCAAGATCCAGATTTCATTTCTTTTGGATGTATACCCAGAAGTGGGATTGCTGAATCATATGGTAGTTCTATTTTTTTTTACTTTATTTTTTATTTTTGGCTGCATTGGGTCTTTGTTGCTGTGCGCAGGCTTTCCCTTGTTGTGGTGAGCAGGGGCTACTCTTCGTTGTGGTATGTGGGCTTCTCATTGTGGTGGCTTCTCGTTGTGGAGCACAGGCTCTAGGTGCACGGGCTTCAGTAGTTGTGGCACGCAGGCTTCAGTAGATGCAGTGCATGGGCTTCAGTAGTTGTGGCACGAGGGCTTGGTAGTTGTGGTTCACGGGCTCTAGAGTGCAGGCTCAGTAGTTGTGGCCCATGGACTTAGTTGCTCCGTGGCATGTGGGATCTTCCTGGACCAGGGCTCGAACCTGTGTCCGCTGCATTAGCAGGTGGATTCTTAACCGCTGTGCCAGCAGGGAGGTCTGGTAGTTCTGTTTTTAATTTGTTGAGCATTCTCCACAATGTTTTCCTTAATGGCTGTACAAACTCGCACTTGGTGTGCAAGTGTTCCCTTTTCCCTACATCCTTGCTGACACTTGTTATCTTTTGTCTTTTTGACAATAGCCATTCTAACAGGTGTGAAGTGATATCTCATGGTGGTTTTGATTTCCATTTCTCTGATGATGAGTGATGTTGAGCCCCTTTTCATATGCATGTTGGCCCTATGTATGTCTTCTTTTGAGAAATATCTATACAGGGCCTTTGTGCATTTTGAAATTCAGTTATCTTCTTTTTTTGGTATTGAGTTGTTTGATATATATATTCTTTTATATATTGTGGCTATTAACCTCTGGTAATGATTTTCAAATATTTTCTCAAACTTCATAGGTCATCTTTTCACTCTGGTGATAGTTTCCTTTGCTATGCAGAAGCTTTTTAGTTTGATGTAGTCCCACTTATTTATTTTTTCTTATCTTAGCTGTGTCAGATCCAAAAAAATTATTGCCCAGACCAAGGTATAGCAGTTTTTTTCCCTATGTTTTCTTCTATGAGTTTTATAGTTTCATGTCTTATGTTTAAGTTGTTAATCAGTTTTGAGTTGATTTTTATATATAGTGTGAGATAGGGTTCAGTATCATTCTTCTGAATGTGGATATCCAGTTTTCCCCAAACCATTTATTGAAGAGACGTTGTATATTCTTGGTTCCTTTGTCGTAAATTAACTGACCACATATGCATTGGTTTATTTCTAGGTCCTCTATTTTGTTCCAGTGGCCTAATGTCTGCTTTTAATGCAAATATCATACTGTTTTGATTACTGTGGCTCTGTAAAATATTTTAAAATCAGGAAGTGTGATGTCTCCAGTTTTGTTCTTTCTTGCTCAAGATTGCTTTGGTTATTTGGGATCCTTTGTGGTTCCATATGCATTTTAGTTTTCTTTTCCTATTTCTGTGAAAAAATGCTTGGAATTCTGGAATTTTGAAAGGGATTGCCCTGAATCTGTAGGTCACTTTGAGTAGTTATGGGACATTTTAACAATATTAATTCTACCAATCTTTGAACATGGGATATCTTTCCATTTATTTGTTTCTTCAGTTTCTTTCATCAGTGCTTTATAGTTTTCAGTGTGTAGATCTTTCACCTCTTTGGTTAAATTTATTCCTAAGTGTTTTATTCTTTTGGATGCCATTATAAATGGGATTGTTTTCTTAATTTCTTTTTTGCATAGGTATTGTTTGTGTATAGAAATGCAACTGATTTTTGTATGTGTAGTTCTAACAGTTTTTTTTGTGGAATCTTTAGGGTTTTCTGATACAAGATCATTTCATTTGTAGAGACAATTTAACTTATTCCCTTCTGATTTTTTGGATACTTTTTATTTCTTTTTCTTACCTAATTGCTTTGGGTGCAATTTCCAGTAATATGTTGAATAGAAGTGTTGAGAGTGGGCATCTTTGTCTTGTTCCTGATCTTAGAGTAAAAGCTTTCAGTTTTTCACCATTGAGAATGATGTTAGCTGTGGGCTTGTCAGATATCCTTCTATACCTAAATTGTTGAAAGTTTTTATCATGAAAAGATGTTGAATTTTGTCAACTGCTTTTCCTGCATCTATTGAGATGATTGTACGTTTTTTCCCCTTCATTCTGTTAATGTGGTGTTTCACATGTATGCTTATGTTGAACTGTCCTTATATCCAGGGATAAATCCTACTTGATTATGTTTTATGATCCTTTTAATGCACTGTTGAATTTGGTTTGCTAGTATTTTGTTGATGACTTTTACATCTATTTCATCAGGGATATTGGCCTGTAATTTTCTTGTAGTGCCCTTGTCTGGCTTTGGTAGGATAATTTTGGCCTCATGAGTTTGGAAGTGTTTCCTCCTCTTTAAGTTTTTGGAAGGGTTTGGGATGGGTTGGCATTTATTCTTTAAATGTTTGGCAGAATTCACCAGTGAAGCGATAGGGAAAGACCTTGATTTTTATTATCTCATTTTAAGTATCATCAACTGACTGCCAATTTTTAAAGATTTTGTTTTATACAGTATAAAAAGGAAGAGCACAGATACTTCAAGTCTGTGTCATTCTGTATACTACATTCCTCTCACTGGCTACTTTATTTGGAGAACAGGGTCATTGGAGTTATTATGTGTTTGGGGAAAAAAGAGACCAAAGAGCTGTTAGGAAGTTGTTAGGCTTTGTGATAATTTATTTTTTTATGTCTTTAATGAGATACAGAGCAGCCTGATAGCTAGTGGTCAGAAATGTTGAGATTGGAGATTTTATGTGTTTGATTTGCTATTGTGACTTTGTCAAAATATATAACTAATCTCTTTGCTGTTCATTTCCTCCTAACCTTAGGTTGGTACTAAACGGGCGTGAGCCTGCATAGTCATGCTTTGTGTCACCTGTGCTTTTAGGCAGTGGTTTTCATGTTTCCTTGTGGCTCTGCATACAGGTACATAATTGACTGATGAATGCTGAGACTTCTAGCCACGTGGGTCTCTGGTGTTTGCATATGAGCTCACAAAAGCATTGCATGTGAGTGATGCTTACCATTTTGTTCCATTCCTTCCCCCGTTTTAATCTCTGATTCAGGAATTTCCACTTGACCCAGTTTAAACGTCTCCTGCACAAATCTCTTCTCAGTGTTTCATTGGTCTGCTTGGTATTATAATTGAAGAAGGAGACTGCGTTATCTGTGTCCTCTCGAAAGGCTTGGTACATTGCATATAAGAACTTGTTGGGGCTTCCCTGGTGGCGCAGTGGTTGGGAATCTGCCTGCCAATGCAGGGGACACGGGTTCGAGCCCTGGTCTGGGAAGATCCTACATGCCGCGGAGCAACTAGGCCCATGAGCCACAACTACTGAGGCTGCGCGTCTGGAGCTTGTGCTCCACAACAAGAGAGGTCGTGACAGTGAGAGGCCCATGCACCGCGATGAAGAGTGGCCCCTGCTCACCGCAACTAGAGAAAGCCCTCGCACAGAAACGAAGACCCAACACAGCCAAAAATAAATAAATAAATAAAAATTAAAAAAAAAAAGAACTTGGTTTTGTTGTTAGTTTTATGTATGTATTTGTGGATTTATAAAGCTAGTATTGGAGTGCTGCTTTATGCCAGGTCCTTGCTTAGCAGTTTATATGAGTTATTTCATTTATTTTTCAAAATAATCCAGTGAGAGAGGCACTGTTTCTTTCCTTACTTTACATATAGGTAAACTGTGGCTTGGAGAAGTTAAGTGGAGCATCAGAGGTCATTCAGCTTTTGAGTGGTGGGGCTGGGATTCAAACTACTTCTGATTCCAAAGCCCCTGTTCCTACCCAATCTGGTATAATGCAAGTTGTATTAAATTAGATGTGTAGCCTGCTTTATGAAAGTTGTGTATGTTAACTTTAGAATTTTGACCATTTTAATGTACTAGAAAAACTATGGTACCAAGTACATTCCTTTTCTTTATATCGTGACTGGTAATGGGATTGATTACCTTCTAATGGACTTTTTCTTTTAAACAACTTTAGTGAGCTATAATTTACATATCATACAATTCATCCATTTAAAGTGTACACTTCAGTAGTGTTTTGTATATTCACAGAGTTTGACAACCATCCCCACAATCATTTTTAGAACAAAAGAAGCTCTGTACCATTACCAGTCACTCCTCATTTGCCCCCAAACCTCTCCACCCATCTCCAGCCCCAGGCAACCATTAACCTAATTTGTCTCCAGATTTGCCTGTTCTGGATATCTCGTATAAGTGGAATCGTACAATGTATGGTCTTTTGTGTCTAGCTTCTTTCACTTAGCATAATGTTTTCAAGTTTCATCCGTGTTGTGGCACGTATCAGCACTTCATTTCTTTTTATTGCCAAATAATATTGCATTGTATGGATTTATATATTTTATTTATCCATTCATCTGTTGATGGACACTTGGGTTATTTCCACTCTTTGGCTATTGCAAGTAATGCTGGTATGACACATTCACGTACAAGATTTTTTGTGGACATATGTTATCATTTACCAAGGAATGAAATTGCTGGGTCATACAGTAACTCTAGGTTTACTATTTTAGGAACTACCAGACTATTTTCCGAAGGAGTTGCACCATTTTCCATTTCCATCAGTGACATATGAGGCTTCTTTACATCCTTGCTAATACTTGTGATTATCTATCTTTTTGACGATAGGCATTCTCATGAGTGTGAAGTGGTATCTTACTGTGGTTTTGAGTTTTCCTCCCTTAATGGCTAATGCTGAGTGTGCATCTTTTCATGTGAAACTGACTTTTTTTTAAAGTTATTGAATGAAAAAATGTCACTTTATATTATTGTTTTTATTTTTATTTACTTTTTTTTGAATTTTTTTTATACTGCAGGTTCTTATTAGTTATCTATTTTATACATATTAGTGTATATATGTCAATCCCAATCTCCCAATTCATCACACCACCACCACCACCCTCCCACCCCCCACCCGTGCTTTTCCCCCTTGGTGTCCATACATTTGTTCTCTACCTCTGTGTCTCTGTTTCTGCCTTGCAAACCAGTTCATCTGTACTATTTTCCTGGATTCCACATGTATGCGTTAATATACGATATTTGTTTTTCTTTCTGACTTACTTCATTCTGTATGACAGTCTCTGCAAATGACCCCATTTCGTTCCTTTTTATGGCTGAGTAATATTCCATTGTATATATGTACCACATCTTCTTTATCCATTTGTCTGTCAATGGGCATTTAGGTTGCTCCATGACCTGGCTATTGTAAATAGTGCTGCAATGAACATTGGGGTGCATGTGTCTTTTTGAATTATGGTTTTCTCTGGGTATTTGCCCAGTAGTGGGATTGCTGGGTCATGTGATAATTCTAGTTTTAGTTTTTTAAGGAACCTCCATACTGTTCTCCATAGTGGCTGTATCAATTTACATTCCCACCAACAGTGCAAGAGGGTTCTCTTTTATCTACAGCCTCTCCAGCATTTATTGTTTATAGATTTTCTGATGATGCCCATTCTAACTGGTGTGAGGTGTAGTTTTGATTTGCATTTCTTCAAAAATTAGTGATGTTGAGCTTCTTCTCATGTGCCTCTTGGCCATCTGTATATCTTCTTTGGAGAAAGGTCTGTTTAGATCTTCTGCCCATTTTTTGATTGGGTTGTTTGTTTCTTTAATATTGAGCTGCATGAGCTGTTTATATATTTTGGAGATAAATCCTTTGTTCATTGATTCATTTGCAAATATTTTCTCCCATTCTGAGGGTTATCTTTTTGTCTTGTTTATAGTTTCCTTTGCTGTGCAAAAGTTTTTAAGTTTCATTAGGTCCCATTTGTTTATTTTTGTTTTTATTTCCATTACTCTAGAAGGTGGGTCAAAAAAGATCTTGCTGTGATTTATATCAGAGTGTTCTTCCTATGTTTTCCTCTAAGAGTTTTATAGTGTCCTGTCTTATATTTAGGTCTTTAATCCATTTTGAGTTTATTTTTGTGTACAGTGTAAGGGAGTGTTCTAATTTCATTCTTTTACATGTAGCTGTCCAGTTTTCCCATCACCACTTATTGGAGACATTGTCTTTTCTCCATTTTATATCCTTGCCTCCTTTGTCATAGATTAGTTGACCATCGGTGCATTGGGTTTATGTCTGGGCTTTCTATCTGTTCCATTGATCTATATTTCTGTTTTTGTGCCAGTACCATATTGTCTTGATTACTGTAGCTTTGAGGTATAGTCTGAAGTCAGGGAGCCTGATTCCTCCACTTCCGCTTTTTTCCCTCAAGATTGCTGTGGCTATTTGGGGTCTTTTGTGTCTCCATACAAATTTTAAGATTTTTTGTTCTAGTTCTGTAAAACATGCCATTGGTAATTTGATAAGATTGAATTTGTAGATTGCTTTGGGTAATATAGTCATTTTGACAATACTGATTCTTCCAATCCAAGAATGTGTAATATCTTTCCATCTATTTGTGTCAACTTCAGTTTCTTTCATCAGCGTCTTATAGTTTCTTTCATCAGCGTCTTATAGTTTTTAGAGTACAGGTCTTTTGTTTCCCTAGGTAGGTTTCTTCTTAGGTATTTTATTCTTTTTGATGGGTTGGTAAGTGGGATTGTTTTCTTAATTTCATTTTCTGATCTTTCATTGTTAGTTATAGAATTGTAAGAGATTTCTGTGTATTAATTTTGTATCCTGCAACTTTACTGAATTCGTTGCTGAGCTCTAGTAGTTTTCTGGTAGCATCTTCGGGATTTTCTACATACAGTATCATGTCATCTGCAAACAGTGACAGTTTTACTTCTTCTTTTCCAATTTGGATTCCTTTTATTTCTCTTTCTTCTCTAACTGCCATTACTAGGACTTGCAAAGCTATGTTGAATAAAAGTGGTGAAAGTGGACATCCTTGTCTTGTTCCTCATCTTAGAGGAAATGCTTTCAGTTTTTCACCATTGAGAACGATGTTGGCTGTGGGTTTGTCTATATGGCCTTTATTATGTTGAGGAAAGTTCCCTCTATGCCTACTTTCTGGAGGGTTTTTATCATAAATGGGTGATGAATTTTGTTGAAAGCTTTTTCTGCATCTATTGAGACGGTCATATGGTTTTTATTCTTCAGTTTGTTAATATGGTGTATCACATTGATTGATTTGCGTATATTGAAGAATCCTTGCATTCCTGGGATAAATCCCACTTGATCATGGTGTATGATCCTTTCAGTGTGTTGTTGGATTCTGTTTGCTAGTATTTTGTTGAGGACTTTTGCATCTATATTCTTCAGTGATATTGGTCTGTAATTTTCTTTTTTTGTAGTATCTTTGTGTGGTTTTGGTATCAGGGTGATGGTGGCCTCTTAGAATGAGTTTGGGAGTATTCCTCCCTCTGCAATATTTTGGAAGAGTTTGAGAAGGATGGGTGTTAGCTCTTCTCTAAATGTTTGATAGAATTCACCTGTGAAGCCATCTAGTCCTGGACTTTTGTTTGTTGGAAGATTTTTAATCACAGTTTCAATTTCATTGCTTGTGATTGGTCTGTTCATGGTTTCTATTTCTTGCTGGTTCAGTCTTAGAAGGTTTTACCTTTCTAAGACTTTTTTTTTTTTTTTTTTTTTTTTTTTTTTTTTTTTTGCTGTACGCGGGCCTCTCACTGCTGTGGCCTCTCCCGTTGCGGAGCACAGGCTCCGGACACACAGGCTCCGCGGCCATGGCTCGCGGGCCCAGCCGCTCCGCGGCATGTGGGATCTTCCGGGATCGGGGCACGAACCCGTGTCCCCTGCATCGGCAGGCGGACTCTCAACCACTGCGCCACCAGGGAAGCCCCTTTCTAAGACTTTGTCCATTTCTTCCAGGTTTTCCATTTTATTGGCATAGAGTTGCTTGTAGTAGTCTCTTATGATGGTTTATATTTCTGCGGTGTCCATTGTAACTTCTTTTTTCATTTCTAATTTTATTGATTTGAGTCCTCTTCCTCTTATTTCTTGGTGAGTCTGGCTAAAGGTTTATCTTCTCAAAGAACCATCTTTAGTTTACTGATCTTTGATATTGTTTTCTTTGTTCCTATTTCGTTTATTTCTGCTCTGATCTTTATGATTTCTTTTCTTCTACTAACTTTGGGTTTTGTTTGTTCTTCTTTCTCTATTCCCTTTAGGTGTAAGGTTAGATTGTTTATTTAAGATTTTTCTTGTTTCTTGAGGTAGGATTGTGTTGCTATAAACTTCCCTCTTCGAACTGCTTTTGCTATATCCCATAGGTTTTGGGTCATCGTGTTTTCATTGTCATTTGTTTCTAGGTATTTTTTGATTTCCTCTTTGATTTCTTCAGTGATCTCTTGGTTATTTAGTTACATATTGTTTAGCCTCCATGTGTTTGTGTTTTTTACATTTTTTCCCCTGTGATTGATTTTCTAATCTCATAGTGTTGTGGTGAGAAAAGATGCTTGATGTGATTTCAGTTTTCTTAAATTTACTGAGGCTTGATTTGTGACCCAAGATGTGATCTATCCTGGAGAATGTTCTGTGTGCACTTGAGAAGAAAGTGTAATCTGCTGTTTTCGGATGGAATGTCCTATAAGTATCAATTAAATCTATCTTGTCTATTGTGTCATTTAAAGCTTGTGTTTCCTTATTAATTTTCTGTCTGGATGATCTGTCCATTGGTGTTAGTGAGGTGTTAAAGTCCCCCACTATTATTGTGTTACTGTCGATTTCCTCTTTTATAGCTGTTAGCATTTGCCTTATATATTGAGGTGCTCCTATGTTGGGTGCATATCTATTTATAATTGTTATATCTTCTTCTTGGATTGATCCCTTGATCATTATGTAGTGTCCTTCCTTGTCTCTTGTAACATTCTTTATGTTAAAGTCTATTTTATCTGATATGAGTGTTGCTACTCCAGCTTTCTTTTGATTTCCATTTGCATGGAATATCTTTTTCCATCCCCTTACTTTCAGTCTGTATGTGTCCCTAGGTCTGAAATAAGTCTCTTCCAGACAGCATATATATGGGTCTTATATTTGTATCCATTCAGCAAGCCTGTGTCTTTTGGTTGGAGCATTTAATCCATTCACATTTAAGGTAATTATCAATATGTTTGTTCCTATTACCATTTTCTTAATTGTTTGGGGTTTGTTTTTATAGGTTCTTTTTTTCTCTTGTGTTTCCCACTTAGAGAAGTTCCTTTAGCATTTGTTGTAGAGCTGGTTTGGTGGTGCTGAATTCTCTTAGCTTTTCCTTGTCTGTAATGCTTTTGATTTCTCCATCGAATCTGAGTGAGATCCTTGCCAGGTAGAATAATCTTGGTTGTAGGTTCTTCCCTTTCATCACTTTAAATATATTGTGCCCCTCTGTTCTGGCTTGTAGTGTTTCTGCTGAGAAATCAGCTGTTAACCTTATGGGAGTTCCCTTGTATGTTATTTGTCCTTTTTCCCTTGTTGCTTTTAATAATTTTTCTTTGTCTTTAATTTTTGTCAGTTTGATTACTATGTGTCTCGGTGTGTTTCTCCTTGAGTTTATCCTGCCTGGGCCTCTCTGCACTTCCTGGACTTGGGTGGCTATTTCCTTTCCCATGTTAGGGAAGTTTTCGACTATAATCTCTTCAAATATTTTCTTGGGTCCTTTCTCTCTCTCTTCTCCTTCTGGGACCTGTATAATGCGAATGTTGTTGCATTTAATGTTGTCCCAGAGGTCTCTTAGGTTGTCTTCATTTCTTTTCATTCTTTTTTCTTTATTCTGTTCCATGGCAGTGAATTCCACCCTTCTGTCTTCCAGGTCACTTATCCATTCTTTTGCCTCAGTTATTCTGCTATTGATTCCTTCTAGTGTATTTTCATTTCAGTTATTGTATTGTTCTTCTCTGTTTGTTTGTTCTTTAATTTTTCTAGGTCTTTGTTAAAGATTTCTTGCATCTTCTTGATGTTTGCCTCCATTTTCTTCCTGAGGTCCTGGATCATCTTCACTATCATTATTCTGAATTCTTTTTCTGAAAGGTTGCCTATCTCCACTTCATTTAGTTGTTTTTCTGGGGTTTTATCTTGTTCCTTCATCTGGTACATAGTCCTCTGCCTTTTCATTTTGTCTGTCTTTCTGTGAATGTGGTTTTCATTCCGCAGGCTGAAGGATTGTAGTTCTTCTTCTGCTGTCTGCCCTCTGGTGTGAAACTGACTTTTAATTATAGATTTTGTGTATGTATTCTTTTGAAGTAAGTAACACCTGTGCTGGTGTTGACATTTTCGTGTCTCCTTGAGTATTATCAATTTAAAATCGCACCTAGAGTTGCACCTAACTTGCCTAAAGTCCAACCTTGGGTGATTCTTTGGCCAAGGGCATGGCCCGATGTTTTGGAAGCAGAAATTATTCATTACTTCATTGACGTCAATCTATGGGATAAATTGTATGGCTGAAAACATGCATGGGAGAAGGATAAGCTTCACGACTAGTGGAAGCGAACTAAAGATGAGGGTAAAACAGTTGAAAAGTCGTGAGGGTTAAAAGTTCAGGTGTCCTGGGGAAAGAATGAGATATATGTGGGCTGGATTTGAAGCTGGTTGGAACACACTAAAAAAATGTTCATTAATGAATCAGCACCAAACTGGGGGGATATCTGTAGTTTATACCACAAGTTGCTCAATGCCTGAAGAATACCTTGCATGGTAACTTACATGGGACACTCACTTGTTACACGAGAATACAGTTTTTTTGTTTAGCTAGGACTCATGTTTATAAGTAACAGGAATCAACTCAAGATCACATAAGTTTGTTTTTTGTTGGTTTCTTAAGGAGATTGGTGTCAAAGTTTTATAAAGATACAGAATACCTCCTAGACTATTGGTAGCTATATATCTGTCTAGGGATTATACCCATTAGGAAGGCCATCAGGATTCTGGACTCCCTGGCCCACTTGGTTCCTCTTGTCTTTGCTAATCTGTGTCATTTTTTTCTCTACTGTAGCCATTCAGTATTTTTCTCTTGTTCCTGAATTGACATGGAGTGTGGCTAAAATGTGGCTGCCAGTAGTTTCTGAACCTGAATATTACATCTGGATAGAAGACCTTTAGGGCATTCAGTACAAACTCTGAATAAATTTAGCAGCCCAGGATGGCAGGCAGAACCTGTGACATATCATTTAAAAAGCAGCATGTAATGCCCTACACAGAGTTTGGGGAAAAGAAGAAAATAGAAGAGACTGTTGTACACGTACGGGACAGGGAAGGTAGGACTTGTAGCAGTGCATATTGGAAAACGTGATGTGGTTACTAGAAATGAATGAACCCATCTTGGGCTAAGGGAAACATGTCCTGGTCCCACTGGTTGTTCATCAGTTCAGCCCAGTGCTTGAGGACTGTGTCTAGCTCCCTGACCGGCGTTAGAAGGAGAACTTTGAGAAAGTGGAGTAGTCAGAGGAGCAGAACCAAAATTAGTAATAGGAAACCTTGGCGGTGGAAACAGTAAAAAGAGACAAGACCACTTCCTTCTGCTATTTGAAAGGTTAGCATACAGAAAAGATAGAGATTTAGTCTGGTTTCTCCAGCAGAGGGGTATTGCAGAGAGGCATCTTTAAAAACCATCTAAGAAAAAATTTTCTAACTCTTAGAAACAGAGTAAGGAGTGGCCTATAATTTTGTGCTTTCTAGATGGGGCTGTATTACCATGCATCCAGGATATTATAGCTATAGGTGGTGTTCTAGATTTCCCCTGTACTTTTAATGCCATTTTTTTTTTTTTCGGTACGTGGGCCTCTCACTGTTGTGGCCTCTCCCGTTGTGGAGCACAGGCTCCGGGCGCGCAGGCTCAGCGGCCGTGGCTCACGGGCCCAGCCGCTCCGCGGCATGTGGGATCCTCCTGGACCGGGGCACGAACCCGTGTCCCCTGCATCGGCAGGTGGACTGTCAACCACTGCGCCACCAGGGAAGCCCTTTAATGCCTTTTGATCATGGTATTAGTCAGCATTTAGGCAGTATAATTGGGCCACATGGAAGTGTAATGTGTAGATGGTAGCTGTGTGAGACACATACTTGGACCTATGTTGTTTTTTATGTGAATGACTCTCAGGGTTGTAAATATGGAAAATGTTCTTTCTGCATTATTTCAGGCCTGTTTTACATTTCAGCCAGCCTCTCCATCACCCAGAAATCTCTCCAGCCATCGTGTCCTCCTTCTGCTGCGTGTGTGTTTGGGGGAACACTGACTAATTTTGATGGTAGCCTAAGTAAAACGCAATTAGGGAAATCTTGTGCCAAACACGCATCTGTTCCAGTGTTTGCCTTCATCATTGTGCATAATCAGGAGTTTGCTTTCAACACGGTATATAGCCTTTCCCGTGAAAAAGTGAAATAGAGAGGGTGCTGCAGGAGGCTTAGTTCCCCTGTGTACCACGGGCTACTGGAAAGGAAGCCTAAGACTTTGAGGGAGCATTGGTGGTTTAAGGAGGATCATTTTCTTGGTGATCGCTCTTATGGTCAGAGAGTTAGATGCATATATGAGGACTGGTGTGTGAGCACATGTGCTTGTGTCTGCAGGCACGCATGAGTGTGCACACCCCTGCATGCTGTGTGTTTTAGTTCTACGGTGGAAGCACAGTTAAGGAAATAGAGAACAAGACAGCTTAAAAAAGAAAGAGGGGACTTCCCTGGTGGCGTACTGGTTAAGAAGCCACCGGCCAATGCAGGGGACATGGATTCAAGCCCTAGTCCAGGAAGATCCCACATGTCACGGAGCAACTAGCCCGTGCGGCGTAACTACTGAGCCCGTGCGGCACAACTACTGAGCCCGCGGGCCTAGAGCCTGTGCTCCTCAACAAGAGAAGCCACTGCAATGAGAAGCCTGCGCACCGCAATGAAGACTAGCCCCTACTCACTGCAACCAGAGAAAGCCCACACGCAGCAACGAAGACCCAATGCGGCCAAAAATAAATAAATAAATAAATTTATATTAAAAAAAAAAACAAGGGAAAGATGTGGCATTCCAATTTATGAGACAAGTAATTAACATTCAGCTATAAAACTAAAAGACACTTGAAGGATATAAATAGCCTATTAATACAAAAGGGCTCTCATTTCTTTTTTAGTCTTAGTAAACAGATTTACTTTAGAAATGAAACTGAGTTTTTCTTTTCTTTTTTTTATTGTATGGGTTAATTTGGAGCCAAAGGGTGTGTGAAACTTGAAATATTTAGTATCTGGCTCTTTTGAGACAAGGAGATAAATGCACTTTGTAAAAACATAAATCTTCATGTACGTGATAAAGTTATTTATTTTTCCTTTTATATATATGAGTGATTATGGTGGAAAGTTTGAAAAAGCAGAAAAATGTGAGGAAGCGGAAATAATTGCCTATTTACGTATCAGTATAAATCATGCTCATACTGTGATATTGTTTTCTATCCTCCTTTTCCTTTATTATTTGAATATACACATGTATGATATATTGAGATATGTGCATATACATACACAAATGTTATACACTTTTTCACACAGTCACTTCAATTACCTGGATATAGATGATTATGCTCTTTTAGTGACTTTTAGTATGTTGGTGGTAATTTGAAGTCACTTTTTCTATTAAACATTGATCTTTTGATATTTATCTGAAATGCTGGTTAAATTCAACCCCAAACTGGATGTTTCTGAGGATGTTATTTAATAGTAAAGAGTATAAAGACAAAAGAACCCAAATTAAGTGTTCAGAAGTGGGCACATTGCTTGTGTTGAAAGCACAGAGAATTCTGGTTCAAGGTCTAAAACTAAAACATCTATCACGCTTGGTTATAAAGTATAGGTCATGATTTTCTAAAGAGCAGAAATTACGCCCCTTCTCTGGCATTTCTTGCTAAATTTCTTCCTGCTTCTCCTTACCACTTAAACCTAGGCCAAACTGCAGTTTTTAAGGTTTGGAAATAGGATGTTAGTCTTTTTTTTGGGAGGGAGGGGAGCATAAATATATTTAAAATAATTTAATGGTCAGAGGAATAATGAGTATTTGTTTTTCTTTTACACATAGATTCCAAAATTATCAGTTGTTCAGTCATAGTTTTGCTCTTAGAAGTTGAATAAATACTTTCTAGGAATCAAATATTGTCCCCTGTTACTTTGGAAAATTTTCCTCCTTGTTGAGGACTTGGTGTTTTCCTTCCTGCCCAGCAGTGCTTTGACAGGATGGGCTTCTTACCGGAGGTAGCATGATGGTGGGACGTACAGAACCTGTATCAGGATGACCTAGGGAGTCTCAAGATACAGAGCATCCCTCCCCAAGCCCCATGCTTGTCCATCTCTTCCTTCCTCTCTGAATTCCGGTCAAGTGAGAGGCTGTATCAGATTCTTTGCTTTTGGGGTGTGGAATGGAGTGTATGTGTGAGGTTATAAAAGTTCCCCAGATGCCATCAATGTGGGCGGAGGAGAGGGCTCCAGTGGGCATCAGGATGTATGCTTAGAGAATATTCTGTATACCTTGGTGTACAGAGGAAGCTAAGAGAAGTTTGAGAAGAAACTGTCACAGCTTTGGAGAGAAAACGTAAGACACTGTAGTGGACCTTTCTGACAGTCTACTCGGCATTCATCCCCATCTTCTTCTTACCAGCGCCTGGTGTATGACCTGCGCCCATTGAGCACTAACTGTGTAATTTGGGAAGAAGTGATTCTCCCCAGTGTTGGTATCCTTTGCAGTGCCGAGCACTGATCAGCTTGGGCCTGAGGCTCACACAGAATTTTCTGTAATTGCTCCAGAATTAACATGGAGAGGCTTTCCTGAAGACGGGCATGGCTGTTGGTTTCAGATGCTCTACAGCTGTCAAGGAGGGCGAAGCGCTTTCAGAGCGACCGCTGTCAGGGGGTGGTGTCTGGTGACCTTGGCTAGGATTAAGCATGAGTGAGAAGAGAAAAAGCATCTGGGGAGCTTTTGCTGCTGTGACTGTAGTTTTCAGGGGGCAAGGGGTGGGCAATAACCAGAGGGGATTGTAGGACCAAAGGAGGGGTTTTGACTTTAGAAGGTAGGGGAGTAGTAAGTCTATTTATGTAGTGAACGTCTACAGGTGATCATTTCCGTGCATTAGCCCAAGTTATCTGTGCCCGTTAGACTTCACCTCAAATGTAACGTCTCTCCAAATGAGCTGACGTTCTCATCTCTATTCCTCCCTTTCAAAAAAAAGAAAAAAAAACCCAAAATCCTGACACCATCTTGCTTCTCTTTCTCTGTTCCCTCCTTATTCTATTCTGCTCCCTATTGTATCCTCAGTGTTTTGCACGGTGCATGTCACACATTAGATGCTCAAGAAATATTTATTGTATGAATAAAGTAAAGGTTGGTTCTATCTTTATGTCGTCTAGGTTTGTGGCGTCTCTAGCTACCTAGTTTCTCAAGCCCTTCTCCTCCCCTTCTCTTTCCTTCTTCCCTCCATCCCTTCTCTTCATC
The DNA here is from genome assembly GCF_025265405.1 of Mesoplodon densirostris. Classification (NCBI taxonomy): domain Eukaryota; kingdom Metazoa; phylum Chordata; class Mammalia; order Artiodactyla; family Ziphiidae; genus Mesoplodon; species Mesoplodon densirostris. The sequence goes on from NC_082665.1 coordinate 13,756,262, forward strand.
TCTGTGGCTACTGTCCCAGTTTAGACTTTTGCCCTCTCTTGCCAGTCATGGCTGTTCTCCCACAGCTCTCAGTGGTTCTCAAGTTCTGACCAAGCAGAGGTTGGCCATAGATGCTCCCTTAAATCCCCAAAGCCTCCATGTTTCATATAGGGATTCAGTTAAAACCTTTTTTTCCTCTGACAGTGGTGGTGAGCAAAGGATGGGTTACAACCTGTGCATTTATCAGACTAATGTAATAGAACCATTGACAGTTGGTCCTGAAGGATTTCCTCAAGTCCAGGTGCTGAGATGCTAAGAATCCCCAGCCGGTGATTGCTTTGGTGCCTTTAGACCTCGGATGGCATAACCAGGTGATGTTTTCCTACATTTTCAGTGGGAAAAAAAGAGTTGTTACCTTCAGGTATGCTGGAGGTTATGAGAAAGTGAACAAAGTATGCCAGCACACGATGTATTACTAGAGGATGATGAGGGCTACCCATTGGACAACTGGGCGGATTATTTGTCCACCACAGTCATAGCTCATGTACATTAATGCCCTGGGTTGTTTTGATTTTTTTTTTCTTTTGATGTCTGCAGTTGAATTAATCAAATTTCAAGAATAGTCTGTTGTTAACTGGGAAGCTCACTTTGGGAAGAACCCAAGGTCACAGAGGGCTGGATCTGAAAATATGACAGTCACCCTATGACCCTGGGAACTGCCTTTCGCTCCGCTTGGTGAAGCTGAGCCAAGGAGTGAATGAATCTGAGAGCCTGTTACAGAAAACCTAGAATCTGAGTCTTCACAGAACCTGAAGAGTTAGAAGGACGTACCTTATTTGTTTTGTTGCCTGATGAGAAGGCAACTAACTATACAAGTGAGGAATGTGGGTCAGGTGCTAGGAGATCTTGTTAACAGTTATTCCATGTAGGTTGGTTAAACAGCCATGCCAGGACCCAAGTGGTTCAACCTTTGGTTCTATGCAAGGTTCAAAGTCTGTTTTTTTTCCTAGGGAAACATTGCACTTATGTCATTGTCACATTGGAAAAATATTTTATTTTTTACTTTTAAAATTTTTATTGAAGTATAGTTGATTTACAGTGTTGTGTTAATTTCTGCTGTACAACAAAGTGATTCAGTTATACATATGTACACATTCTTTTTCCTATTCTTTTCCATTGTGGTTTATCACAGGATATTGAATACAGTTCCCTGTGTGATACAGTAGGACTTTGTTGTTTATCCATTCTATATCACACTGGAAAAATATTTTGAAGGGACTAAACACATGCAGGAACAAATTGCCATCCAGTAACTCTGGAGTGTGTCTCACATTCCATTTTCATCCCCTGTCCTTTCCCTCTGACGACCCTTTGGAAGATGGTTGAGTGAATGACTCAACCTCCGTTGGCTGGACCCTCAGCTGTAAAATGAGGGGGAAGGTAAGGAGCTAACTGAGCTTTCATCTCCTTTCTGCCATTGCATCCTGGGGGCCTGGGGAGCAAGACAGCAGCCAGTCCTGTGTCCTGAATGATAAGGCAAGTGGGCAGAGCTGGCCAGGACTCCCAAGCCAAATCAACTAAAGAACTCCAGAGTTTTCTTTTGCCCCGTCTTGACTATCCATATGCTTCCAATCACTGCTTTGTGTAATATAAACTAAAACTCTCCAAGTACTTGTCTTGAAGTTATTGTCAGGGACTTTTGGTTACTGGTCAGAAAACAAAGCTCTAGTGGTTTGGGCTGTGCGACTCTGGCCCTCGTGTTGGCACTGTGTTAGTGCTCCGAAGAGCTCCATACCTGGGGGCCACACTCAAATGATCACAGACCAGGGAGGCTGTGTCAGTCAGTGAGTGCCGGGGAGACGGGGGGGCGGCAGGCAGGCTACACCCCAGGGCTTGTTGCTGTGGTCCAGTATTACCAGGTCTTTCTGTTGTTTAAGAGAAGTTGGAAATCCTGGAGTCTTCTTCTCATTTTTAAATGTTGGATCAAAAAGGAAAAAACATTTTTTAAAAAACAGTCCCACAATCCAAACAAAATATGTCTGTAGGCCACACACACCCTCAGGCCACCCAGAGGCATTTTCTGGGCGTTCAGACCACAGGATTTCTTGTACATACAATTCTTTATTGACAATTTCGAACATTCACAAGAGAAGAGTATAGTGAACCCCATACAAACTCTTCTGTTGCCCAGCTTCAAGGATTAGCAATTTATGGCCAATCTGCTTTCATCTAAAATCCCGCCCCCCCCCCCCACCACAGACACACACACACACACCCATCCTGGATTATTTTGATGCAAATCCCAGACACTGTATCATCTCATCCGTAAATATATCAGTATATGTTGCAAAAAAGATACATAAAAAACCATACTGACCGTAACTGGTTAATAATATCAAATATCTAGTCAGTTTTCAAATTTATCACCCTGTCTGATAATTTTTTAATGGCTTTTTGAATCATGGTCCAAATTATAGCCGTATATTGCCACTGATGGATGCATGTCTTAAGTGTCATAATCAATAAGCTCCGTGCTATTCTTTCTTTTTTTTCCCTTTATTAAAATGACTTAACTCTTTGACCTATCAAGCTTCCTATTTTCTGGATTTTGCTGATTGAATTCCTGTGGCTTTGTTCAAAATTTTCTTGTGAATTCAGTATCGTCAGTTTGATAGTATAGAGGAGTTGAGATACTTGTATTTTAGCAGTTTTGCCTTATTTTTCTCCTTCTACTGGAGAGTTTAGACTATAAGTTCATGCTTTACAGGGTTTTTCTCCTGGTAATAGGATACTATCCAAGGTCTGCCTAATGTCCTTTTTTCTTTACAAGTAAGAGTGTAGGGGGATGATCAGATCTAAGATCTTATCGGCCTATAGCTGGCTTTCATGGATCTATCTGAAGCCTGTATGCTTTCCTGAAATGCTCCGTGCTGCCTCATGATGTGAAAACTTGGTTCCTGTTTTTACTTTTTCAAACTCCTGGCAGCAAATAGGAAGCCCACAGAATCACTTTGGATTAGAATATTTTGGATTTGGAATCAAGGCACACTGTGGCACTCTAATTAAAAATGGTATGTGTATGGCTCAGCTCAAGTGAATAATTTGTTGAACTACAAACAGTAATTGCAGAAACGATTCACTTGGAGTTTTAGGAAGGGTTATTTGGAAAGCTTAAATCCAATTATTTTGAAATATTAAAGGCCTTTTAAAAATGGAGCCGAAGGTACAAAGTAGGGAGTTATTAATATCAGTCTTAAATGCTTTCCCTTAAAATCTTTCATGAAGTTAAAATAATTGGTGGGTTTCTTCTGTCAACTTAACCAGCAGGTTGGTTCAAGTTCCTTGAACATAATGCATATAACGAAGTTTGAATTCAGAGAAAGCATTTCAAAATTAATTCTTTTAATATGAATCTTTGCATGAAGTGTCTAGTATGACTGAGATAAGCTTCCTGTGGCCTGTTTTGGGGGTTCAGCACATTGAGTCCTTGGAACTTAGCATCCAATTTTGTTTTTTTAGGCCTTCATTTGTGGTCCATGAAGCAGTTCAGAGAAGACAAATGACCGAAAAAGTTGTACTGATAATATGATTCGAAGTAAGATGTCATTTAAAGTAAAATATTATCATATAGTGGCCCATGAAGACGCAGAATATACTAACACACAAGGACAGGTGTGTAAATAATGTGAACAGTGAGCTGACCTACAGCAGCAATCATGATGAATGATTTTGTTACTAAGCCGTGAAGAAATGAAATGTTGCCACCTTGGTTGAGAAACAAGAGGATGTCTCTTGGTTGTCTATTCCTAGCCCCAGGGAGGATGCACGAGGTCTGTCAGGTTTTCTAGATACCCTTAACTGCACTGTGCCTTTCGTAAGAAGAAACCATCCTTGCCAAATTCACTGGGCGGGTAAGCTTGGGTTGAATACCAAGGTCTTCAGGTTTCGTTGCTATGGAGATTTCTCCACAAAGAAAAAGAACACAAAACCATTTAAAATGGGTAGCTAGTGAATTAAAAAAAAAGTGTATTATGTTATTCTGATCTGTCTGCCTGGTACATCTAGTTCCATTCTGTTGACCAGGAAACTAAGTCTTAGTGCAACTTGATTTTAAAACTAGCAGTTACTGACAGACCTAGAAGTAGAACAGTGATCTCACACTCTTTAAGCCCTTTGTGCCCTCTTGGCTGTTCATGGTATTTATAACCCCCAATACTGTCGAGTCTCTTTATAAGGGGCAGGGTGGGTGGGGGGTGGATGCTGAACCAGCTTGAGTCATACAGTTGGGGGTCTCTTTCCCTCCACCCATCTCTCCTTTTCTCCCTCCTTCTCCTCTTTTCTTCTTTCTTGCTTACCTGTCTACCTGCCTTCCTGCCTTGCATTACAGTTCTGGCTCTGGAGCCAGACTTTAGGATCTATTCAAATCTGAATAGTCATGAGTCGTTTCCACACAGATTCTCCTGTGGTTCTTTGTATTCTTTTTTACACAGCTTCTTTTAGCACGCTTCTTCTAAAAATTTCCAATGAAGTATTTAATTTTTAAAAAATTTAAAAATTTTTATTGAAGTGTAGTTGATTTACAATATTGTGCCAATCTCTGCTGTACAGCAAAGTGACTCAGTTATACACATACACACATTCTTTTTTTATATTCTTTTCCATTAGAGTTTATCACAGGATATTGAATATAGTTCCCTGTGCTATACAGTAGGACCTTGTTGTTTATCCATTCTAAGTGTAATAGTTTGCATCTGCCAACACCAATACAATGAAGTATTTAAAATAGCCTCTAAGCATCATCTTTTTAATAGCTTCTGTCTTCTGGGGAAATATACAGATACTGTAGAGGAAGCCTGTGTGTAGGGTCCAGCTTCAAAGTGCTCATCATGAAGATGACCTTGAACTTTCTCCTGAGGGATGGTCTGGATCGACGGACGAGAGAGGAAGGGAAGGTGCTGCAGTGGGTCCATTGCACATGGATCCCCAAACTCAGGAGTCAAGGGCAACGTGTTTTACATCCTCTGCTAATGGAGGGGCATATTTCCATTCATTTGGGACCTGCGTATGTTAAGTAACATCTATGGGGCCATGGCAAGCATAAGGTAACTGGCTTCCTGTCTTATGTAGTGTGACAAACCAGAGTTGCTTTTGACAACAAAATCCAGCTTCAGGATGTGTGCAGTTTACTTTCTATGTCCTTTGTCAAGCATCCCAAGGGAATAATATTTATGGCTGTGCTATCAGACAGTGGGAGGCCTGGTAGCTGGGTTTGCTGTTCCTGGATTGCCCCTCACATCACACTTGGACAGTGGGATCCTGTGGTGCCAAGGAGTGTGATTCGATTCAGGGGATATGTATCAAGCACCCGTTATGTTCCAGGTACTATGAGACATGCTTGAGATAAAGGATTATGTGAGACATAGACCTTGCCCGTAAGGTACTTACAGCCAGTGCGTGAAACAGACACGTAATCACATCCATGGAGAACCGTGTGTGATGAAGGCAGAAGGAGAAGTGTATCAGAGGACAGAGTATAGACATGCCCACTGTGTGGGATCTACTGGAGAGATCTTCTCTCCTGATCACTGTCCTGAGTGTTTGGAGATTGGATCCCAAATCCTCAAACTACAGTCTGAAGACAAAATTCTGCTTGTTTCCTGTTTTTATAAGCCCCGTACATTTTACATTTTTAAATGGTTGGGGGAAACACATCAAAAGAAGAAGAAGAAATCGTAACATGAAAATTCTATGAAATTCAAATTTCAGTGTCCAAAATGAAAGAAAGCTCTATTGGAACAAAGCTGTACTGTTTCCGTATTGTCTATGGTTGCGTTTACATTACAGTGGCCCAATTAAGTAGTCACCGTAGAGATTGCATTGCCCACGTGGCTGCCATGAGAGAGTACTGCCCACAGGGTGGCTTAAACAATATAAATTTATTTTCTCGCAATTCTGGAGGTTAGAAGTGTGAGGTCAGGGTGTTGGCAGGGTTGATTCTTTCTGAGGCCTCTCTGCTTGGCTTGCAGGTGGCTGTTTTCTCCCTGTGTCTTCACATGGTTTTCCCTTTGTAACTGTTTGTGTCCTAATCTCCTCTTCTTATAATGACACCAATCCTATTGGATTAGGGCCCACCCATATGAACTAATTTTAACTTCATTACTTCTTTAAAGACCCTATCTGCAAATACAGTCGTATTCTGTCATATTCTGAGGTACTAGGGGTTAGAACATATGAATTTTGGGAGATCCAGTTAAGCCTATAATACGCATGAAGCCTAAAGCCTAAAACATTTTCTATCCACTCTTATTTATTTATTTTTTTGGCCATGCCACACAGCTTGTGGGATCTTAGTTCCCCGACCAGGGATCGAACCTGCGCCCTCGGCAGTGAAAGCTCGGAGTCCTAACCACTGGACTGCCAGGGAATTCCCTACTATCTGTTCTTCACAGAAAAAATCTGCCCACTCTGGCCTGTGCCATTGCACAATTTTGGTGCGGTCTGCTCGTCCTCCTTATTCTCCCCTCCATCAGCACACACCCATTTAGTTGTAACTGTCACCATTCTCTTCTTAGTTTATCCATCCATCCATCCATGATCCATCCATCCATGGTTTTCGGCCACCATGGCATCAGCTGCTCCAAGATTTGTTTACAGAGAATACAGAACTCTTACCAACCACTCCTGCAGGTTGAGCTGTGTTGTACTCTCCGTCCGTGGCTGATGTTCTAGTGTTTTCCCCGTTCCACTATTCCACTCTCAAGCATAGATTCCTCTGCCCCCCAAAACTCAACCCCAGTTGCTGGTTGCAAGGCCCACAGAGTGGGTATTCAGCAGAAAACTCTGAAGGGCCTCTCATTTGATCATAATTTTAAGTTGAGAAATGGAGTCCCGTTCATTAAGCTCTGAGAGAGCTCTCTAGAAGCAGTTTCATTTTTACATGGCTCTTTGCTTTAACAAATTTACTCCACCTGGGATACTTTTAAATCTTTTGTGGCCCATAGAAACGTAAAACAATGCCGTACTGGGGCCTCTAAACGACTCTAGGAACTGGGCGTTCTGTGAAGCTCACCATGGAATTACTTAAGAAAACAATTGGCTGGTGCAATGAGGAATACATTTTTACCTTCTTATAAAATGCTGAAATTATGTGCTTTATTATCAAGATAATGGAGAGATGTATGAAGTCAATGCAAATGACTCCTGGGGCTCTGAATGTTCTCCCCCGTTGTCAAGGAGCGATTTTGCTCTGTGCTTTTCCTCACAGTGTTTCTTCCTTGAAATTGAAGATCACCGATCTCTTTTTAAGCAAAATGCTTCAGAAAATATACAGGAAGGGGCTATTTTTTTTCTTTCTGTCGTTCCATTACATGTGGTTGCAGAGGCATTTCCTTTGGTTGCCCCAAGCACGGAGTTTCCTCAAAACTAGAGACGTTTCTTTTGGAAGAGCTTTACGATCATAATCTGGATATTGCAGAAGCATCTTTAGCCACTGCTCCATTTTCACTTCCTAATTTGGGGCTGATCACCATTCTCACAGAAGAGAGAAAAATCTGAGATATTCGCCATATGGTCATTCAACATTTGGAAAAGAAAAAACAAAGATTAAATAAAGAAATAAATACAAAATTAGGGAGAAAATGCACACATAGGGTACAGTTTTAAAAGAAATAAAAAGAGAAAGCTTAGATTCCGCTTATAAGCGAACTTATTTACAAAACGGGAACAGACTCACAGACTTAGAGAATGAACTCATGGTTACCAGGGGGAAGGGTTGAGGGGAGGGATAGTTAGGGAGTTTGAGATTGTAGGTATGCACTGCTACATTTAGAATGGATAACCAACAAGGACCTACTGTACAGCACAGGGAACTCTGCTCAATTATATAACAACCTAAATGGGAAAAGAATTTGGAAAAGAATAGATACACGTATATGTATAACTGAATCACTTTGCTGTACACCTGAAACTAACACAACATTGTTAGTCAACTGTACTCCAATATAAAATAAAAAGTTAAAAAAGAAAAAAGAGAAAGCTTAGGTACTCACAAAATATTTTTTCATCAACACGTTGTATAGAGGTGTGCTGGGGATCGCAGGGACAGATCTTTGCTTCTTACTCCAGTAAAATAGCAACATCAGCAATAAAACCATAAAAAAAAGAAAAAGAAAAATGAAATCCCAACGCTATTAGTTAGAACTTTGTGTTTCAAGGTTTAGAAACCCAAGTTGATTTAACGTCCAAATGGGAACATATTGGACCCTGTAAGGAGCAGGATAAAGCTGGACTCGGGGAACAGTTGGATCTAGGGAAGTCCACACATCAGGCCTCTCTTTCTGTCTTTCATCCCCGTTTTTCCCTGAGTCAGATTAGATTTTTCTCAGTCTAGTTTGAATGCAGCAGAGACATGGCTGCCAGCAGCTCTAGGCTGACTTCCTCAGTTTAAAAAATAATTCCCAGGGAAGTTCTCTGATTGGCTAATATATATAGTTAACCCAGCTTTGGACCAATCACTGTGTCCAGGGGCTTGAGATTTAATGATTATCCTAGCCTGGATCATGTGCTCATCTTTGTGTCTGGGGATGGTGGAAGGAGAAGGTGTGGAGGTGTGAAGTGTGCAGAGAAAAATAGTAACAAATAAAGGAGGAAAGGAGTGGTTCCCATCACCACACCTAGGCAAAACAGACATCAGAGAACATGATGTTCCTGTTTCTAGGCTGGATACTAATCAGAAATTAAAGAAATTAACTGCCTCACTGTGCAGGTAGGAAAGATAGAGTGCTCATTGCCCAAGAGGTGATAGATGGGCCTTTCTTTAAAAATAAAAATATAGCATATTCATGGGTAATGGATCCATGATTCGTCATGAGGACAAAGGCAAACACTGTTGGGTGGATGGCTTGAATCTTTGGGCTCAGTGTGGGGATGACCACCACACCTTTCTCACTTCCTTTCTGGTGCCCCTGGGTTGTAAGCCTTGGGCCCATAGCTCATGCTGTCCAGGGACTCCAGAGAAGAAGTGGGGAAGAGGGTGAGGGTGCTGAGTCCACTCTTACCTGCAAGAGGTATATTCTTATGCTGGCCATATACATAAACATGTATGTATATATGTGTGTGGGGGTATATACTTACATAAATATATATGCCATATCTATCTATCAATCATCTAATCAATTATTTTTATGACAATATTCCTTAAAGAAGACTCACCAGAATCTATAACCATATGACGTCCTATTAGTTTAATGGTTGGAGGAGAATGCCTTGATGCACTAAGTATCCCCTTTAGAACAAGTATGTCATCTTATGTGTCATTAACTGTCTTACTCATTAAACTTTTCAGAGATTTTTATGGAGCACTGCTATTTATACAGGATTTTATATCTATAGCCTAAAAGTAAGAGGCTGTCTTGTTTCGGGAGAGGGTTACTATTTGGTGAGAAATATTTTTCTCCAAGATAGTTAATTTTCATGTGGATTTTATTAACTCTTTTTTTTTTTTGCGGTACGCGGGCCTCTCACCGTTGTGGCCTCTCTCGTTGCGGAGCACAGGCTACGGACGCGCAGGCTCAGCGGCCATGGCTCACGGGCCCAGCCGCTCCGCGGCATGTGGGATCTTCCCGGACCGGGGCACGAACCCGTGTCCCCCGAATCGGCAGGCGGACTCTCAACCACTGCACCACCAGGGAAGCCCTATTAACTCTTTTTAAATTGTGAAATCTGCCACACATCCAGAATAGTAGACTTGAATGTACTGCCTAATGGGGGTGTGGTCACCACCAGCTCAAGAAATGGAACCTTGTCAGCCCTCCAGAAGTCCTCCCCTCCATCCTCAATCACAATCTCCTTCCACCTCCTAAAGATAACAACCGGGCTAGACTTTTATGGAATCATGTTTTTGCTTTTCTTCACAGTTTTATTACTCAAGTATGTCTCTCTGAGCACTGTCGTTTAGTTTTGCTTGTTTTTGAACCTTATATGAGTGGGGTCACTCTTCACTTACTATTTTAGGTCTCACTTCATTTCCTCACTTTTTAAAAATGAGATTCATTTCTGTTATGTGTAGGTCTAATTGTCTATTTTCATTAGTACACAGTTTCACTGTATGAATAGACTGTAACTGATGTAGCCATTCTAGTGCTAGTGAAATTTGGGTTAGTTCTAGCATTTGGCTACTGTGAATAACACTTCAAAGAACTTTTGGGGACATCTTTCCCAGTACACACGTGCATGCATTTCTTGGGGTTTATCACTAGGAGTGGAATTGCTGACTCTTCATCTTTAATAGAGAAAAGGTGGTTGACCCAGTTCCATGCTCCCCAAGAGTGTAAAGGAGTTCCTGGTGTTTCAGGTCCTCAGGGACACCTGGCATTATCACTCATTTTAATTCTAGCTGTTCTAGTAATAAGTGGATTTCCTGGATTTAATTTACATTTTCCTGATCATCAGTAAGGCTAAGCTCCTGCTCATAGGTTTATAGGCCATTTGGAATATCCTCTTTTATGGCCTGCCTGTTCAAATCACTTGTCATTTTTCTATTTGGTAGTTGGTCTTTTTCTTATTGATATATTGTGTGTGTGTGTGTGTGTGTGTGTGTGTGTGTGTGTGTGTGTGTGTGTGTTAACATTCTGGATAATATCCTTTTGTTGACTGTATGAATTGTAAAGATTGTCTCCCAGTGTGGCTTGTCTTTCATTCTCTTATTTATTTTTTAATTAAATAAATACGTTTTTATCCTGAATGTAATAAGAATTATTAGTAATTTGCCTTTTATGTCTGACCTATTTAAATAAAACCTCTTTTTGACCCAAGATTACCCATAGGTACCTGAGATGACAAAATCTTACATAAATGGTATTTTTATCCTTCCCAGATAATACTGGGATATTAGAGTAATTTAACTCTCTTTGCCCCCAGCTGGTTTATAGGATACTGTTATAGTATGTCATTTTTCTTTTATATTATTATTTTACACATCCTAAGACGTTATGATTTTATCACTGTCTTCAATGGCCTTTACTTCTACAATATGGAATTCTCAGTTAGCAGCTCTTCTCTTTGAACACTTAGAAGAACCCGTTCATCATCCTTTGGCTTCTGTTGTTCTGTGGAGAAGTCAGCTGGCCACCCAGTGGATGGTTTGCAGGCATCAGTCTTCTTCTTACTACTTGTACCATTTTTCTCTCTATCTTTGGCTTTTCCAGTTCTGTGACATGTCAAGGTGTACATATCTTTTTATTTCTTCTGTTTGGGGTTTGTAGGACTTCTTGGATCTTTGCCTTTATGAATCTTGAATTTGTGTTTTTTGGGAAATTTCCAGCCTGTATCTCTTTTGGCCTTTTCTCCCGGCATGTGGCACCCTTTTGCTGTATTCTCTGTGTCTCTTAACTTCTCTTTCTCTATTTTTCCTATTTTTGTCCCTCCCTTCTACCAACTAGTGTTGTAAGAAAGAAATACTATTTATTCACTCAACAAATGGTCTTTTTGGTCCTACTGTGTGCCAGACACTGTCCAGGGTAGTTGAAATACTTCAGTGAACAAAAGAGACAAAGATCTCTGTCTTTGGGAATTATCATTAAGTAGTAAACAGTAGTTTGTTAATTGTGTTAGCTATCATTAATACGTCTTCATTTTAATTAATTAAACTTAAATGATATGATGTGTTATGGAAAGCAGATCTGCTTTGGGAAGAAGGACAGTCTGTGGTGGGGAAGTGCACCCAGTTAGGGTACAATCATAATAAGGTACCACTTGAATGAAGACTTAAAGAATGTAAAGGAATTAGCTAACTGCATATCTGGAATGTTCCAGAAAGATGGATCGTGTCTGGAAAGTTCAAGGAACATCAAGGAGGCTAAAGGGGTGTGAGCAAAGGGAGAAGGAGCAGAAGACGAGGTCAGAGAGGTAATGATGAGGCCCGAGCAAGAGGTGACAGGCTTTGTAGGCCCCTCCTAGGAGTTTGGGTTTTACCCCTGGGTTGAGCAGATGAGGGATGTGGTCTCATTTTCACATTAAAAGGGTCCCTCTGGCTCCTGGGATGAGAATGGACTGTAGATGGGCATGTGTAGAAACAAGGGGACCTGTAGGAGGCTGTGCTGTGGTCCAGCAGGGAGAGGATGCGGCTCAGAGTATAGTGTCAGCAGTGGAGGTGTTGAGAAGTGATTTAGATTTAGAGGTAAAAAAGTCATATTTTCATACCTATGAAAAGGCTCCAGTAGAGTGAGGGAATTTGGTGGTGTAGAGGAGAGAGAGGGAACTTGCTAGAACATTGTCCTTGAGTGGAGGGAGGGGGATGCAGAGGTCTAGTCACAGGTGGAGGGATTGGCTTGAGGTAGGATGTGGATGGTTATCTAAGATCCCAGGCAGCAGGGTAGGGTGGGTACAGATAGATGCTTGTTGGTAAATATAGATAGATAGTCTAGGAAGTGGTGGTGGTCCTATGTGATTGCTTCAATTTTGTAGGAGAGGTAGGATGAAACATCATCAGCTGAGAAGCAAGATGGGGAGAAATTCTTGGGCATCTGGGAAGAGAAGAGTAGATGGGAACTTCATGAGTGGGTGTGAATGGACTGGGGACTTTGGTTTTTAAAAAATTTTAAATTTTTATTGGAGTATAGTTGATTTACAGTGTTGTGTTAGTTTCTGCTGTACAGCAAAGTGAATCAGCTATACATATATATATCTCCACTCTTTTTTTAGATTCTTTTCCCATATAGGCCATTACAGAGTATTGAGTAGCGTTCCCTGTACTATGCAGTAGGTCCTTGTTGGTTATCTATTTTATATATAGTAGTGTGTATATGTCAATCCCAATCTCCCAATTTATCCCTCCTCCCACCTTTCCCCTTTGGTAACCATACATTTGTTTTCTATGTCTGTGAGTCTCTTTCTGCTTTGTGTATAAGTTCATTTGTACCATTTTTTTTAAGATTCCACACGTAAATGATATCATATGATATTTGTCTTTCTCTGCCTGACTTCACTCAGTATGACTGTCTCTGGGTCCATCCATGTTGCTGCAAGTGGTATTATTTTATTCTTTTTTATGGCTGAGTAATGTTCCATTGTATATATGTACCACATCTTCTTTATCCACTCCTCTGTCAATGGACATTTAGGTTACTTCCATGTCCTGGCTATTGTAAATAGTGATGCAGTGAACATTGGGGTGCATTCATGAGTGGGTGTGAATGGACTGGGAACTTTGGTGGGAGATCGCTGGTTTCATTTAAAGGCACTTGATATTAGTGGTCATGGGTTTAAAGTAAGACAAGTGGGTTGTTTTTTTGTTTTTTTCCCCCCTCAGCCAGAGTCAACCGTCTGGGTGCGGGTACAAATCAGGCACTTTGTTGGATTTGACCACGTTAGCATATTTGCCAAACAGATGGGACCAAGTAATAGAGGGGCAAGGAAGTAAGAAAGAGAATTTAATGATGGGCCATGGAGGGCTGTGAGGAAGCAAGGCTGGGAGGGCCAGCAAAAGGTGGAGGGATATTTGGGTTAGGGCCTAGGAGGATGGGAGCCAGTGAACTGAGGGTGGGATCCTTGAGGTTGACTATATATGGAGGCGTTATTCGCATCTTTCCCCCTTTCTGTTAACAACCTTATGTATTTTGGGTATTCTATAGGAGCATTTCCACGTGTAGATGTATTTCTGATGCATCTGTGGGGAGGAAGGTGATCTCCATGTCCTACTCTTCTGCCATCTTCTCCTGTCTCCCTCAACCCTATGTATTTTGGAGATTCAGCATGCAGTGTCTTGAAAATTCTTAGTGAGGGTTACAAGTTGCAAAGCCCAACTATGTGCGTATTGGTGGAATAAATGTATACTTCTCCCCTTGTTCACTACTATTTCCCTTCTTGCTATGTGGGATTCTAAAGGAAAGTGGCAGAGAACTTTGCTCTGTGGTTTAAGGAGCGATCTCGGGCCTGGGTGGTCTTGGTCATGCTTCTCATCTTGGTTATCATCACGAGGGTGTATTCAGTTTCAGTCCACAGATATCTGTTGAGGGTCCACCATGTACCAAGCACTCTTCTAGGTACTTGAGATAGAGTTGAGAGCAAAATAGATAAAAGTCCCTGGGCTTCCCTGGTGGCACAGTGGTTGAGAGTCCACCTGCCGATGCAGGGGACGCGGGTTCGTGCCCCGGTCCGGGAAGATCCCACATGCCACGGAGCGGCTGGGCCCGTGAGCCATGGCTGCTCACGTCCGGAGCCTGTGCTCCGCAACGGGAGAGGCCACGACAGTGAGAGGCCCGCGTACCGCAAAAAAAAAAAAAAAAAAAAAAAAAGTCCCTGTTCTTGCGGAACTTACATTCTAGGGGGTGGGGAGAGAAACAATAAATAAGAAAATAGGAAAATAAGAAAATATTTAGTGTGTGTATAAAGGAGGGGAAAATAAATCAGGGTGGTGGGAAAGGAGGTGTATCGGGGGAGAGAGGTGGGGGAAGGCAGTTGGGGGCATGGCTGGGAGGACCTCACAGAGAAGGTACCTTGAATAAAGAGCTCAGCTCTGTGGTCCATGTATACTTAGAACAAATGCTGGGCCCCATGGGAGCAAATAGCACGAGCTGGCACCATGGCCTTATGAAAACGAAATCCCACGCTGATGCCAAAGGCCAAGAATATTGTTGTTGGTTATTGAAGTCCACTGAGTCAGTAGGCTCCATGTATGTGCTAGTGGCGTCTATGAGACTGGAAATAGGCAGTTCATTAACAGCTATATTTGATTTTTTTTGGGGGGGGGAGGGTAGGGGGTCTTCCTTCAGGAGGCTGCTGACCTCAGACCCAGCCGCCCTGACTAATTTTTGCCAATGGAAAGTTGTGTGTGGACGGGATTACAGCTGTTCTTTAATGGGCTGAGTTCATCTGTGGCCAGCAAAACCAACAAAGGCTCTCAGGATACAGGACTTCGGGAGGAGTGAGGAGTCTGAGTCATAAGCCCAAGCCTGAGCAAGTTGTGTGAGCGCGTTGAAGCCGAGCCAGCCCTCTGCAAGGATTCTCAAGCTTGGCGGATTGGCATCCTTGTGTGACCCAATGCTGAGAAATTCCTTTTCTCAGAAGCCACGAAGCTGGGGGTGGAAGACTGAGCTGTGGTGTTTCAGGTGATCTAGTGAAGCAGTGGTCAGCCTGCTTGCATGAGCCTCCTCTATACCGACCAGCAGGCATGCATAACTCTTGGTACCTACGTCAAGAGCAGTGTGTCATCCTGTGAATCACCTGCTCTACGTTACCGGGAAGTCTGGGAGAGTGTGAGCTGCTTGAGCTCAAGCAAGATTCTGCTCATTGTGTATTTCTTTTGGCTGTGAACCAACGTTGCACATAGGTTACTATAAAATACCCACCCGATGATGATCTCAACCTGGACCTTGAACTTGCCTCTTGCAGGAGATCTTGCTTATGCGAAAGGCCCCTTTGAACGTATTTAGAAATTTTCTACATGTGTATTAGGCATATTCCTTGACTGTTGCCCAGTTTAACTTGCTCATCTTAGATACTTTGTTCAGTCATCTTTCTCAGACGGGGTGATGATGACCTTCTAGGAGCTTTGTGACAAACCCTGAAATATGTTCTTTTCCTGCTACATTTGGCCTTGGGAGGGAGATGAGGTACCCCGTGAGTAAGTGCAGCCTTCAGGAATCACACTCAGCTCTGTGACTTTGTGAGCCCAGAATCTGAATACTAAAGGTGATAAGGAGAATACCGACAAATGCAATGCATGTGAGGCTGCCCAGGTCAGTGACAATGACAAGGCTACAGGCCAACTGTAGCAGTAAGATCTGGGAGAGCTGGGGTTCCAGCCTGAGTGAGACCAAGTTAGAATTTCAAACGTGCCTCCTACTTGTTGAGTAGCTTCGGGCAGGGCAGCTCACTTAACCTCTGTGTCTCAGTCTCTTTTTCGTAAAATGGGTCCAGTCATAGTACTTTGTTGAGTTGGCATGAGGACCAGGTACAAAAATAGATGAGCAGACCCCAGCCCTATGGTTTTCACAAAGTACTCAGGAAATGTCAGTGACAGCCTTGCATAGCCTCATGAGCAAAATACTATTATAACCCATTTTACAGATGAGGGACTGAGGCTTTACAAAAATTTAGGTGATAGGCTTCTGACCAGAAAAGGAATTTCTGGCCAGTCTAGGTCTGTTAAATGGGATAAATGTGTAAAATGTGTGTTAAAATGTGTGCCATTTAGTACTTTCAGTTGGTAATTTGAATTTGGTTTATTTCCTCCTCTTTCGGTTCTGGACTTAGATCCCACCCTCTCTGTCTTCATGTTCTGCTTTGACATTTGGGATTGGGATGGGTTGCTGGAAGTGGATCCATGACATTCCGTACAGGTGTGACACCTGGCACCTGGGAAAGCTCTTGATGTGCAAAGGTGTGCCTCGTTTTGCCTTCATGCTTATAAGAGATTTAATTTTATAGATTAGACAATCCCATTTTATCACTTACAATCAGAGAAAAATTTGCTCTTTCAGGTGTAGGATTAACATCTTGGTGATGTGACAAGGAGAAAGGCACCTTTTAAAGCTTGGTTAATGTGCTTAAAGTTTCGATTACTTTTGTTTTTAACGGCAGGATTTTGAAAAGCTACCTGTACCTGAGCCAGTAGGCCGAAAATGATGTCTTTTTTTGAATCATTAAAAAAATTGTGGTTAAAAAATATAGAGCATAAAATTTGCCATTTTAACCATTTTTATGTGTATAATTCAGTGACAGTAATTACATTCACAATGTCATACAGCAATCACCGCTCTTCCGTTGCATGTGGGGTCTTCCCAGACTGGGGCACGAACCCGTGTCCCCTGCATCAGCAGGCGGACTCTCAACCACTGCGCCACCAGGGAAGCCCAATCACCGCTCTTTACGTCCCAAACTTTTTCATCACCCCAAGAAACACTGTAACCATTAAGCAATAACTCTCCATTTCCCCTGCCCCTCAGCATCTGGTAACCTCTAATCTCCTCTTTCTCTCCGTGAATTTGCCTATTCTAGATATTTCATATAAGTGGGATCATGCACTAGTTGTCCTTTTGTGTCTGACCTTGTCACTTAGCATAATATTTTTAAGGTTCGTCTGTATTGTAACATGAATCAAAACTCCATCCTTTTAATGACTGAGTAATATTCCACTATGTGGATCAGACCACATTCTGTTTATCCATTCAGCTGCTGATGGACACCTGGTTTGTTTTCACTTTCTACCTATTGTGAATAATTCTGCAGTGAACATTCATGTACACGTGAGAAATGATGCTGTTTTGCAGCATCTGTAGAAATACATTTTAATTTCTTGGGACTCTAGGAGTAGGGCTTCCCTAATTGGGGGAGTCCTTGTCTTTGACCATGGCACCTCCATGACCCCTTGGGCGTATATGAATGTGTCCCATATCTCTACCAGTCTTCCTCCACAGTCTTGCCAAGGTTACCACTGTAATTTGGGAGGATGCTGTCTGCTGGTGAATCAGCCTGCCTTCAGCCATCCTAGCTTGACTGTATCCTTCCATCCCAGGTCTCTGATCCTCTTGTTTGCTTCCTTGGGATTAAGCCAAGAAATTTCTCATGCATCCAGTTATTATGGTTTGCTCTTAGTTTCAGATGGGATCAATGTATATCATTTTTTATTTATATATGCCGTTTGTACTGTGTTGGGGTACAAAATTATATTTGCATATACTGTCTTTTATGTTTATTTTATGGAATTTTTTTTAAAAGCAGGTAATAATTGAGTTGGTGGAATGTACAGCAGTAGATCTGGCTTCTAGGCTGAATCTGCCATCATTTCATTCTGTGAGCCTGAGGGGGGGGTCACTTAACCCTCTGACCTCAGATGAATGAATGATTTGTAAGATCCCCTCCCCGCTTTCTGCTCTTATGTATATGGGTCTAGGACCCTCCATGTGTCTATTGCCTTACCTCAGGCCATTTAATATTTTGAGATATAGGCTTGTTGTATTTCCTGATTGAAAATAACCTTTGCAGTTGGATCTTTGTTTAGGGAAAGTGGCACCATGTGCTCCTAGAGACCATAAAATCTCATGCCTGAGTGCTTGGAAGGGAATGCAAGACACGTGGATTCCCATTAGCATATTCGCAACATTAGAAGTCCCCTAATTTTAATTGATTATGTCCCTGTCCCTAGCAGAGAACTCTGTCGGGTGTCAGGTGTTAGAAATGCCTCTGTGGGTGTGGTCCTTTTCACCATTGTACCCAAGTGCTTGGTGTGTCCTTCCCACCCAGCTTCACCTGGATACGTTCTGGTCCAGAAAATGTGAAATGACAATTACTGATGTATTTTAATATAAAATAAAAGTATTCTCACTCATGAAAAACAAAACCAAATACTATTTTATGAGCTGTCCCTGGTGAGCGCCAAGGGCTGATGTGGCTCACTGCTAGTGACACTCTTGAGGGGACTTGATGCTTCTCCACAATAGGGGCTTGATAGGGAGGGCTCAAGAGGTCTCTCTGTGGCTCTGGGGTCTGGGAAAGGCCCCTGCTCCCTTATCTGACATGTACCTAGTGTCTCAACTATACTTTATCCATTACCAAAATATTGTAGTAACAGCAACATAAAAGCATCAAAAACATTCTAAACACTGCCATAGCTTGAGATACAGGCTTTGCTTCTTTCCTGATTGAAAACTGACTCTGCCTGTGTAGTGCCCTTGACTGTTTAGGAAAAATATTAGGCATGTGCCCGTACAAAGCCTGTTAACCTATGCAGCCCATTGTCAAAGGCATCGATTCCAACTTCCCATTTTACTGAAGGGGAAGCTGGATGGCTTGCTTTAAGTTTCTCACGTGGCTGTCGGTGGAGCCTGGACTTGAATAAGGTCGTCTTACTTCCTGTCCTTGCTTCTCCCAGGACCAGATCAGGCCTCCGCAACGGGAATGCTCCCTGACCCGGCTTTTCCAGGAGGCTCTACAGTACTGAACGGTAAGGTTATCCTGGCTACATGTTCTTTGGAAAGAAGGCAGGTCTGCAAATTAGAACTTGACTTCTTACCTTTGTCCATTCGTTATTCATCGTGATCCGACTGTCAGTGCCAATGGTAATTATTACTGTTTATTGTGGCCAAGCAGAGAGGTGCCTGAGAGATCCCACACTAGTGAGAACACAGGTGCTCTCACCCCCAGGAACCACATGTACCTCTTGTGCAAGGCACACAGGGCCCTTGGAACCAACAGCTTCACTGTGTGTGTGGGTAGGACGGCATCTGGCTCCATATGGGCGAATGCTAGTAGGGGCTAAGAGTTCACAGACTTTTCCTCTGTCTTCTTTGTCACCTTTATCCTCTGGTTGCACTTCCTCCCCTCTCCCCTTCACCCTTCCAGTTACAAGCGTGGGTTCAGTCATACGTATGTGGGCCACCACTGAGTCCTGCAACTCATGACCTTGGCATGTGAGATAAATGTTGTTCTGTAAAGAAATGTAATTTGGGGCAGCGAAAGCCAATGGGAATTTTAAAATCATGGAAACATATCATTGGAAGATAGAGCTAGGAAGCCAGAGAAAATTAATTTGAACACCATCATTTAAATTGTTGAGGAAAGTGAAGCCTCCAGATTTTACGGAACTTGCCACACACTCAAGTCACTGCAGTGTATTCTGGAGGTGGCCTCTAAAAGCAAGCTATTAGAGTTTGCTTGGCCTCTTTTTGGCAGACGTTGTACTTCTCAGGAACATTTCTGCTTATTGGTTAGGCATTCGGTTTTCAGACAGAGAAAACTATGTCAAGAGTCTCTAGGTTTGGTGGGTACAGAGTTTAAAGTTGTAAGACGTTCTTGTATCAAATCAAATTTAATGAGGGCTTTGCATATCAAGACATTGCCTGAAAGGACGAACCTTGGGTTTCTCTCAGAGAGAAGGAAGGCCTCGGGGCTGAATCAAGGGTTTTCAAACATGTCAGTTTCCTGAGCGGGTCCTCAGATCACCAAGCCCGGGAGTGGGTGGGATGGATCCATATTTAGACTTTCAATCAGCTTCAAATATAAAAAATTGATTTTGGCAATCAGTTGTCAGCCAGCTGCAAAATGTATTCACGAATATGCTTCTGAATTTCCATAGTGACATCATAGGATTAACGGGATCTGTAATTATGCTGGGGAATCGTCTTTTTATTTGGATTCAGCTCATTTGACTGTGTTAATTAACACCCCTTCTGGGCGTCACCTAACTTGATGAGGAGAACACACTTTCTCCCCAGCTTTGTTGCTGATACAAGGTGACACAGGTGATGGCAGGTTGGTGTGAGCACTGCTTACCTTGTTCCTGGGAACCCTCCTTCCTAGCTCCATATACAAGCTGGGGAAGAGGTGGTGGGAAGCTCCACTGCAGGCACTGGTAACAACTCTGCAGACCTTGTCAGTTCAGCTGATTGTAATGCTTTTGGATTAAGCTTCCTCGATTCCTGAGCCAGTTGGTTTTGAAGACCCTTGAACAGATAATCCAGAAGCTTCTTGTTTAAGGAAGGCATTTGTGGTGTTAAGAGGACAATTTAAAAGGAATTTTAAAAGCCAGTTATTGTAGATCTAATGCAATAGCTGTATGCAGTGAGATGTACAATGCAATTGTAGATCTAAGCAAGTTAAAGACTGAGTAAAAATCTTTGGGGAAGATAAACGCTCTGGAATTTTTTTGTTTCGTAGTGTAAATTCAACTGACAAAGGGAAGGAGAGAAGTTTAACTCTTTGCGGCTTTCTTCCCCTCGTACCAAATGTTGTTTCCCAACAGGTATTAATTGAGTGATTAATTAAGTAATTATAATTAATTATGTCTGTTGAGCTAGCTCTTGTGTAAATATCCATTTACAGTAGAAATACCATATAAGGGCGTCATGGCTTGTAGTTTTTTTCAAAATGTTTTTTTTTTTTGCCTTTTTAAACATTTTAATTTATATTTTTCAAAAGGAAGGAGACAAACTTTATATCTGCAAATAATTCTAAGCCTTTCGATAGTGAAATACTAAGCTTATTGAATCAGATTGTGGAAATTTGAGAGCCTACAGAAATAGGAAGAATAATGCTGGATGACTTTTAATATAAGTGAAAATAAACATTTTGGGAAAATATTCCAAATTTTTGGATTAGTGACATGGTGGTGTTGGTCTAGCACCATCACTTAGTAAAGGCTTTTGAAAACATTTACAGTAGACATTAGCGTATGAAAAACTTCTTACCCAACATGAAACTAAAAATAATAAAAATAAAATAGAGCATTATAAATTATGGAGCAAGTTTAATGTTGCTCATTCCTAGGAAGAAAAGAAAAACATTTTAGTTTTAGATTAAACATGCTGTGTTCAGTGCCTATATTATCTACTTAAATGTTGAATTATGCTATTATGATGCCATTTAAATTTGGAAAACAGTATATATTTTGAAGACCTGAAATCAAACCTATAAAATGAGGAGGCTAGCTTTTAATCTTTTTTTTTTCCCCCATATGTGGTAGTGCGTGATTATTTTTGTAACTTGTTTCATTTAACATCGTCCCCAGGTTTATCCTGATGGTGGGTAATTGTTAAAAACAAAAGTCAGTTGTGCGCCCTCTACTGGTTGCATTTCTCTGGAACAGAAATACTGTACTTTCATGCTTAAGTTCATTTCTTTTGGTCCGGCTCATAACTGTGGTCGCTTTTTCTTTTCCTAAATTCATATGACTTTTTAAAATCAAAATGAGTGGCATCAGAAACCTCAGGTTAAGAAGCTGGTAACTTAAGGAGGGCTCAAGTGTCTTCCTTAACGCCAATTTGTCAAGTGGTGTTTGGAGGGGACCCACAGCTTGGCACTCTTCCTTCTGTTATAGGAGTAAGCGCTTTGGTGCACAGAGACGTCCCACTGTGAGGCTGGTGGCCGCTGCATGGGGACCTCTTGGGTTCTGATCTTGACGGGCTTTCACCTGTGTCAGGTCTTTGGCAATCTGTCAGCCACTGAACGAAACCAACAGGTTTTATATGCGCTCACAGGTCACTCAGACTCTTGAACTCAGGGTGCCCTGCGGATTCCCCGAGAAGCAAGTATAGGAGACTCTTTATTTCCTGGCCTGAGAGGTGAGCAATAAAGTGGGGTACTCCTTCAGTTTAATCCCACACGCATTTATTGAGAACCTACCATCTGTTAGGTTTCAAGGGCGATTCAAGATGAACAAACCCACTGCCCCCTGTCCGGCCACACCTCTCCCCGCCCCCCAGCAACAGCAAAACTCTTTCTTATTCAAGAAAGAAAAAAAATATAAGGCATTCCAGTTAAAAGAAATACTTACCATTAGATAATGATACTTATCATTAGGTAATGATAAGACCAGAAAAACCTGTAGAAAAGATGTCTCCACTTTGTAAGTCCTTCACCCTGACCGGTAAACTTTGTGATGCTTGCATTCTTTTTCCTGTAAGTGATTTGTAACTTGCTTTTCCATAAGTTGTAATGAGATTAAATGTCCTTCCTGTTCTCAATGGAGTGTCTCCTGCTAATGACTGGCAATAGAGAAATGACTGATGTGTCTGGGATAAGCCTGACCCTGTGTATCTTTCACATCTCCTTCACTTTGCACACCATGCCTCCTTCCCCAACCATGCAGTGATTCTAAAGCTGATACTCTGGCTTTCCATCCCCTTCCTCCCAGCCCCTTCTTGAATATCATCATCCAAATTCAACACAAGTTGTTGGCTTAGTGAGCTGCATGGACCTGAGGCTGTGCCCCAAGCCAGTAAACTGCTTTACTGATTCTGACCCCAGTGCCCAGTTTCTCCTGAGCCTACATAGATGGTCCTCAGCCATCAAATGCTGCACAGTGGAAATGAAGGAGAAACGCTATGCTATATTTTCATAAGTCCCAGGAGAGTCTCCCTATAATGTTGATGGTCATAGATGGAATAAGTCAATTAATCGACAGTTGATAGTGAAACCTCTATGTGAGAGTTTCTCACTAGCAGCATTGGCATCTTAGGCTAGATAACTCTTTGCTGTAGGAGGCTTTCCTGTGCTTTTTAAGATGGTTAGCAGCATCCCTGGCTTTTACCGATTAGATGCTAATAGCACCCCCAAGTCGTGACAACCAAGAATGTCTCCAGATACTGCTACATATTCCCTGGGGGCAAAGTCACCTCCTGTAAGGAGCACTGCTCTATCCAAACACTCTCTTCTTTTTTCATTCTGCTCCTTCAGAAGTCTTCATGAGCATTCTTTTGTTTGTTTGCTTCATTCATCTATCAAATAGTTATTAAATTTCTACTTATGCTAGCCTCTCTGCAAGGTACTGGGAATATAAAGATGAACTAGGCATCTAATTCTTATTCAATTTTGAATCAGTTTTGAACAGATCATGGTTTTTACCATTTTGATTTTTATCATGATTACCTTGAAGGTTCCCTTTTCTGAGTATTGCTCCCAGCCTGTAATAACTCTGGCAGGCACTTGAGCAATTAGGACTTCTTTAATGATGAATGCTGTGTTTCTATTTCTGTAGGCTGTTTGTTTGAAAAAAAAAAAAGCCCCTTGCAATGCGGGTCAGTATCCTTGGCTTTTGACACAGCTATTAACCTTGTAAAACGATAATGCTGTATTAATCTATCAATTTTGTCCATGAATGCTTCAACTCTTTCAGATACGGCCTCTTGCTTGTCATTCCAGATATCCTATTTTCTTATACTGTGATTTCTTTCATTCTCTTTAACCAGCCACCTGAGGCTTGACTTAATGTGTAGTCCTTTTAAGTTTTACTTAACTTCTGTTTGGGAAATAAGAGCAAGCCCAGCTGAAAGATACTCACTGGATTGCTTTCGGGTGAACTTTGTTAGCATGTGTCCTTTAGAATTTTTAGAAACCGATATAAAAATTGCTCATGGGAAATCAAATTTATAGCAGTTATATTTCAAAGAGGAGGAAAACGGGGATGCATTTCAGGGAGGTGTTTACAGATGGCTTCAACAAGATTGGTAATTTTAATTTTTTATGTTGCATGGTTCATTATATTATTTTCAAATATATTTTTGTATATCTGAAATATTTTGTAATAAGCTTTAAAGGAAAGATAGCCAGCTGAAAGGTGCTTTTTAAAAATAAATTTATTTTATTATTTTATTTATTTATTGTTTCTGGCTGCATTGGGTCATCGTTGCTGCATGCGGGCTTTCTCTGGTTGCGGCGAGCGGGGGCTACTCTTCTTTTCGGTGCGCAGGCTTCTCATTGTGGTCACTTCTCTTGTTGTGGAGCACGGGCTCTAGGCATGTGAGCTTCAGAAGTTGTGGCACGTGGGCTCAGTAGTTGTGGCTCTTGGGCTCAGTAGTTGTGGCTCACGGGCTCTAGAGCACAGGCTCAGTAGTTGTGGCGCACCGGCTTAGTTGCTCCGCGGCATGTGGGATCTTCCCGGACCAGGGCTCGAACCCGTGTCCCCTTCACTGGCAGGTGGATTCTCAACCACTGCGTCACCAGGGAAGCCCTGAAAGGTGTTTTTTTGTTTGTTTTCTTTTTTTCCCTGTCCTCCACTATTTTAAACTAGATGTTCAGGAATTAGGTCTCCACTTGCTGAAGCGCCCACATTGCTGCCGGGGAAGAGCGGGTGCTGAGCAGTTATTGAAGATTTATAGCCTCTTAAATCCGGTAAGGGGCACTGCTTTCTTGCCGTGTGCTATCGAAACATAATTTGACAAGAACTTAGGCTTTCTGCAGGGCGACCAGGTTCATCTGTAAAATGGTTAAAACCTGTTAGGAATTAATTTCCCCTAAGGATGGGAGGAGCTGAGCGCAGGGGAGTTTGCGGGCGTTGCCAGCTCCAAAGGGGAGAATTAAACTGGAGGAGGCGGAGAGCAGGGAGGTGACGGTGGGCGGGGAGGAGCCACAAACCCTCCCCAACACACCCAAATGACCAGATTCATCATAGCACGAAACTTCACAAGTTACGCCCACTCCCACTGCCAGAAGCCGGGGGAAGGCTGCTGCTTCCTCATTTGTGTTCCTGGAAGTTTGAGAGATGGGAAGCAAGACGCGAGAAGCATGTGCGCCTTGCTGAGCAGTGGTGAGCCTGAATTTAAAAACCCTTTCTTTTCACCGGCAAATTTCTTTGTATTGGGTGGTGTGGGCCAGCCTCGGAGGGTGGCTCTGGGCTAGGAGAGGCGGGATGAGAGCCCCGGGTTCTGCAGCTGCCGCGCGGGGACCTGTGCGCCCCCAGCCCCACGCCCGGGGCCGGCGAGCCGCGACTCCACGCTGCCCTGGGGCTGCCCAGCGACGCCACCCATGTAAGTTTTAGCTTCAGGGAAAAGGGGCTGGGGCTTCGAAAGCGCTTCCCTTGCCTTCTGTAACCAGGGACCGCGAACAGAGTCTGGGATTGGGAAGGAGACTGTGGGATGCGCCCTGTCCCCAAAGGTCCTGCTGCGCATTCAGTAATTACAGCTCAGTGTCTTTGAAAATGAACCCCGTGAAAGTCTTGGGATTTAAGTGACAAAAACTTCCAAAGGAATATCTGAAGCTGTGGCACCCAGCAGGCTCCTGAATGGGAGTTCTGGAGTGAGGCATCCATCGGAAGTCTCGCTTTCTCTTTAATTCTGTGTCTGATTTAAGTGAGTTCAGCTCAAGGCTTCCTGGCTATTGAGGTGTTATCTGTTTATGTGGATTTTTTTTTAAATGTTAGTGCTTCTGTGGCAGCTGGTTTATCTTTAGGTTGATTGCCTAAGTCAATTTCGATTGGGAAGGGGAGAGGAAGTTTGGGTGGAGTGTGGTACTGGGGTTGGGATGATTGCAAGAGACACTTCATATGTCTCAGCAAACGATGAGCTTGGCCAAGTGCAAACATTCTTTAGGTTTTATTTCGAGGCCCTCAGGAGCTCTCATTTGACGTGTGTGGTGTTTACTCACTGTAGAGGGAGTAAGATGGAGGCTTTAGGGTTAACTGTTATCTGTGTCATCTATTTCATATCTGATTCGCAGGTCAGTACAGAGCAGTGCGAGCTGTGTGTGTGTGTGTTTTGTAAGCTAATGCTTTGCAAGAATTTTTAGAGAATTGTCTTACTTTTAGGGCCAGAAAAGAAGGTTAATAAACGTGTGGATCTCACTATATTTGTAGAAAACCAAATTTTATTTTACAAATGTTTCTCCCAGTTCTGGGGTGGGTGCAATTAGTAGGATGTTAGTAGCTGATTCTCTCATTCTTCTAATACCAGAATGGAAGAACCTGGCTTTCCCAGCCCACCTTCCACTTGAACTTCAGGGCTCAGGGGACAGTTCGCTGTGGCCACAGTTTTACATAGTTTGCTTTCACCCTCCAGCTTCCCTGAAGTTTATGATACAGAAGTAAAATGAAATTACTGTTCAACCACTCTAGACATGTCCCAGGGAGGAACAACAGGTTGCATGGTCCAGGCTGGCACAGCTGCTGGAGCCCTGCTTTCTAGATTGCTATGGGCTCAAAAAGAATATGCAGGTAGATATGAACTCGCTGTTGATTCCTCCTACCTCCCAAGGAACCTTTAGCAACTCACCCAACAGGAAAGACAACCAGACTGGATCTGGTGATAGTTCTGGTGAAACTGACTAATAGACCCTTGTTGGTGGAGTTTTATGGAACAGTAATCCTCCGCTGGAGAAAGGGGAATATATTATTCATAAAGGTTTCTAGACACTGTCACGTGGGACTGCTGGGGAACATCATCACACAGACATTTGAAATTCGGTTAATTCTACTCTATGACCTTGCAGGTGTTATAACTTCTGTATCATTTTTTTTTTTCTTATGGTTCCTTTACCTCTCCCATAAATAACTTGGTTTGGCTCTGGCTATTTGAATTTTTTTTTTTTTAATTTATTGCAGGTTCAATTTGTTCAGTAGAAATAGGACCATTGAGACGATCTTGGTTTAGTAGCTAGTTTTATTTTTAAATGGGAATTTTCCCATTTCATTTAAAAATTTATTGGTATAAAGTTACACATAATGTTCTTTCATAATATTTTTAAAGACTATAGCATCTGTAGAAATGTTTCCTTTTTCATTTCTGGCATTGGTTATTTGTGCCTTTTCTATTGTCTTCTTGATCAACCTTGCTAAAGTATCATCAGTTTTGTTGGTCTTTTGAAAGACCCAACTTTGGTTTTGTTTGCATTTTAAATGAAGCATAAACAAACACTACTTCTTTTAAATTTACATGCATTTAGAAGATTCTGCCCTGTGGAACTCTGTCAAAAAAGATTTTAAGATCCTTTAAAACTAAGTAACTGAGTCTACTAGTTGTATGAAGACATTATGTATTTATCTTTATGTGTCTTTGACATAATGTTTTTTAGTTTTATGAAAACATACCTTGTATTCTTGAGTATTACACACGTTGGATCAAGTTGTTGTAAGGTGGGTTTTGTATATTCACTGGGACACACCCTGCGAAATTGTTTTAGAAACATCTAACTAGAACTTACACAAGACTTACTGGTAATTTAATGTGAATTGGAGGTGCTTTCAACCCGCTTAACAATACAGGTTAACTTTGTACCGAGGCACAGCAAATTTGCTGTAATGACTGAGGAAGAATGTTTCATTTGGTTCATATTTAATGCATGAGCCTTGGCATTTTGGTTTTCTCAGAAAATCTTTCTGAGTATGTGGCAGTATAAGAACAAGAACTTTGGGGCTTCCCTGGTGGCGCAGTGGTTGAGAGTCCGCTTGCCGATGCAGGGGACACGGGTTCGTGCCGTGGTCTGGGAAGATCCCACATGCTGCGGAGCGGCTGGGCCCGTGAGCCATGGCCGCTGAGCCTGCGCGTCCGGAGGCTGTGCTCCGCAACGGGAGAGGCCACAACAGTGAGAGTCTCGCATACCGCAAAAAAAAAAAAAAAAAAGAACAAGAACTTTGGAGTCAGAAGGAGCTGGGTTTGAATTCCTGCTCTGTCATGTTCAGCTGAGTGGCCCCGGGAAAATTACCTAACCTCTCTGAGCCTGCATTTCCCCTGCTGTGAGATGGAAATAATGAAAACTGCTTTGTGGGGGGAGGGGGGCTGCTGTGAGATTTCTATGTGAGTTATCATGTAAGGTACCTGTCTCGTGGTTTGGCACAAAGTAGACACTTATTAAATTGTAGTACCCTGAATATTTTCCTCTCCTACCCTTTTCCAATACTGCAGTTCTCTCAGTGCCTTCCTTCAAGGTTATTGCAACAGAATAAAACAATACCACTTCTGTCATTTGTTTTTTCTTCATTATGGGGAGATGGAATTACCAGGGGCACTTTCCACATTTTCAGTATTTTCATCTTATCCTAGCTGATTGGTGGTAAACTGGCTGTATATTTTTTCCCCTCCACTTTTAATCTTATCTTCCTGGGATCATTGTTATTTCTTCCTTCGGTTCATCTCACCTCCTTGAGGGTCTCACTTCTCTGTTCTTATTCCCTCCCTCCCTTCCTTTCTTCCTTCCTTCCTCTCCTTTTTTTTTTTTTTGCTGTCTTTAGGGTACAAATGAAATAGGCACAAAGCTCAAAACTTGGCAGAAACTGGTTTGTAAGTTAGTGGGGTTGCTTCTTTAAAGGCAAAGTTTGTTTAGTTACTCCAGAACTTAACTGGGAGGTAGACGGGGCTGGTGATCACCATATTAATTTTGTATTGCCGCTGCATTTTCCTAGACTATTTTTCCTGAGCTTGCAGTTCCTCTGTGCTTTGGGGGTAAGTGTGGATTGTTGGATGCTACGGCTGATCTCATAACCAAGAAGGGAAAGGAAGAACACAGGGCGGAGGAGGTTGGCTGGTTAATATTCCTGCACAAAGGATTATAGCGTTATTGAAGTCACCAAACTTTAGCTGTTTGCTCCGTGGGGTTTCTCCACTAAAAAGATCCTGGGGAATATATGGCATAATTAGTTAATATTTATTTAGGCATCCAGTGTTGCAAAGTGCTGACCAGGGCACAGGAAGGGATTGTGAACTGGGAAAAGGCTTTATGGTGCGGTGCCAACATCATTTGCTGTTCTGCCCAAGGAGTGAGTCTTGGTTTACATTTTGTGGAGTGAATTGGCCTCTGCCATGGAGCTACTTTCCAAGACAGCAGATTAATTAACTAACTACCCTTGGTCTGGCCTGTCCGCCGTGACCCCGAGCACTGACTAACAGCACCGGAGCTGCTGTTTGTTTTAGCTGGTGTTTTTATGAGGATGGAGAACAAGAGGGCCCATAGTCTTCCTTAGTGTTTTACAGCACCGCTTCCCCAGTTTATTTTGATTCTCTTGCTTGAACACAAAGTACGAGCGTGGTGTTCATTGGTAAAACTTTTGGGGGAGAGGTCATCACTTCTGGAAAGCTGTACTTTTTAATGGTTCGGGATGGATTTGTGAGATCTTGGACTAGACCATAGAGCCTCATGTGATACCTTGGAATCATACGCTTTAGTGTTTGAGAATTCTGACTTTCATAAATTATGAGATTTGGGTGGGCAAAAATAAGCATGGCCAAAGTGCTTTCTACAAAGCCTTAGTGGAATAAGGGCCTGGTAAATGCTTCTTTGACTATTAAAATATGAATACTAAATACTGATTTATTTAGTGTCTACAACATATGAGGTACTTTTCCTGTATTATCTCATTCAGGTTTCAGAGGAGGAACTTGCAACCTCTAGAGGAATAAAAAAATGAGCACAAAACCCATTCTTTACCTGTGTCTGCTCTTGTAGGTAGAACCACAGTGGACTGAGGCCCACCTTTCTAGACCCGAAGGCCAGGAGGAGGGGAGGAGGGTTGGGACCATGGGGGGTGATGCTCTGAATCCTAGCCTCTCACCTAGAATGTGAGCTGCCCCTGTGGATGGCACGTCTGGAGATCTTGAGAAGCCTCTTCAGTTTGGGATGGGGTAAGTGGGGTGTTTGCTGAAGGCTGGGACGTGAAGAGTCAAGGCCTTTAAAGACCTTCTTGTCTTACGATCCTGCCCGAATCCTCCTTGTTCAGGACGACAGGAGGTTCATTATTTGTGACTGTTGTTTTGGTGGGAAGAGGGGTTCTGATTCTACCCAGTCAGAATCTGAGGCTTTGAAATTGATTTCCTGGGAACCTTCTGATGCGGGGTCCCTTTCTTCTTGGGTCATTCGCATGGACAGGCCAGTCTTTCGGGCTTGATGACGAGGGGGTAGGGATGCACCCCCAGTCAGGGCCACCGTGAGCTGGGTGGGTCTGCCCCTTGTGACCCTTCACCCCTGTGCACTGATTCCTTACGCCTTGAGTCGTGAGGAAGGAGACTCCCGTTGATTCTCAGATTCTATTATTTTAGAGACTTTCCAGGGTAACCTTCCTACCTTTGTCCTCCTGGCTTTTCCTTTGCCTGCCCTCAGGACACCAGAAAAGGAATCCATTTGGACAGCAGCAGGGGAAGCTTGGTATCAGAACGGGCTTCTTCTGGGCTGTTGGACATGAGATCATGTTACTCTTAACAGAGAGGGTGAGCCTCCATCTAAACTTCGTCTAAGCTGGGAAGTGGGTGTGGTTACAATGGAATATTTCATGTGGGCGTCACTGCTGTGCTCAGATGGGATGTCATCGTTGCATGAGAGGCAAGGGGCTTCCCGCTGGAAGGATCCAGTGGTAAAGGAGCATGATCTACGGGCACTCGGAGAAAAGAAATCTCCTCCAGAGACCCCTTTCCTACTTCTTGTGTGTGGCATGAGGCTCTTCTAGGGAAGTCCAGCAAAAAGGCACTTGTGCTCTTCAGTTCCTTCTGCCACGTGGGGACCGTGATGTGTGCCCTGAGCAACCCCTCTCTACTTCACTGGGAGAGAATGATTTAGACCAAAAGGGGCTTTATAACTACACAGAGTTGTACTTATTCTTTTCAAGTTTGCCTTCCTCCCGTGAACAAAGCCACTCAAGCCTTGTTAGTAGGTACATAATGCTGTATTACTTAACATGTATCAGATTTTGGTCCTATGCTAGTTGATTCAGGATTTGAACAAAAGATGTGACTACCGATTGGATGGAGAGGGTGAATCACAGATGCTTCCTGAGGCATGAGCCCTGCAATTAAAAAAAAAAAATGTTTTTTTCAACTATATTAAGAACTCACCATGCGATCTACCGTCTGATCAGATTTTTAAATGTACAATACAGTTTTAGCAACAGGTACAGTATCTTACAGCGAGTCTCTAGAAACTACCCATCTGGTGTAACTGAAATTTAATACCTGTTGATTAACACCTCCCCATTCCCCCTCCCTCCAGCCCCTGGCAACCCCCATTCTGTCCTTTGCTTTCCTGAATTTGACTATTTTAGTTACCTCATATAAGTGGAATCACGCAACATTTGTCTTTCTGAGACTGGCTTATTTCACACAGCATAATGTACTTAGGGTTCATCCGTGCTGTCTCATGTGGTAGAATATCCTTCTTTTTGAAGGCTGAATAATATTCTGGAGTGTGCACACGTGTATACCGCCTTTTTTCCCCCTCATTCCTCCATCGATGGACATTTAGGTGGTTTCCCCATTTTGACTACTGTGAATAATGCTGCAATGAACAGTGCTAATATCTTTTTGAGATCCTGCTTTTCTTTCTTTTGGGTAAATACCCAGATGTGGGATTGCTGGATCATATGGTAGTTCTATTTTTAACTTTCTTCTGTGACGGCTGCTCGCTTTTGCATTCTAATCCCTGTAGTATGTAGTTTCCCACCAGCATCGCAGGCCTGCTTTGCGGGTCTTGGTGACCTGTTCTTCCTGTCTTACCTGTTCTCCTGGCTGCCTGAATCCAGACTGGCAGCTTTAGCCATGCCTTTCTCTGTCTGCTCATGGCAGCCTGGAGACCTCTCGCTCTATTTTACATCCCATTGTATTGTCATAATTGGGGTATTGGCTTTTTTTT
Source organism: Mesoplodon densirostris (assembly GCF_025265405.1). Classification (NCBI taxonomy): domain Eukaryota; kingdom Metazoa; phylum Chordata; class Mammalia; order Artiodactyla; family Ziphiidae; genus Mesoplodon; species Mesoplodon densirostris. The sequence goes on from NC_082665.1 coordinate 13,788,056, forward strand.
AAGGGGTAAAAATAATATAAAGGATAATAATACAATAATGATAAAAACAACGATTAACCCCTAGAGCACATGCCGTCTGTGCTCTGTACCCATCCTTTCAGATCCATGTTATCTTTCGTGCATATAAGCTTCCCCGCTTTCACCCCACCAGCCAGCAGCCCCTTCTCTTTGTTGGCCAGCTGGCCTCAGGGTTTGATTCCCCTTTGCCTGGAATCCTTGTACCCCTGGGGCAGTCCTTAGCTAGGGCTGACCATCAGGAGGGCACAGGTATTTCAGGACATCTCTGAGGTTTCCCCTGTCCTGTCTCCAAAGAACCCCTGTGGCTTCCTTCTCCTGCTCTCCAAACTGGTTTTCTCTGGAGATGCTTCTAATAAGTAACTTAAACACGAGTTCTCATCTGTGGCTTAAGTAAATTGTTCCAAGTAACAGCGTTAGAAGCAGGGGAGGTAGGAGCTAGGATTTGAACCCCGGTCGCCTGACTCCAGGGGCTGTGCTCTCAACCAGAACACTTCCGTGTGTCTCTCCAAGGCAGGACTGACTACTCATCCTTTTCTGTATGTTTGCCTCATCGTGGATTATAATGACTGCCATGGGGTGTTTTGCAAATGCTTGCTTGATGAGTGGCTGAATGACCCGGCTGACCTTTGCACTGTCCCCAAACAGCCTTACTGAGTCCTGTCACTGGGCAGGTGTCCACTGGCTCTCCTCCTGGAGTGGCCTTTCCCCAGCTGTCTTTCAGAGTCAGTGCAAGCCCACCTCCTCCTTGCTGCCTTTCCAGCCTGTTGCAGCCCACAGTCATTTTTTTCCCCTCGAACCAGTATTATTTGTCAGATGTTGCCTCTTCTATCTTCTCTCCTCCCAACCCGACTGTAAATCCTTGAGTGCTGCGATGGTGCCCAGAACCACACAGTAAGCGTTTGGTGATTTGATTCTTTGGGGATTAATCAAAACCCTGTCCAAGCTGTCCAAACAAATGCCATGGTTGTTTCCGGGTTCTATGAATGAAGTTCCCTTCATTCCCATCATAAGGTCAAGGGACAAAATTGAAAAAATGAAATAAGCGAGGCGGCAAATCTAAAAATTGTTAGACCATTTTTGGGTAAGCCCGTGTGTGCGTCTTCACGCTGCAGCTGTTCAAGCTGAATCACAGGGTGGATGGATCATCTTTTGGCTTCAAGCACGGTGGCTAGCCGTCTTCCCCCTGAGGGAATTTAAGCAGATTTATGTGATGAATAATGTAGATTCGCTTCCACTTCTTGGGATGTGGTTTGACAAACTTTATGAAAATGGTAGGTGAAGCATGTTAAGTGTCTTTTCTTCCCCCCATTTGAAAAATAACCATGATGTCCCTTAGTAGAGTTTGTGTGTTGAATTTGAGCTGGTGGTCAGCCTCACCGTCCACAGAGACTTCTCCTCTTTGGCCAACTGGGTGTGCCCCCATCGTGAGGTCCTGGAAGGAGGGTTGGGCTAGAACCAAAGATGCAGAGGAGAAGAGACCACATACATTGAGCACCTACTGTGTGCCTGGGATTCTGCTCAGTGCTGTCGACAGAATCTGTGATCGAACCTCACCACCACCTTGGACCTGCTGTCCTTCCCAAGTCCAGCTTATGGAACCCACGTGACTTCACCAAACTCACACCGATGCAGTGCCCCTGGATTTGAACTGTGGTTTATGTGACTTTTATATCCATGACCACTCTCATGCATCTTGACCTGCCATTCTAGATATAGACAGAGGTGTTTAGGTGAGGATTCTAGAATTCTGAGACTCCTGGGTTTGTTTCTGATCTCTACCTTTTCTACCTTAGCCAATTCCTCTTAGCACTTCACCGTTCATGAATTTGGTAAAGTCAGTATTGCCCGAAGTGCCATGTTTAGGTAGGACTTTTTGGGGCTGAATTGTGTGATATTTGAAAAATATTACAAAATTACTGCAAAATTAGGGAGCTGATTTTATTTTTAGATGCCTACCCATAGGTGAAACATATCAAGCCCGTTCCTTGCACACCCTCAGGAAAGTTAAATAGTTTCAGCCTTCTTTCTAAGAAGAAGGAACCTCTCCAGCCAGACTGAGGACTTTCTTGTCACTTACTCCGTAGCACATGCAGCCTGGGGTGTCCTTGCCTTGGGTATGATGCAGCAGGATGCCCTGGATTCTTTGGTCGTCCTGTCCCTCTCCTGCCCACATTGCATAAACATTGGCATGGCAGGGACAGATGGCCACTCCGGGGGCTCCTTTGATGTCACATTTGGTTGCCTGGGTAGGGGGTAGGCGTGGTTGCCGCCAGTCTCCGTGAGAAGAGAGGCTGACTGGGAAATACCCACTTGACAGTGGGTAAACAAAAGCTTAACTCCGGAGGAGCTGGGTGCCCTGATACGTGTGCGGGCTGGGCTGCAACAGAGTCAGGTTTACATAAGTGTGTTTAGCTTGGGAAGAAGCCAGTCAGCGCAAAGCACAGGCTTTTCCCTCTGCTCCTAATTGATGCTCCGTGGAGTTCGGTTTTATTATGAGAATGTGAATGGACTGGGGTGGGGAAGAGAGAGATGGGACTGCGGATAATTACTTTCAGAGCTAGAAAAACAAAATTCATTCCAGAGGCTTGGGTTATCTTTGCTGGAGGTGCAGGTGAAAGTGTCTGAAATCCCAGGAGAGTTGAGATAGAGCGGTGGGGACCCTGTTATCAGTGGGCCCCTCTGCTGGTCCAACAGCATCAATCTGTGTAATGGGGACCGAAGGCTTTGAGGGAAATGGGAAACGTGGTAATGAAGAACCCCCAGACAGGGAGGGCATGATGCAGCAGAATCACGCCTGGAAGAAAACTCAAGGGCTGACAGTCTGTGACAATCAAATAGTTCGTGGTTTTAGCTTTAGAAGGAACACTGGAGGTAATTGCAATAGCCTGCATGCAAACCAAGCATGGAGTTCCATCCAAGTGGAAAAGGCAAAAGCCACAAGGGTTGATTGAAAGCTTTTCCTAGTCCGGCCTCTGGGTAATAACTGTTGCTATTTATTTCTCTAATGCATTTACAAACCAAATTGAGATAATGTATTCAAGTTAACAGATTGACGTCTAGTTACTAGGCTTCCTACTGATTGGGAGGGGGGAGGGGGGTTAGTTCATTCCACAGGTCACTCATTGGGTAGCTATGGGTATTGTCCTTGGAGGTGTCCTCGGGTGATTCAGTGAGGTGTGAGCACAGCTCACATGCCCTCAAGGAGCTTATAGTGTAGAAGGGGAGAAAAGATAATTCCATGGGAGAGTTAGTAGGGGGGCAAATAGGAGAGGTATCATCTAGAATTTTGGTACATTTGAAGGGTCAGGACACTTGTCATTCAGTGGTGAAATGATTGGGAAAATCATTAATAATATTATTGCTAATTTCTCTTGTTTATTAAGTATTTGCTGTCTGCCTGGCACAGTTTTAAATGCTTAACATGGACTAAACACATTTAATCTTCCTAATAACCCAATGAACTATTATTATCATTACAGCTTTACAGGTGAGGAAAGTGAGGCGCAGAGAGAGAGAGAGAGAGAGACAGACAGAGACATAAGGGTGACACAGCTGTGCACAGTTAAGTCCAGGTAGACACGTGGGCAGTTTGCACGCCCAGCGCCCCCAGGCCTCTGTGGTTCTTCCCAATTCTGATTTTCCTGTGTTGCTGGGACCATCAGTACATCTTCAGTGTTTCTTTCTGTCTAAGAGTCGGCAGCAAACAACCAATATGGGCGCTTAGTTTCTGCTCCACTGTTTTCAGTATTTAGAGGAATCTAGTTTGTGTGGATGCCTGATGGGCCATTCAGTCATGAAAAGATCTAATCTACTGACTTTTTAGATCCTTGGAGGGTGACTTTAATTATCATATAAATAGCTTGACTATGAACATGGGAGTTTTATTACTCAGTTCCTTGGTGGTGGTTCCATTGTCAGTGTTGATACTGCTAGGAATTATCTCCTGCTAGGGCACAGTGAGTTTTCTCTTTTGGCAAATGGCAAATGATCATTTTATTTTTAAAAAAAATAGGTGTGGGAGGTAAATAAACTCAGTCATTTGTGTTGAAACAAAATGATTATCATTATTTGCTAGTGTTTATTCAATAAAATACGAAAAGAACACTGGGCTACAAGTGAAGAGACCCAAGTTTTCTTGACTTGAGCTCTTCCTAACCCGTGGACATTTGGTGAGCCAGTTGCTTGGGTCAGGAAATTATATCCTTGGGGTCCTTGTGACGTACAGAAATTTCTCTCTATATGGTAAGCCTGTAATAGGGGTATTATGTATCAAGACTCAACTTTTAGTTTGATATTACTGCGTTGTTTATTTAAACATGTAGTTTTAGACCTGGATGCTGCAGCTGGATTTTGTTTTTGGTGTTGTATTTAAAATATTGTGTTATCTTCTGGTTGTGGTTTCTTTTCTTCCTTCCTTCCTTCCTCCCTCCCTCCCTCCCTCTCTCCCTCCCCCCCCTTTCTTTCTTTTCCTTTCTTTTCTTTTCTTTTCTTTTCTTTCTTTTTCCAGGAGTAGGGGGTTTCATATAGGATGGAAATGGAAACTAAAGAAGAGATTGGATCTGGAAGTAATTTTCAGCAGTGGAGAAATTAACCAAAATGGGGAAACACACCATTTTGTTGCTAGATAAAGGGAACATAGGAGTGCATACTTGCTTTCTCCGAGTAATCAGATACATTGTACATGGATTACTTTTTCATTGGGACTTTATGGTTTAAAAGAAAGCAAAAAGCAGATCTGAATATTAAATATTTCCGTCTTTTCAAGAACACATCAAGTTGGCCTTTAAACTCGGATTGCCTGCCTTTTATTTCTACAATTTGAAATCAGATTGAAATCCTGCAAGTGGGGGCATTAGTTCAGGTGACCCCTGTCAGTTTATCCACCTGGCCTCCTCTCTGGTCTTTTTTTTTAACTCACAAATGGGAGTGGGTGTGAAAGCCCAGGAATACTTTGAATGTGGTAGATACAGGATGTGGGAAATTTGTCTGCAAAATGTCAGCCTTGAGTAGACATTTTGTAAATGTCTACATTTACAAATGTAAAATGGAAGGCCCTCTGAACTGCCTTGTAATTCGATTTGAGTTTTTTTTTTTTTTTTTTTTTTTTAAAGAAGATGTTGGGGGTAGGAGTTTTTTAAAATTAATTAATTAATTTATTTTTGCTGTGTTGCATCTTCGTTTCTGTGCGAGGGCTTTCTCTAGTTGTGGCAAGTGGGGGCCACTCTTCATCACGGTGTGCGGGCCTCTCACTGTCGCGGCCTTTCTCGTTGCGGAACACAGGCTCCAGACGCACAGGCTCAGTAGTCGTGGCTCACGGGCCTAGTAGCTCCGTGGCATGTGGGATCCTCCCAGACCAGGGCTCGAACCCGTGTCCCCTGCATTAGCAGGCAGATTCTCAACCACTGCGCCACCAGGGAAGCCCCCCGAAGCCCCCTGAAGCCCCCCGATTTGAGTTTTTAAAGCTGGTGTGGTACGGTCGAGGATTTCAGTCCTGAGTAGTATGGTTGCGTGGGGATTCATTTTGATTTTTAGAAATTGAGAATGAATTTGGGTTTTTTTTTGTTTTTTTTTGCGGTTACGCGGGCCTCTCACTGTTGTGGCCTCTCCCGTTGCGGAGCTCAGGCTCCGGACGCACAGCCTCAGCGGCCATGGCTCAGGGGCCCAGCCGCTCCACGACATGTGGGATCTTCCCGGACCGGGGCACGAACCCATGTCCCCTCCATCGGCAGGCGGACTCTCAACCACTGCGCCACCAGGGAAGCCCGAGAATGAATTTTGACTTTAGATATCGTTGAGAAGTGGTTTCTACTGGTGTTTCATGTCCTACACGTTTGGGCTCTTGGATACCATCTTTGCTCACATTTCCCCCAAGAGGTGCTGTGGCTGGTAGTCCTTTGAGCCGTGAGGGCCTTATGGCCTGCAGTCTGTGTTTGGAGGTGGTAAGCTGCTCTCTTCTAAAGAGATGGATCTCTCTGACTTGAGATGCCTACCTTTCTCTGGTTTTTGTTTAATAGCTAGTATGTGGATGTTGACATAGTTGATTGAATGCATGCTTTTCTAATTTGTTTCTATACCTGTGTCCAGGGACTTTTATGAATCTTTGTCTGGAAATTTGCATAATTTTGGTTGAATACTTGGTGGAATGTTCAGATGCATTTACCAGTTAGCAGTTGTTTTTAGCACCTACTGTGTGCCTTACTTAGTGAGAGGCTCATGGAATTCAGGCATGGATGGATATGTCAGTTATGGTGGATCCCGCAAAAGGACTCAGGAGCTGGTGGTACCAGTTGGGGAAAATGGACTAAGTGTAATGGAATTGACAAGGAAGTCCCACAGAGAGATGCTATTAATAGGGACAAAAGAAAATGTTCAAAACCTGTATGACGTTTCAGAGTTTATAATCCATTTGAAGTGCTTGAAAAAACCATAGTGTTGGAAATGAATTCCTGTGTGTATAAAACTAAAACCAGACTTCTTTGACAAATTTAACTTCTCAAAAATATTCTTAGAAAGAGGGACTTTCTTCGAGAGTGTGAAGCCTATTTTGTCTTCAACTCACTAAGGTTGTGCTTTACATTTCTCTCTCTCTCCCTAAGATGCTATTAAAAACGTACAAGCATCCACACAAAAACCCTGCACACGGATGTCTGTAGCAGCTTTATTCATAGTTGCTAGAACTTGGAAGCAACCAAGATGTCCTTCAGTAGGTGAATGGATAAATAAGCTGTGGAACATCCAGACAATGGAATATTATTCAAGGCTAAAAACTATCTTTCAAGCCATGAAAAGACATGGAGGAAACTTAAATGCATGTTACCAAGTGAAAGAAGCTAATCTAAGAAAGTTATGTACTGCATGACTCCAACCATATGACATGCTGGAAAAGGCAAAACTGTGGGGGGTGGGGGGCAAGGATGAATAGGCGGAGCACAGGATTTTTTCTTTTTAATTTAATTTATTGATTTATGGCTGCATTGGGTCTTCCATTGCTGCGCATGGGCTTTCTCTAGTTGCAGCAAGTGGGGGCTACTGTTTGTTGCGGTGCGTGGGCTCATTGCGGTGGCTTCTCTTGTTGTGGAGTGCGAGCTCAGTAGTTGTGGCACAGGGGCTTAGTAGTTGTGGCTCATGGGCTCTAGAGTGCAAGTTCTGTAGTTGTGGCTCATGGGCTTAGCTGCTCCGTGGCATGTGGGATCTTCCCAGACCAGGGCTTGAACCCATGTCCCCTGCATTGGCAGGCAGATTCTTAACCACTGCACCACCAGGGAAGTCCTTAAGGATGCAGTTTTTGATGAACTGATTCCTTGGGTAGATTCCATGTGAGCCAGTCTTCCCTGCGTGGGACATGGTGAGGGAGGAGCTGGGCTTGATAGTATTTGAAAGTGCTGTAGTCTGGGGACCGGAAATGACCCAATCCTGCCTTGATCCTGTTACCTTTCTGCCAGGGGTCGCTATATGCACAGGGCACATTAACATGGAACTGAGTGAGTTCAAAGATTTTTCCAGAAGTTTACCTCAGCGTTTCTCCTTGCAGGTTGCCTTTTACTGTTTTGAAGTCATCGTTCACGTCTTCAACAAATATTTATTGAGCCCCTCACTTAGGACCATGCGCACTTCCAGGTTGTGAGGGTATAGGAGTGAGCAAGACCCAGAAGAATCTCTGCACGCGTGTGTAGACATTCTGGGGGCGGAAGATAGGCAGTGATGAAGTAGTTAAAACGTGGAGTGTGTTGGAAGGTGATCATTGTGGTGGAGAACCAGGGAGCTAGGAAGTGCTGGGAGTTTGAACTTTTAAACAAGGGGGTTAGGGGATTGCATGGGTGACTTCGAAACAAAGATGGCAAGGGGTTAAGGGAGTGAGATCTTTTGTTAACAGATGGGGAGTGATCCAGGTAGAGGGGCTGAGGTTGGGCCTGGCATGTTGGAGGCCACTGGGACCTGGCTGGAGACAGCAAGGGAGAGACTCCAGGAGATGAGTGTGGTCAGGGGAGGGGGCGGTAGTATGGAGGTCTTTGGAGGATGGTGAGTGGGAGACATGATCTGACTGAGGTTTTAGTAGGGTCCTTCTGCCTGCAGTGTTGAGAGTAAGCCAGACAGCCTTCTCCTTCTCACCCTCGTGGCCAGTAATCCTCATGTCTGAGCAGTGATTCGACTTTGTTATGGCTCATGCAGCCCTGAGCCCACTGGTGCTGTTGGGTTTCTATTAGTAAGTTTTTTTTTTTGTTTGTTTGTTTGTTTGTTTTTGACTTCTCTAGGTGCACATCTCTTTCTTTATAGCTGATGAGGAAAAGGACTTTCCTCATGCCAGGGTAGGTAGCTGATGAGTTCCATACGGAGTTCAAGAGTGCTCGAGAAATGCTCCAAGATCATTCAGGCTTCTCTGCAGTCAGATGCTTCATTTACCTTCAAAACAGAAAAATCCTCCTCTTTTTTTTTTGCTCTGAGGGCCCCTTTCTTGTCTGTAATCAGGTTCGACTCTCTTTTCCACTTCACACACCCCATTTTGGTTCAGTCTGATCATGTTTTGGTTCTTGGAAAAGTGAACCATTTGTCATATGTGTTACCTTCTCATGATGGCCTGAACATAGCTGGAGGATATCTGAGCCTTTCAAAAATCCCTTCCTAAATATTTTGGTATTTGACCCTCGTTAGCCCATTTTAAGTGGCATGTGGTAAACTTGTCCACAGATGTTAGTTTACCAGTGTCCTTTGAACAGAATAATAATAACTTTCACATCTGGTCCCCTTTTCATCTAGGGATCTCAAACCCCAAGCACATTAATTAAACCTCACATCAGTGGACGGTAGGGAAGGGATGGAAGGGGCTGGCTTTAATCACCACTGCAGAGAACTTAGAGGGACAGCCGCTGGGCCCAACACAATAAGAGGCATTTTGCATTTCGCGAATGCCTTTCATCTAGCATCTTAAATCCTTGGCAAGTATTACCTGGTGGGTGGTGTATTATCATGCACGTCTACAGGGAGAGGGCTATAGGGACTTGCCCTAGTTCTTCAGTACTGTCATTTCAGAGGACATTTTTTTCCTAGTTCATGCGTCCTTATGGCTTATTATGGATTGTCTGGAATCTCATAGTGTGGACTGAAGCATGGTAGAGTTGACTGATAAGGTTGTTTGATTTTCTTGCCATCTTTTTGGTTTGGTATTCCAATAGGTAGGGAGTTCCTTCTTCAATGTCAGCTGCGTTTCGAGTTGGTAATGGATAATTCTCATGTAGGGGCCTGAGACGTCTCCCTCACCTCAACCCTGTTTCTCCAGAAAGTTTCCCAAGTGAATTGGGTCAACAGAAAGGCAGGAGAGAGCCATGTCTTTCTCCAGAAGAAGCTGCTTGAGTTCATTCCTGATAAATGAGGGCATTGGTTTAAAAAATGGAACAGCACCAAAAAATACAAATGGGAAGATGTTATGGTCATGTCATTGATGGATGGAGAATTCAACTGCTAACCTGTGGGAGGGAAGTGAAGGATCTGGCTCTTGCCAGGATCAGAGTGTTTATAGGCACGGCCACAGTCCTTCTGTAGCCAGAGCCAGGGGTCATTCCACAAGGGGACGCTGCATGGCAGTTGGGAAAGGCAAACGTTGGCAGCACATGGGAATGGTGTGAGATACACAGTTTGCAGAGAGATGGGCTTCTTTATTTTATTTTATTTTATTTTTATTTTTTAAAAATTTAATTATATTCAATTTACAATGTTGTATTAATTTCTGCTGTACAGCAGTCATTCAGTTATATATATATATATATATATATATATATGCATCCGTTTTGTAAAAATATTCTTTTCCATTATGGTTTTTCATAGGATACTGAATATAGTTCTCTGTGCTGTACAGTAGGACCTTGTTGTTTCTCCATTCCATATATAATAGCTTACATCTGCTCACCCCAGCCTCCCAATCCCCTCCCCCTTAGCAACCACCAGTCTCTTCTCTATGTCTGTGAGTCTGTTTCTATTTTGTAGATAGGTTCATTTGTGCCATATTTTACATCCCACATATAAGTGGTATCATATGGTATTTGTCTTTCTCTTTCTGACTTCATTTAGTATGATCATCTCTAGTTCCATCTATGTTGCTGCAAATGGCATTATTTTGTTCTTTTTATGGCCGAGTACTATTCCATTGTGTATATGTACCACATCTTCTTTACCCATTCCTCTGTCAGTGGACATTTAGGTTGTTTCCATGTCTTGGCTACTGTAAATAGTGCTGCTATGAACATAGGGGTGCATGTATCTTTTTGGATTATAGTTTTGTCTGGATATATTGGACTTCTTTATTTTAAATAGAGTCTTCAGCTCTATTTTTAGAAATTCCCAAATGCCACTATAAAGTATGTTACTGATTTTATAATGTAATATTGCCTTATTTAGAGTTGCATGTGGAAATAAACAATGTAATGGAAAAAATGTTGAGAAGTATGGGTTCTTTGAAGGTCTCCTCCATGTGGCACCTCCAACCCATTGATTCCTGGTTTCCTTCCATCTTTATGATCTAAAAGGTAGAAAGATATCCATATTTCCACAGGTAAAAGATAAACGTGTGTATTATTAGATGAAGGCCCTTCTGAGTCAATTCCAAAAGCACACCCTCAGAACGTGTGTTTCCATGGCTGTCAACGAGCACTGTCGAACTGTCAAAAATACTTGTGTTCTTTCCTTAATTGTTGTAGTGTTGGTGTGTTTGTTTACCTTGGTGGAACAGTAGTGGAAAGATCATCTGTTCTAATGTGGTCGGATTTCCTTGTGCTCTGGGAGCTCTAGTTGGTGAGGACGTTACTGAACTGTTCCTTAAATACATAAATAATTTCTGCAAAGAAATGACCTAGAAATCCACTTGGTTGTTTGGAAGCCAAAACAAGCAAACATCTTTGCCTTCAGCATGAACGTCAGACTTTCAAGCTGGGTAGCTCATGTTTGCTCATGGCCATGTCAAGAGCCCTGTAGATGGAATCCTAGAATTCTGAGGTAGCTATCCAAAAGGTAGAGACAGAAAAAAAGGCTAAGAGCAGCAGGCAGAATAAAAATCATAGTTCTATCACTGACTAGCTGTGTGACCTTGGATAAGTCACTTAAGCTCTCTGTGTGTTGGATTCTTCATTTATAAATTGTGGGTAAGTATTTTCCTTCTAGAACTGTTAAGAAGATTAATGTATTTCTCCAGTGTCTGAGTTATGGTCGGTCCCCCCCTGCCAAACTGTCAACTTTATTGTTGTTGTCATCATTTCTCTGCTCTTAGGCTGGAGTCAAATGAGTGACACTGGGGTTTTTTAAAGATTTCTGTTTTTTTCTCCTACTAAACCTTTGTTGGATTTAACCAGTTCTAAGCCAGTTCTCTCAGTTTCCTGCCTGTGGAGCTCCATTAACTGCAGTAGGTGGACATCGTGAAATGATTGATTGACATGATTATCCGGCCCCTGTTTTCTGTTTCCTCTCCTGATGTGTCTATAGCACTACTTTTCATGGCTTCTGTATGACTAGTCTGTGTTTCTTAACTTTGGCTGTGAAGGTCAGAAGTGCACCTAGAAATTTCCCATGAACTTCACCAGCGAACCCGTTTCCTGAAGAAAAATTTGGCTAACAGCTTCCTGGCTGAGGGGCTCCTGCCTGAGCTATGTGGGAGGATCCATGAGCCACACTTTGCTCTAATTATCAGTGACTGCTTACCACTGTCATGGAAACAGAAATAGAGGCGTACGTGTTATATACAAGTAATCTAAAAAATTCATTTGGTTTGGGACATACAACTGAACAGTGTGACCAGTTCAGTAGCTGGACTAGAGAACCTAGTATGGGATGGATATTGCAGGTGGAGATTCATCGGGGGCAGCTCCTGTCTCAGTGTGGCAGAGGTGACAGGAATGTCATTGCATAGTGACAAAGAGAAAGGCAGTGACAGCGATAGAAGTACATCTAGGAGAGGGCAGGGTGTTGAGGCTAAGAATGCGGATTCAAGAGCTGTACTGCCTGGGTGGGGGACCAGCTCTGTCACAGATCACTAGAGGGACTGTGGGCAAATTACAGTCCTCTCGGGGCTTCTGTTCCTTCCCCTGTAAGATGGGGGACAGGGGTACCCACCTCATCAAGTTATTGCATATAGTCAATGGGTTAACATGTGTCTGGATTTAGAGAAGTGCCCAGCACTGGCACACCTCCAGTAAGTGTGAGCTAGAACTGTCCTCTGCATCATGACGAGGCAGATGGAATACGTGGGTGTGAGTGATGGACTCTGGTCGGGGAGGGGAAGAGGAAGCAAGGAAGATTTGAGAGGAGTTGAACTCCAAGCTAGCCTCTTCTTTCTCTTTTGTGTATAATAGTTTAAAGTGATCATGCACCTTCATTATAGAAAAGTCGGAATATATAGACAAGCAAAAAGAGAACAATCAGGGCTTCCCTGGTGGTGCAGTGGTTGAGAGTCCGCCTGCCAATGCAGGGGACACGAGTTCGTGCCCCAGTCCGGGAAGATCCCACATGCCGCGGAGCGGCTGGGCCCGTGAGCCATGGCCGCTGAGCCCGTGCGTCTGGAGCCTGTGCTCCGCAACGGGAGAGGCCACAACAGGGAGAGGCCCACGTACCGCAAAAAAAAAAAAAAAAAAAAAGAGAGAACAATCAAAACTACCCCTTGGCCTGCTTCCAGAGGTACCCGCTATTAACATGTAGCATATTTCCTTCTAGACTTCTTCTTTCTTCCTTCTCCGCTGAGTTGGATTTTGAAAGATGTCAGGGAGGGTTAATGTTTTCTTACACTTAATTCCATCCATTTGGTTACATCAATGTGTTATATAAAGAGCAATTTTTACTTGCTTCTAAAATTCTGTCACGAAATATTTCAAAAACACAGGAGAGCATGGAGAGGCCAGTGTCTAGATCGGGCTCAAACCATGTGGAGAAGACTGCAGTCTTAGGAAGGGGGAGGTGAAGGCCGACTAAACTTACTGAGTGTCCCCTTAGGTCTGTCCCTGTGTTGGGCTTTTCAGGCAGGTGACTTCCTGTATCCCTACAGTAACCATTTGAGGTTAATCCCCACCCCCCCACCCCCTTTTTGATCCTGTAACTAAGGAAGCTTTGAGAGGTTGAAGGATTCGCCCACCACAGCACATGAATCAGCATAGAGCTTGATACCACCTAACCTGAATGCTGGTTCCTCTTCACAGCTGCCTCAGGGCCCCCTGACTCAACCATCTTTGCCCTTCTTTTATGTTGTGAATATTTTTTTTGATGAGTTATATTTGGAAGCATACAGTGAACAAAATTGAGCTGATTTTTTGTAGTAAAATATATATAACAAAAGATTTACCATTTTAAACATTTTTAAATGAACAATTCAGCCAACTTAAGTATATGCATGACGTTTTGCAACCTTTACCACTATCCTTTTCCCAGAGCTTTTCCTCATCCCAAACAGAAACTCTGTACCCATTAAGCAATAACATCCCCACCTCCAACTTCTATTTTGCATTTTGTCTCTACAAGTTTGCTTATTCCAGATAGGCAGTTCTTCACATAAGGGGAATACTTGTTCTTTTGTGACTGGTCTATTTTACTTAGCATAATGCTTTCAAGGTTCATTCCTGTCTTAGCACGTATCAGAAATTCATTTCTTTTCGTTGACTGAATAGTATTTCATTACATATACATACTACATTTTGTTTATCCGTTCATCTGCCAGTGGACATTTATGTTTCCACCGTTTGGCTATTGTGAATAGTGTAGCTAGGAACACTCGTCATAGAACTCAATGAGAACAACAACAACAAAAAACAACCCAATTTGAAAAATGGACAAATAGACATTTCTCCAAAGAAGATATACATGTGACCAATAAGCACATGAAAAGATGGTCAGCATCATTAGTCATTAGGGAAATGCATATCAAAACCACAATGAGATCACTGCCCACTCACTGGGGTAGCTATAATAAAAAAAAGGAAAATACCAAGTGTTGGTGAACATGTGGAGAAATTGGAACCCTTGTACATTGCTGTTGAGAATGCAAAATGGTGCAGCTACTGTGGAAAAGATTTTGATGGTTCCTCAAATTGTTAAGCATAAAATTACCGTATGACTCAGCGATTCCACTCCTAGGTATGTGCCCCAAAGAATTGAAAACAGGGACTCAAACAGATACTTGTATACCAACTGAGCTAATTTTGAATGTGCATTATTATTGTTGTTTATCAATTCATCTTTCCTAAAGATGATTTACTTATGTTGCCATCTGGGCATTTAGCATGTAGAGCAGTAGAAATTAGAGCTCCAGAAAAAAACCCCACCTACACAATACAAAGTCACGTTAGTTGCAACTGAAGCCCTAGAGACACAAAAAGTTTGGTTCAGCCATGGAGGCCAGATTGTAATGTCAAGACACAAAGGGAACGTTTTGAAGGAGAATCCAGGCTGAATCAGATTTCTTCTGTCTATAATAACATTGTCAAAATAAGGATAAAATAATGTCAAGAAGATTTATCTACAGAACTTTTTTCTTCTAGTCTCAGAGCCCCAAAGATTTGTTTCCCAAGTATTAAATTTTCTTGGTTGTACCGTGATGAAATTGGCAGGTCTTGCTAATCAGAGTTGGGAATAGAAAAATCTACTTAGAACATTTGAATTCTTAGGTAGTTATTCCGTATCTGCAGAGCTGAGTCTCTTGACCACCTATTAACCATTGATAATTTATCCTGAACTTAAAACCTTAGGGGGTGTATCAAGTTATTCACACTTGAATACTTGTTATTCTGGAAATTCACTTTGAATTATAGAATGAAGTACTCTCTCTGCAAAGATCTGGGAGCTGTAACTGCCCCAAGTGTTGTTAACTCCACCCTGCAGCCCTGCCATTAGTTCTGTGACTGGGCATTCACCAAAAGAAAGATACCTTTTGGGCTTTCCTGGTGGCGCAGCAGTTGAGAATCTGCCTACCAATGCAGGGGACACGGGTTCGAGCCCTGGTCCGGGAAGATCCCACATGCCGCGGAGCAACTAGGCCCGTGAGCCACAACTACTGAGCCTGTGCGTCTGGAGCCTGTGCTCCGCAACAAGAGAGAGCCCTCACACACAAACGAAGACCCAACACAACCAAAAATAAATAAATAAATAAATTTATTAAAAAAAAAAAAAAAAGAAAGATACCTTTTTTCTAAAATCCTCTGTTGGGCTGGGTCAGTAGTTACTTGTTTTAGTTTCTCTGCTGGGTGGGAGCTGCTTAAGAATGGGAATATGTAATATAGTTGTCTGATTAAGTTGGCACAGGTAGTCTGTCTTAAAATTACAAAGTAACAGCCGAATCAAGTACAGTCTTTTTTTTTTTCTTTTAAATTCATTGATTTTTAATATATTCACAGAATTGTGCAATAATCAACACAATCAACTTTTAGAGTGTTTAAATTACCCCCATCCCCCCAAAACCCATGTACCCATCAATTGTCATTCCCTGTTCTCCCCACCCTTACCCCCGCACTCCAGCTCTAAGAAATCATTAATTTACTCTATTTTTTTTCTATGGATTTTCCTATCCTGGATATTTTATACAAATGGAATCATATAATATGTGGTCTTTTGTAACTGGCTTCTCTCATTTAGCATAATGTTTGCCCATGTTGTAGTATGTAGCCTAATTTCATTCCTTTTTATTGATGAATAATATGTCAATATATGGATATACCTCATTTTGTTTATCCATCCATCAGTTGATGGACATTTGGGTTGTCCCTTATTAGGTACGTGATTTACAGGTATTTTTTTCCCATTCTATGGGTTGTTCAAGCACAGTCTTTCAGGTGCTGTCAACCCACTTGAAATCCAGAATGTGGAGAAGATCGAGCCAGTGGGATTTGAGAAGCTCTTCTCCCTGCCCGAGTTCTGAACCAACTAGGAAAGACAGAGGAGTCAGCAGGTGGAGACCAAAAGGTCAGCTTCGTTATTGATAGATGTGGGATTGGAAGTTGTGGCTTAGAAGTAGGGCAACAGTAAGATTCTAGAAATCCTTACCTGGAAGAGTTAAATGGACTTGCCCACCTATGCAGACCTAGCCCTGGACAATAGTAGGTGGCCCCCCTACTAAAATTACCTTCTCAACTCACCTGCCACATGATCCAGAGCGGGTCAGACCTTGGGTTCTCCGTGGGCCTGGGAGATCCCAAAGAAAGGGGGAAGAGACAGGCTTGAGCTAGGCATGCGGGGGTCATTTTCCCAAACTAGGTGAGTGACCTTGCCTACCCATCCCCCCCAGCAGTCCAAGCGGTCAGTGAAGCCAGGGAGTTTTCTGTGCTTTACTGTACATGGATCTTCCCAAGGGAAGGAAACCTCAGGCCTGGGGACATGGCACACACGTTCCATCAGGATGAATGCTATCGTAGTTCCAAAACGCAATTATTTTATCACCTTTGATCTGATAAAAGCGAACCACTTAGAGATGATTCATTTTCAGTGAGAGGGATGATTCTGCCCCAACCACAGGGTGAGGAGAAGGCCACGTTTGTGTGTGTGTGTTTTTTAAATAAATTTATTTATTTTTGGCTGCATTGGGTCTTCGTTGCTGCATGCAGGCTTTCTCTAGTTGCGGTGAGGGGGGCTACTTACTCTTCGTTGTGGTGCACGGGCTTCTCATTGCGGTGGCTTCTTGTTGCGGAGCACGGGCTCTAGGTGCACGGGATTCAGTAGTTGTGGCACGCGGGCTCACTAGTTGTGGCTCACAGGCTCACTAGTTGTGGTGCATGGGCTTACTTGCTCCGCGGCATGTGGGATCTTCCCAGACCAGGGCTCGAACCCGTGTCCCTTGCATTGGTAGGTGGATTCTTAACCACTGAGCCACCAGGGAAGTCCCACATTTTTGTCTTAATAGACTTTCAGGTGTTTACTCCCCATAAAATGCTCCTGTTCGTGAAATGCGGACACCCCTTTTCATCCGAGGGTGGCTGCACTTCACGATTGTCTAAATCAGTGAAGTGAAATATTTTCTTGAAATATTTTGGCTGTTTAATTAGGAATAAGCAGTGATGAAGCAATGATTTTGAAAGTAATTAGCTTAACATTCTGTCAGTTCTCTGCTGGACGGGAAATGTAGGTAGGTGACAGTCTTCAGTTCTGCAGATTTCAGAATCCTAGTGTCCTAGCGCTAGGACACCAGAAAGGGCATCAGGGACCCTCTAGTTTAACCCCCTCTCCTAATTTAACACCCAGAATCTTAATATGGTCAGTCTTCCTTGGTAGGCACTCAGTTTGTAGAATCAATGAATGAATGTTGTATATATTCTGCTCTATTGCTACTCTTTCTTTTGTGACATAATTTCATGGCTATCTTGGTTGGGATGACCTTCTCTCCTGGCATGTTAATTTTATTTATATATAGGGGAAGCTTTATGTGGTTTGGTTGCCAGGTTTGGTGACCCTCATGAAATAAATACATTCATACACAAAACTTCTGTGGGTTCCACTCATTTGAAAAGCTGGTAAAAGCCATGGAAGTGCTCTTTTTACAAATGCAGGTATGCCTATGCACATAATTTTGTCTCCAATTCCAGAGGGTTCAAAGGCCTTTGAAAGTTCTCCAGGGATCCTATGCTGAGAACCTTTGTTTTAGCGTCAGCTCCCAAGAGCTATGCAGAATTGCTAAAGTGAACAAGGTTATGTGACCCCTGCCCTTTAAAAGCATGAATGTTTAAAAGAAATACAAATAGCTTCATGTGGAGACTTGTAATTTCCATCTGGGCAGTGATTTTTAACTGAGGGTTGAGACCCTTTTGGGGTTTATTAAATAATGTTAGTGGTTTGGGGCCAACATTACCAAAACAAGGTAATGGAACATAATAGAAAAGAAACCAGGCTATACGTCTATGTATTGAGTTGAGATGAAAAATATGGGCCCCGGTTTGAGAAGCCTGATGTCTGCTCCGCTTGTTTTACTATATATATTTAGGGCAGTGGGAGCAATTTAAAGAAATTCGTGCTTCCTTTTCATGATCTGTTTTGACTGTGTTGGCCCTTTTTCTTCCTTATAAAAAAGGTCCAAGAGTCCACTGGTTCCACTAACATTTTAATGTCTTGACAGCCTATCCCAAGTCATCACTTATCCACAGTTGTGAAAATAAGCTTAAATCCTACTCTTGAAGAAAAATCTCCTGATTTTTCTTTATATTCAGTCTTTTGTTCCTCCTCTCCAGCTAAGTAAAGATCAGGGTGATCCCCACCAGGCCACCACTTAAGTACTTTTAGATAAGAGACTTAATGTTCCTAGACTCAGTTTCCTCATCTGTAAAATGATCCTGATAATGATAATTTCCTTCTCCCAGGATTATTGGGAAGATTATGAGTTTACACATGTAGGATGAATAGCATAAATCCTCAGTAAGCATTAATCAGTATTCCTAGTAGTGGTTGAATTGTTTGTATACCATAAGGGAATTGCATTTTTTAAAAATAAATTTTATTTAATTTATTTACTTTTGACTGCGTTGGGTCTTTGTTGCTGCGTGCGGGCTTTCTCTAGTTGCGGCGAGTGGGGGCCACTCTTCGTTGTGGTGTGCGGGCTTCTCATTGCAGTGGCTTCTCTTGTTGCCGAGCGTGGGCTCTAGGCATGCAGGCTTCAGTAGTTGTGGCTCACGGGCTCTAGAGCGCAGGCTCAGTAGTTGTGGCGCACGGGCTTAGTTGCTCCGCGACATGTGGAACCTTCCCGGACCAGGGCTCGAACCTGCGTGCCCTGCACTGGCAGGCGGATTCTTAACCCCTGCGCCACCAGGGAAGCCCGGAGAATCGCATTTTATACTTCCTTTAGAACTTCTCAGAATCTATCCATTTGGGCTGCATTTACCAAGGAGATGAGCACTCTGGTAATGTTCTTGTTTTAAAAGCATCTGCCTAGGGCTTCCCTGGTGACGCAGTGGTTGAGCGTCCGCCTGCCGATGCAGGGGACACGGGTTCGTGCCCGGGTCCGGGAAGATCCCATATGCCGCGGAGCAGCTGGGCCCGTGAGCCATGGCCGCTGAGCCTGCGCGTTCGGAGCCTGTGCTGCGCAGCGGGAGAAGCCACAACAGTGAGAGGCCCGCGTACCGCAAAAAAAAAAAAAAAAAAGCATCTGCCTAATCATTTTTTTTTAAATGTACTCTATTTAACTCCTAATTTTTTTGGTATAAATTATTTTGCCCCCACACGTCATAAATGACATTAAAAGAACAGTCTCTCTTTCCTCTCTTTGGATTGTGAACCAACATTCTGTTCACTTACAAACGTTGCAAATGTTGATTTTTGGAACCCAGATGGGAGTCTCCACAAAGACTCAGAATATCATTAAAACTCAAGTGCCAGGATCTGTTATTAAAGTAAATGTGGTAAAAAAAAAAATTCTCGGGCTTCCCTGGTGGTGCAGTGGTTAAGAGTCCGCCTGCCGATGCAGGGGACACGGGTTCCTGCCCCGGTCCGGGAAGATCCCACATGCCACGGAGCGGCTGGGCCCGTGAGCCATGGTCGCTGAGCCTGCGCGTCCGGAGCCTGTGCTCCGCGACGGGAGAGGCCACAACAGTGAGAGGCCCGCGTATCGCAAAAAAAAAAAAAAAAAAAAAAAAAAAAAAAAAAAAAAATTCTCAAAGAGAGTTAAGTGACTTTCCTGGTGTTTTTCCCCCTCAGAAGTACTTTTTGTAGGTACTGTGTCAATCTTTAAGAAAAGGAGTTTATTGAATTTCCAGAGTTATCAACAATACTCAAAGCAAATATTTCCCCCAAATCAATGTATTCAAATTCTTATAAATTTATTTATTTATTATTTATTTTTGGCTGTGTTGGGTCTTCGTTGTGCGCGGGATTTCTCTAGATGTGGTGAGCAGGGGCAACTCTTCGTTGCGGTGTGTGGGCTTCTCATTGCGGTGGCTTCTCTTGTTGCGGAGCACAGGCTCTAGGTGCGCAGGCTTCAGTAGTTGTGGCACGCAGGCTCAGTAGTTGTGGCTCATAGACTCTAGAGCGCAGGCTCAGTAGTTGTGGCGCACGGGCCTAGTTGCTCCGTGACATGTGGGATCTTCCTGGACCAGGGCTCGAACCTGTGTCCCCTGCATTGGCAGGCGGATTCTTAACCACTGCACCACAAGGGAAGTCATCAAATTCTTAGAAGAGATAATTTATGCATGAAAATCTTGCTTCTCTACCACTCAGTGTATTGCGAGAAGATTTAAGTTAAAGCTCATTGTAGCTTATAATATATAGGATGTACTTTATGCACATAAATATTAGTTTTTCCTCCAGTAGCTGCTATAATTTAAAGGTTGTGTGTGATGTGAGTTTGAGAAGGTTGCTGAGCTCTCTCTCGTGGGGCAGCCCTACCTTCATTAAAGTGCTTCCTGACACTCCTTTCTGTTCCATGCCCTGCCCGTTCATTCCTTCCATCTACATAATGTTTTCATATTCTGTTTTCTTCCTTTCCTCTCTCTAGCTATAAAAACTTTCCCCTCGGAAGGAATGCAGTTACTAGTATCTGGCAGAATTCTATAGGAAAAGGCCATCTATCTATCGTCCAATGGACCAACGTTGGAATTCCCACTCAGCTACTTCTAAGAATTTGGGCAACATCATTGACCTCTCTGAGCTTCAGTTTGTTGTTTGTAAAAGGGGCCTCTTATTATCTGTGGATTCAGTGAATGCTTCATACTGATAAGGCACAAGTTTACTTCTCTGAAAGGTATGTGTTTCTCGAGAAATAATTAAAAATCAACATTAACAGTGGATTTTTTGGTTATTATTCAGCTGGGTAGGGAATGTATTTTGTGAACAAGGGGGGTCTTCTTAGAACCCCTGAAATCTCTTCATTTCTGTTTCGCTACTGTTTGCAAGGGCTCTGACATTACATGCTGAGTGATAGGTGCTAATGATAATAACTTTTATTGATCCATCTTTTACGTTCCAAGTCAAGTATGTGCTTTTGCATATTATTACATTTAATTGTCATTGGTCACTTGGGGGTGGGATGGGGGTGGTACGGTGTTACTAGGAACAATCACTAGAACTGATTTCTTACCATTTACAAATGAGAAACTGAAGTTTAGTGATGTTGAGAGACTCACCCCGTAGTCTTCCTGGCCCTCGAGGCTAATTTCTCAGTCACTGTTCAATCCTCTCTTTCCCTGTGAAGAGGTAGACAGAGATAATTAGACTGCTGAGTCAAAAATAGGGTGTTCCATCCATCGCCCCCACCCCCACCCCTGTCTCCCCAGTCCAAGAACTGCCCTTTGTGCACTGCTACACTCCAACACGGAGGAAATGGACCTGTTCTGAAACTGATCCATAGACCCAGGTGTGGGAGGATGAGTCTTTTAGGAAATTACTAAGTTGACTCAAACATAATGATAAACCACCTCCCATGGCTGTTTGGGCCAAAATCTGTATCCCAAGTTACCAGGAACCTTGGGGGACATTTTTTTTTTTTTTTTTTTTTTTTTTGCGGTACGCGGGCCTCTCACTGTTGTGGCCTCTCCCATTGTGGATCACAGGCTCCCGACGCACAGGCTCAGTAGCCATGGCTCACGAGCCCCACCGCTCCATGGCATGTGGGACCTTCCCAGACCGGGGCACGAACCCGTGTCCCCTGCATTGGCAGGCGGACGCTCAACCACTGCGCCACCAGGGAAGCCCCCTTGGTGGACATTTTTGGAGTGATTTCACTTCAATGTTTAAAGCTTCTGTCGTTAAAGAGAAAACACTTTCTTAGTAATATCAGCTGTTCCCTAGGTGGGGTCCTTCCCCTTTTTAGAAAACTGGCAGCTCAATTCAGGGCCTCCTGTCTCGCTTTGGAGGATATTAATTCCCCAGAGTGAGCAGTTTTTGACCGTGTTCCTCTCTGTGCATCAACAAAGCAGTGTCGGAAAACATTTTCTGACAGTGAAGACCCTGGGCAAGGGAATCCAGGTTTTCCTCCTTGGTTCCAGCACCAGCGTATGGCGGCTCATTATTTACATATCGTGAGTCCTGCCAAGCCGATGCAGGTGTTGCTGACTTGTGAAGACATGTTGACTTCTTTCTCTAAAGAAAGGTTGAGATGCAGTCCTTTGTCATAGAGATCATGCTTTGCTAGTCACCGAGCTCCATGTCAGTGTATAAAAATACAGATTACACTGTGCTATAGAAATAACCATTTTGCCATACTGCCTTTAATAGGTTTTCTTTCAGTGAATATCGTCTTCCTTCCTTCTCACATCCCACGTTGTCGGGTAGCCCTTCCTTTAGGGTTGCTGGCTGTGATCATGAGATCATCTTAGTTGGCTTTGTTATTTTGGTGTCACTAAATTGTTAGGTGAGAACACAGTCGCTGGGAGTTTCCACGTGGGAGTGGTTAATTTCTACTTCTGAAAGGTAGCTAGTAAGGCTGGGTTTTCAGGAATCCAGTATGTCTCAGTTGTACGTCTGTGCAATTAAGTTAACTTCCATGATGGTAAATTTCCAAGGATTTTTTTGGAGCTAGTAGCTTTGTGACCACCCAGAAGATTCTCACCAAAGTTCTTTAACCCAAGGCAGTTTTTTGTCTAGGTAGGCTGACCCCTTTAATATACAACCCCAGATTTCAGTGGCTTCGTATACTCGGAGGTTTATGATTGCCCATTTCAATCTATTGCGGGTTCTCTTTCTTCACAAGGTCATTCAGGGACCCAAGGCTGCTCCACCTGCTTGGCTTCTGGCTTCTGTGCATTTGATGTATGTGTAGGGAAGAGAAGAGGCGCCCCCCGGAGGGTCTCAGGGAAGGTGTCAGGGGTAGATTCTGGAAGTGGCCAACATTATATAAGTTTGTATTCCATTGGCCGTGACACAGGCACGTGGCCCCCGCATAGGTTTGACTGGGCTGGGAAGCTACATTTCCTCACGTCCCAGGTGAAAAAGGAATAAATTTAACATCACAGTTTCATGTTATAAACTTAATCTTAAGCATTTCTGAAGGTGAGGTGTGTCTATTAGGAAGACCTTGACGGGATTGACTTGGTAGCTAGTTATTTGATCTGAATTCCGGATTTATTTTTACCTTAGGTGTTCATGAGCTTCCCACGAATGGGGAAGAAGAGATTTTTTTTTTTTTTAAGGTACTGCACTGGGGACTTTGCTTTTTTGCCTGATGATGTATTTATAACCTGCTTAAAGATCCAGAATTAATGTCTGGTCATGCATGATGCATTCTAGTTATAATCAGATTTGGGTTTTTCAGATGGTTCCTCTGTGGATCTGTGCTAACTTCAGAGATTATTCCGTGATGTCTGTCTTTGTACCTCACCTTGCCCTGAGTTTCAGGGTTAGAAGTTCACGTCATCGAGTTTCCTCGTTTGAGCAGCAGCTCTCTTGACTTTCAGGAGGACCCCAGCCAGACTTTCCTATCTAGGAGTGTGGAATTCCAGCCATGTGATTTTTTTTCCGCCTAAGAGATGTTTTCCTCTATAAATTCCAAAGCTTTTCATCTTTAATAATAATTTTGGAAGCATTTAAAACACTTCATACTTTCTCAGTCATCTTCAACAGAGTATGTGGAGCATAATTTAATCTGTAGTCAGTTTTGTCTTTTTTTCTCTCAAGCTGAGATTTGGTCAAGTAGAAGTGACTGAGGTTGGAAGGCCCAGAAAGGTGGGGCCATGGAGCTAATTGTACTGTTCTTCTCATGGTTGCTTCATTTCCTCCTGTCACATCTGGTGTGGTATTCCATCCCTTCTTCCTCCTCCCCATCCGCTACTGGTCCCTTGAACTCTCTGCCTTTGGTTTACTGTTGGCCGTCACACCAGATAACTCAGTGTGTGAAATCGAGAATCAATAGGTTCTAAATGAGGACTTACAACAGAGAGACTCCCACTACTGACAGAGTCAAGTTCAGACTCCTCGTCTCGTGGTCTACAGCCTTTGGCAGCTGGCTAATCTGGTCCTGGCTGGTTGCACAAGTTGCAGCAAACCCACGCTCATTACACACACACTGCACCCTCTTTCTGAGCCACACCAAGTTATAATCCTCATAAACCATATAATGGTAATAAATATCAATGTATGTTAATTGAGTATTTACTATGTGCCAGGGTCTTTTATAGAATATATTGAAGCATTAAACCTTCCCAGAGACCAAGACATTTAGAATATATTAAATGTAGATCAAATTCTCAAATATTTAAAATAGTTAAATATTATGTTATTAATATATACTATTACATATCACATATTTATAATTTAATAATGAAGTATAGATTAAATGTTACCTATATAGGTGCGTGTGGAATACATTAAAGCGTTTAACCATATCAAGGACAGGCTGGGTAATGTTATCCTCTCCCTTTTACAAATGGGGAAAGGAAATGCAGAGGTTACATAACTTGCCCAAGGTCACACAGCTAGGGGGCGCCAGAGCAACCCATTGTGTAGTACTGACTATCTGAAATAGCTAGACTCCCATGGGTGAATTTTACTCCCTAGTCCTTTATTCTACTTGGGGGAGCCCCTTATTTCTAGGCTCAAAATTCAGTGGAGACTCAACATCTTCCTGTAACTTGCCCCTCTTCTCATACTGTCTCTTTCCTGAACAGAATCAAATCTGTGCTCAGAAATGAGATCATTACACATTCCATCTATTCTCAAGCCCCCATCTCTGCTAGACTGGAGCGCCTTGAGGACAGGGCCAGGGCTGGGGAGGCCTTTGTTAAACGCTGGTGGAATTGATCAGCATTAGAGATTATCATGCCAGCTTCCCATTTTCCAGATGACAAAACCGAGGCTCAGTGTGGTGGCATCACAGAGCTGTCTGGGAGGATCTGGGACTAGTACCGTTGTTTTCCGAGTCTGTGGCAATGTGGACTTTGAAAGCAGAATACTCGGCCGTTATTTTGGTCTGGTTCCTTAGTTCCTGGCAGTGTTCTGGCTGGCGGGAGGTGTTCCTGAGTGTACCATGCACTTAACATGTACTTGGAGTGATAACAACAGTTGTAGGAGTGGCTTGGCATGAAAAGACAGAGCAGGGCCCTGAGTTTACACCAGCCTGCTGACTGAGGGTTCAGATATTCTGGTGAGGACAGAAGGGAACATGAACACGTGTGGCTAAAGGGATGTTGTTTGACTTTTTCCTAAGATGAAACTAGCGAATTTTATACATCCTTTCATTCCTTCTCATATTTAATGTAGCAAATCACTTGCTAAATTATGTCTCCTTGTACAAATGATCCATAACCGTTCTGTACCTGTGTATGTAACTTAGAATCAATAAACAATCAGGCTTCAAATTTTATTTTTAATTTGAAATTGTCACAAACTTTGGGAAAAGTTGGCACTATCGTATAGAGAATGTGGTTTTCTCTCAGTCATTTGGGAGTAAATTGCTATTACCCCCAGGCATGAGTGTTTTTTTCCTATAAGCAAGGGCACTCTACTACACAACCACCCTACAAGGGCTCAAAATCATGAAATGAGCTGATACATTACCGTCAGCTCCACATCCCACCCTCTTCCACTCTTGTCATTTGTCCCGAGAGCCATTTCAAGTAACAGATGTTTCCAGTTAGCAGCATGTGATGCCTTGAGTTGTCACGTGTCTTTAGATGCCTTCAGTCAGGAACAGCTCCCCCGTCTTGGTGCTCATGCCTTTGACTCTGTTGAAGAGCCCAGGCCAGTTATTTTGTTGCATGTCCGTCGGTTTGGCTTTGCTTGAGGCTTTCTCGAGATCAGATCCACATTCCACATCATTGGCGGACACACTAAATGGTGATGGTGTGTCCTTCCCACTGTGTCTTCCCTAGGAACTCCCAGTGTGGACCCATCCCACTTCTGATGATAGTCACTCACCTTGGTCTCTCGGTTAAGATGGCATCTGCCAGCCTTCCCTGCTAGGAAGTTATTCTTTTCCCCTTTGTAATTAGTAAACGTTTTATAGAGAGAGACTTTGAAATGGTGTCGATTCCCTGTTTCTCAACAAACTTCGAGTTTACTTATTTATAGCTATATGGACTCTTGGTTTCCTATTTTAGTCAGTGGTTATACTGTGTTAGTGGTAGTATTTATTTTGATAACTCAGGTCTTCCCTGATTGGACCTGTGGGGGTCCCTTCAGGAGGGCTCCTCTGTGCTCTTCTGTCCACCATTCCTCACTCTGGCTGGACTCTGATTAACCCTGGATGCTCCCCTTTGTGGGTGCCACCCCTACCCTGCTTGGGCTCTGACACGCCTGTGCCAGGCCACTCCCATGAGTGGATACCCTTCCCACTGTAGTTTTTAAAAAACTCATGTTTTTTTTTTTTTTTTTTTTTTTTTTTAAATGCGTATTTCTGGAGAGGGTGTGGAGAAAAGGAAACCCTCCTACACTGTTGGTGGGAATGTAAATTGGTACAGCCACTATGGAGAACAGTATGGAGGTTCCTCAAAAACCTAAAAATAGAGTTGCCAGATGATCCAGCAATCCCACTCCTGGGCATATACCCAGACAAAACTATAATTCAAAAAGATACATGCACCCCTATGTTCATAGCAGCACTATTCACAGTAGCCAAGACATGGAAATGATCTAAATGCCCATCGACAGATGAATGGATAAAGAAGATGTGGTAATATATATATACATAGATATACAATGGAATATTAGTCATTAAAAAGAATGAAATAATGCCATTTGTAGCAACGTGGATGGACCTAGAGATCATCATACTAACTGTGGTAAGTCAGAAAGAGAAAGACATATATGATACTGCTTATATATGGAATCTAAAAAAGGATGCAAATGAACTTATCTATAAAACAGAAACAGACTCTCAGACATAGGGAATAGACTTGTGATTGCCAAGGGGGTGGGGGTTAGGGATGGATTGGGAGTTTGGGGTTAGCAGGTGCAAACTATTATGTAGAGGATGGATAAACAACAGGGTCCTGCTGTACAGCACAGGGAACTATGTTCAATATTCTGTGATAAACCATAATGGAAAAGAATATGAAAAAGACTGTATATATGTATATATGTATAACTGAGTCACTCTGCTTTACAGCAGAAATTAACACAACATTGTAAATCAACTATACTTCAATAAAATTTAAAAGAAAGTATATTTCAGCTTATCTTGTGGTCAGTATACTATAGACATATTAATGAAGGTTTTAAGATTGCCAACAAACACTTGAAAGAATGTTCAACATCATTAATCATTAGAGAAATGCAAATCAAAACTACAGTGAGATATCATCTCACACCGGTCAGAATGGCCATCATCAAAAAATCTAGAAACAATAAATGCTGGAGAGGGTGTGGAGAAAAGTGAACCCTCTCACACTGTTGGTGGGGATGTAAATTGATACAATCACTATGGAGAACAGTATGGAGGTTTCTTAAAAAACTACAAATAGGGCTTCCCTGGTGGCGCAGTGGTTGAGAATCTGCCTGCCGATGCAGGGGACATGGGTTCGTGCCCCGGTCTGGGAAGAACTCACATGCCGCGGAGCGGCTGGGCCCATGAGCCATGGCCACTGAGCCTGCACGTCTGGAGCCTGTGCTCCGCAATGGGAGAGGCCACAACAGTGAGAGGCCCGTGTACCGCATAAAAAAAAAAAACTACAAATAGAACTACCATATGATCTAGCAATCCCACTACTGGGCATATACCCTGAGAAAACCATAATTCAAAAAGTCATGTACCACAATGTTCACTACAGCTCTTATTTGCAATAGCCAGGACATGGAAGCAACCTAAGTGTCCATCATCGGACGGATGAATGGATAAAGAAGGTGTGGCACATATATACAATGGAATATTACTCAGCCATAAATAGAAACGAAATTGAGTTATTTGTAGTGAGGTGGATGGACCTAAAGTCTGTCATACGGAGTGAAGTAAGTCAGAAAGAGAAAAACAAATACCGTATGCTAACACATATACATGGAATCAAAAAAAAAAAGGTCATGAAGAACCTCTGGGCAGGATGGGAATAAAGCCACAGACCTACTAGAGAATGGACTTGAGGTCACAGGGAGGGGGAAGGGTAAGCTGGGACGAAGTGAGAGAGTGGCATGGACGTATATACACTACCAAACGTAAAATACATAGCTAGTGGGAAGCAGCTGCATAGCACAGGGAGATCAGCTTGGTGCTTTGTGACCACCTAGAGGGGTGGGATAGGGAGGGTGGGAGGGAGGGAGATGCAAGAGGGTTGAGATATGGGGATATATGTATATGTATGGCTGATTCACTTTGTTATACAGCAGAAACTAACACACTATTGTAAAGCAATTATACTCCAATAAAGATGTTTAAAAAAAATGAAGGTTTTAGGGGAGAATTGGTTTTGTTCCTTAACTGAAAAAAAACCCCAATGAAACCTGTTTAGAATTTGTAGCTTGTGTGGAGGGGAGCTTCTGTGCTCCAGGCACATTCTTACACAAATTATTAAAACACTTAGGAGAAGTGCAGTCATGTGAAAACCCAAGGTTTGAAACTGTTGTCATCACTTTCTTCTCCACACCTGGGTTGTGGAGGAGAAAAGATTTGCAAGGTGATAGCAGGGCATCTTCTCAAGGAGAGCTGGGTTGGTTGGAAGGGTGGCTCACAGAGGAACCTGCGAGGATTACTTTTTAACTGTACCCCGTGGTTCTGGAAGGCAGGGGAAGAGGCGAGGACCACTTTTTTTTTTTTAATTGTCTGTGCTCGTCTCTCCTTCCTCCCCTTTCCTCTTCTTTCCCGTCCTCATCCACGCTGCCCAATCCTTTGCCCCAAATGCTCATTCATTACCACTTACTTTTCTCTATGACTGACTCAGATTTGCCACTCTCAGAATCAACTAAAATTCTTGGCCCCAAATTTAATTTTAAAAATTTGTTTATAGGTAGATTTTTCTTTTTTTTAAAGCAAGATTTTAGTGAAATGATGATCATAGTGAACATGTGCCATGGCACATCCTTGTTAAGAAAAAAATATAAAATGTATACTGTTGGGACTTCCCTGGCAGTCCAGTGGTTAAGACTCCAAGCTCCCAGTGCACGGGGCGTGGGTTGGATCCCTGGTCCGGGAACTAAGATCCGGCAAGCCACGTGGCCAAAAAAATAAATAAAGAAAAACCCTTCTCAACAACTGATCAGTCTGTTAGAAGAAACATTAATAGTGAAAAAGAAAACTGTGTTTAAAAATAAATAATTAAAAAAATAAAATTTATACTATTTACTTTATAAATGTCTTCCCTGCCCCGTTCTCTCTCTCTCCCGCTCGCTCTCTCTCTCTCTCTCTCTCTTTTTCTCTCTTTCTCTCTCTCTCTCTCTCACTCACACACACACACACACACACACATACACACACACACACACCCCAGTGTGATGAAAGATAGTTATCTGAGACAGGGGTTGGGTAAATCTTGAAATTCAAAACATGTCAAGGATATAATATTCCAGTCTGTTATTAACATTTACTAGGGCTGTAAAAATCTTTTTGTTGTCTTGAACTTTCAGTAACCACACCCACGTTAAAAAAAATCTATCCCATATTCTCATGTTAGCACATCACTGTTACCTTTAACACATGGTAACTGTTTGACTGAATTGAACTGGACCCCCAATTTTGAGGCTGGTAGGCTAGATTTCTTAAAAATAGATTCTCTTGATGGCGTCCCAGAAACAAAGAGCATTTGAAATTTAAGATTGGGATTTAATCGGTATATACCTGATTCCTTTTGGGCCCTAAGCTTCCAAGATTTCCTTTCTTTTTTCCCGTCCTCTCTGTTTTTCTTCACTCCACAGTCTGCTATTATTTCTGTGGTTGCTGTTTATCATTTTTCATACCTCTGATACCAACTTAGGAAACCTTTAGGTTGGCTTGGAGTTTGTGAGGAAATTGAAAAAAGGACCTTTTCTTTGCTTTAGAAGTAAATAGAGTATATGAACGTATCTGTAGCTTTCACAGCCGAATAGAGGCCAAAACTCTCAGGAACCCCACCAAGCAAGTGTCTTACATTTTATTGCTTTTGGTGAGCCATACCTTGGGATAGAGTTTCATACGTATTCACTGTATCATTTTCTTTTGGCTTTATCTTAGTCATTCTTCCCCAAAGAGTGTTTTTTTAAAGGTCTTTTTTGTTTTGACAATTATAAATCTTTTTTTTTTTTTTTTCTTTTTTTTTTTTTCTTTTTGCGGTATGCGGGCCTCTCACTGTTGTGGCCTCTCCCGTTGCGGAGCACAGGCTCCGGACGCGCAGGCCCAGCGGCCATGGCTCACGGGCCCAGCCGCTCCGCGGCATATGGGATCCTCCCAGACCGGGGCACGAACCCGTATCCCCTGCATCGGCAGGCGGACTCCCAACCACTGCGCCACCAGGGAGGCCCCTATAAATCATTTTGATGCTAATAACTGGGAAGGCAGTGCCATGCTGCTCTATAATCCAGAAGTTACTTAAAATTGACTGTGGATAGTATTGGGAGAGTTTTGCAAGATATTTGACATCTCAGCTATATGCTGAATAACACTGTTTTTATTCTCTGAGTCTTATATCCCACCTGGATAACAGGGTCAGATCAACTGCATATGTCTGGCATACTATGATGAACTTACCTAGAGGATAATTCCTGTCTGAGCTTCCTTTTTATGCTTCTCAGTTCTAACTGTGTCCTGATTTAATGCCCTTGTCTGTATTCCATAGTTATAAGGGTTGTATAATAAGAGTCTAGAGAAGAATAAGAAATGGAACCCGGGGTTTTTATTGTATAGTTTTAAATTCCGCTCTATTAATCTAGCTCTTGAGGCCCTGTAGGAACAGGCCACTCATCTCCAGGCCTGGGCTTGTGGGGTCAGAGTTGATGGGACACCTCGACCTCTTCCCAACCTTAAGCACTAAGCACTGTGTCTCAGCTGTAATAGCTGTTGTTTATACGCTTGATAACAAAAAGTGATCACGTCATGTAATCACACTGTGTCGAGGAATTCTGCTCTAAAATTCACAATTCAGATCTGACCTTTCTGTCTCTTCCATCCGTAACTGGGGGTTTCTACTCAAACATATGAGTCATATTTTTGGTGCTGGCTTTTCTGAGTCAATTTAACAGCCAACACATTTTATTATTGGCACCTCCTACCATGAGATAGCAGGTATTTGGTTTTTATCCCTCAAAACTATGACCTTTTAAACCTAAATAGTATATCTATATTTTATTTTTAGTTTATTTATATTTAGTAAGTCTGATTTGCTTTGTGCATTCCTGACAAGTTCTGGGACAAAAAATAAATAATGTTTTGCCATTGGCAATATTCTTTCCAAGATATTGAAATTTTTGTCTCTGGTTATCTTCAATCAACATGGTTACTTATATTTAGAAGATGCATTTGCTGTGACTTTAATTTGGATAGCAATAATCTTTTCAAAAAGCTTGCAAAGGCATACAAGAGTGAGAGAATGGGTGTATTATTTTACAAGGCAATGGTCTTTTGGGTTGTCCTTTCTCATCTTTGTGCTTCATTATTGAAGAGGGATACCAGATACCCCTAGTGACTACTGTTATGTGCCGTGCCTTCCTACTCCATTTGAAGGCTTCATGTGTTTTGTTTTCACTGTAATCAGTAAGGAAAAAGATTTCATAAATTCAGGCACTGATTTCACTAATTTTATTTTTCTTACTTGCTTTTTTGGGAAAGCTTCTAATTGTGGTACAAGAGCCTGGAGATTCTGGTTACTAATCAATATTTAGATGTAATGAAAGATTGCATATTCCGCCCCCCCCAGGGTATCATTTATGGTGTCATTCTTATGTTTAAGTCTTTAAGCCATTTTGAGTTTATTTTTGTGTATGGTGTGAGGGAGTGTTCTAACTTCATCGATTTACATGTGGCTGTCCAGCTTTCCCAGCACCACTTGCCAAAGAGACTGTCTTTTCTCCATTGTGTATTCTTGCCTCCTTTGTTGAAGATTAATTGAATGTAGATTGTGGGTTTATTTCTGGGCTCTCTATTCCATTGATCCATATTTCTGTTTTTGTGCCAATACCATGCTGTTTTGATTACTGTAGCTGTGTAGTATAGTCTGAAGTCTGTCCTCCAGTATATCATTTATTGATTACTTCCATGGCTCAGACAGTGGCCTGGGTGATTTCCAATGGATTGTCCTGTTTACCCATATTATTCCCATTCTACCAGTGAGGAAACTGAGTCTTCAAGATGTGAAGTAATGTTCCCAGTGATTTGAGTATTAAGTAGCAGAAGGAAAATTTCTACCCAATTCTGTCTGGCTCCACCATCCATTCTCTGAGCACTAATCTCTTAGTCCTGACCACTTGATGGCTAGTGACAATGAAATGCAGCTGAGTTTGAGATGACTGTGGTCTGGGAACAGCCCTTATTTTGGCTGATGCTGTTGGGTGTCTTTCACAGTTGCTCAAGCCCTGTTCATTATCTGTTTCAGATTTCATTTTGAGATTAATTAATTAACCCTTAAAGGCTTTTCCCATTGTGTCAAGTTCAAACAAAAGAAGCTGACAAACTCCCATTAGAAATTGAACATATGTAACAAACAAACAGCACAAGCCTCAACAAGAACTAACAGTTGGCAGGCTTAGTGTTTGCTCCACTGAAGCCTGGGCCAATGTCAGCAGTTAATTGCATTCTCAGAAATATCATAGAAGCAGGGGAGGGTGGTGGGGTAGTCACATGGCCAGGTTTACTCCTGGAAAGCCAGGGCTGTGTTTTCCTTCATTCTGAAAGGCATGGAGAAGATTTAGTTTTGATTACATCCCAGAGGGAGATATCGAGGTCTTTCTGAGAATTAAATATGCATAACATATTACAAGTTAATTTTGAACAGTTCATTGCTACGTCTTAAAGGTTTGGGGATACACTGTGTTAAAAACCCAATATAAAAACAACAAACCTATGATTAGAAATTCCATTTCGTGGCTGTTGATGTTTTTGTTTTAATGACTGGGAAGAAGCCATTACTGGGATACATTAAACTCCAAATTGAAGTATTGTTGCTGTATAAAATCACCTGTAAAACCTGTATTCCTTTTCACCCTGCACGTCCTTCTTCTGATATATTTGTTTAATACATAGTAAAATATTTGTTTCTTTCTCTGACTCATTTATACCAGAATTTATAAAAAAGGTTTCGGGGGCATGTATACCATTATGCTTTTTATTTTTTTAAAGCTTGTATTCCAGTAGTCACATATACACATATACACATATGCGTATACACACCACCCCTCACACACATATACATGAACACTAAATGGATCTGATTTGATCCATGTCCAGTGAGTAAGAATTCTGAGAGCCAAGGATGATGCCAGGTTAGTCATTATTACCTTTCTCATGGTCTGTGTTGTACTTTTATGGTTGATGGAAAGATCTGGATAAGTGAAGATCTAGAAAACTGGAGAGGGAAGATTACCAGAGGAGGATAGTGCTGGTCATGATATTGATACTTGGAGTTGCCAATTAATTAAACAGCTTGATTACTTGGCTCTTTCTTCCACAAGGAGGCTGAATCTATATAAATGAGTACCTTTCATGAGATGAGTTCGTATGGTAGTAACCCATCAAATACCTTCTCACAGGTTGTTCACAGATACTCTGAAAAATAAAGTTGCACAATTAAGAAAGTTTGGAAAACACTGGGTTAAATAAAGTGAAATCCATTCCTTGACTGCAGGAGTTGGAATTCCCAACTCTGATTACAGAATGCATATTCCTTAAAGTATCTATAGACATTGCCTGTGTATCTCCAGAATGTGTACAAATGTTGGAAGAGAGTGTGGGGTTGAGAATTGAGTACATGTATGAGTACACTCTTCCACCCACTCAGCAATAGACATGTCACTTAGAAAGAAACAAGGGTGAGAGTTTATACATATGCCTTTCCTCCAAGTTGCTGTGATCATTAAATGATCTAATATATAGAGAGATGCTTTGCAAATTTTGAAGCACTCTGAAAACATTAGTTATTAATAAACCCTCTACTTTTTAAATTGTGGTATTATAGACGTAACATAAAATTTACCATTTTAACCATTTTTAGGTGTACAGTTCAATGGCATTAAACATATTCACATTGTTTTGCAACCATTGCCACCGTCCATCTCCAGAACTTTTATTTCTTCCCAACCTGAAACTCTATACCCGTTAAACACTGACTCCCCCTTTCCCCCACCCTCTGGCAACCACCATGCTACTTTCTCTCTCAAATGACTATTCTAGGTACCTCATATAAGTGGAATTGTACGGTATTTGTCCTATTTCACTCGGAATAATATCCTCAAGTATATCCTCTGATTTTTTATGATGTGGGATTTTAATTTATTTTCTTAATTCACTCACCCCTGGTGCCATTCTTTTAACACATAGCACAGTGACAGAGAGCGCACGTATTCCTAGTGTTCCTCTAGAATAGCCCTGGATAGGCAGTACCCACAATTTTAGGAGAGGAGCTTTTATGGATGTGCCTTTGAGAAAAGCTGATCAAGAATCTAGTCCATCCTTGAAGGAATCAAAAGGTACAAATTTCCAGTTATAAGTACTAAGGAAAGAATGCACTCCATGATGTATATATTTATCTCTGCTGCACATTATATAGGAAAGTTGTTAAGAGGGTAAATCCTCAGAGTTCTCATCACAAGGAAACATTTTTTTTCTGTTTCTTTAATTTTGTACCTATACGAGATGATGGACGGTCACTAAACTTACTGTGATCGTTTCATGATGTATGTAAGTCAAATCACTTTGCTGTATACCTGGAACTTACACGGTGCTCTATGTCAATTATATCTTAATAAAATTGTAAGAAAAATTCATTTTAAAAAATAAAAAAAAAAAGAATCTAGTCCATCCTCAAATTAGAACTAAAGTGACCCAGAGCTCTCCCTGACAAGCAGGCATACTTCGTTTCTTCTTGAATCAGTGTTTGAAATAGTAGAGACATGACTTTCAACCCCTAAGTATTCTTTATTATCTAGATGCTTTATGCACAAGATTTTTAAAATTTTATATTTCATCATTTTTACCTGTCTTAAAATGGTATTTCTTGATATGGGGCTCTTTTGGGGAAATTCTCTGTAACTTTTAGGATGAAAAAAATCATCCATTGCAAAATTAAATAGCCTAAAATTTGAAATGACCTGTTCTTATTTATTAAAGCCTTTGGAGTGTGTGTGTGTGTGTTTTAGATTGAATATTCTCCTCTATACCATGATTTTATAGCAAACTTATTTTCAAATACCCATTATTAATCCCCATTATTAGAAATGTTTCCTTTTCTAAGGATTTTCAATATTCTGATTATAGATTAAATGGTGCTAAAATGATCATCATATTTTTTTCCTAAGTAATCATAACACATCACTTAAAAAAATCACAGTCAAATTAAACTGGCATCTTGTCCTATTGTGCATATTCTTGTAATCAAATGTATGTTTTTACCTTTGCCCACTTAAGAGCATATGTTTTTAATTGTAAATAGCAGCATCAGCATGCTTTAGCATTACAATTTTCATTAAAATACTAAAATGCTAAATTTTAGTATTCATTTTTCATAGCACTCTGAGCTCATCGTAGACAACCTGATTGCTCTTAAGTCTTTTCCTGCATTTTTTGGGTCCTTGTCTCATCTTACCTCCCCACCCCCAAGATCCTTAAGACTCTTTAAGGTGCCTTGAACCTTCCCTATCTTAGCATCCCCGTGGAATCTTGGACTGAGCCAGCCACAGAGAAGATTCTCAGCACACACTGAAATTGAATTGGGTTGAGTTGAATTGAGATTTAGGTCTGGAAGCAAAAATTGAAGGGATTTTTTTTTTTTTAGATGAAAAACGTCAGGATCTTATTTACCTTTATGGAGAACCACGCCGAGCTGGTACAGCACAGATGGCAGCCTGTTCCTGTGAGTGTGGGGATGGAGTGAGAGAAACAGAACGAAACAGGTGGCTTTAGAGCTGGCACCCTGGTGCCAACGTTAGTTTGGGCCGCACTTCCCCGTGCTTGTGTGAGTGAGGCATCGGCAGGACCAGAAGGCTGGTGTTATTTTGATCACCGAGCTTTATTTAGTGAATACACTTGATTAGTCCCCCTCCTTCTCCTGGATGCTATTTTGAATGGAAAATCACTACTGGAGAAACAAATCCCTACACTGATGATGTACCCGGTACCTTTTTTCTCCCTGTTCCATACCACACCCAACTTTGCCTCCTTATTCCACATTTTGAAAGTGCTGACTAGGTGCTGACTTTTACTGAGGAAGTATCTGAAGCCATAGAGAAATGAAATGATGTGTCCCAAGTTAACAAGTTTTCCTGGTGCTCCAAGAGGAATACCTATGGCCTCCCCACCGGGCGTGTTCTTTGGTTTGGTCCTTGAAAATTCAAGTTCCCTGCCCTGGAGAGAAGCAGAATTAGAACTCCTAAGCCAAATCTCTCTGCTTGTTTTCTGTCAAGGGGAATATTTTCAGAGAGGGGTACACTTAGGGCTTGGGAGGGCTGTGCTCACACCCAAGGCTTCCGAGGGGTGGTTTGGTTTACATGCGGGCTTGTTGATTCCAACTAGCTGGGAGGAATTGCTTCCCCAGAGTGATGCATTAGTCACGAGCAGAGTGTAGGAGGTGGTGAACAATCAGACACCCAGACACCCCGCCCCCCACCCCCCCTGCTGGGGGGTCAATTTTTATTTTTTATTTTTTTCTTTCCCCGGTATGCGGGCCTCTCACTGCTGTGGCCTCTCCCGTTGTGGAGCACAGGCTCCGGACGCGCAGGCTCAGCGGCCATGGCTCACAGGCCCAGCCGCTTTGCGGCATGTGGGATCTTCCCGGACCGGGGCACAAACCCGTATCCCCTGCATCGGCAGGCGGACTCTCAACCACTGCGCCACCAGGGAAGCCCTGGGGGGGTCAATTTTAAGCCCAGCTGCATCAGATTGAGGACTTGCTGGGGACACCCCTACCCACACCCTGCTGTGTGCTTGAAATCTTGGCTCAGAGGTGGGAGAGGGTGGTGGTTTCAGACCCAAGGCTAGAGCAGAAATGTCGTCACAGGGAAGCTTATGTACCTAGGATGCATAATTTGTTCATTTGTGTGAGGGGTGGGAGCAGATTAAGCAGGGGTGTTGACGTACCTGTGTTTTCCCATCTGCAAATATATATATAATATATATTATATATATATATTATATATATATATATTTTTTGCGGTACGCGGGCCTCTCACTGTTGTGGCCTCTCCCGTTGTGGAGCACAGGCTCCGGACATGCAGGCTCAGCGGCCATGGCTCACGGGCCCAGCCGCTCCGCGGCGTGTGGGATCTTCCCGGACCGGGGCGTGAACCCGTGTCCCCTGCATCGGCAGGCGGACTCTCAACCACTGTGCCACCAGGGAAGCCCTGCAAATATATTTTGATGCTGTTCTCCATGTTGAAGTAAAAGAGAGCCACAACTCTGAATGATGTTGGCTACTAGGAGACTTAAGCTTGGAGGGACGCTTTTGTCTAGAAATATATGGCAAAGATGACATCATGAAAATCAGGCCACTCTCTCAGTGACCCCTTCATGCCCTGAAGCCTGGGGTGACCGGGGACACCCCAAGTAGACCTTTCTTCAGAGTTCAAGTCAGGTGGACTTGTGGGCTGGTATTCAGTCTAGAACACCTGCTGGCTATTCAGTTGTAAACATTCTGTATGGAAATACATTTTATTCTCTTTGTTCCTTTGGCTGATATTGACGCCATTACTAGGTACTGGAGAAAAAGTCTACTGGGACATCGGATGGTTAATATTATATGTTAACTTGACTAGGCTGTGGTGCCCAGTAATTTGGTTAAATATTAGTCTAGAGGTGGCTGTGGGGTTTTCCTGTTTTGTTTTGTTTTTCGTATGTCAGGCACTCTTCATGTACTTTTTTTTTTATATAATTTTTATTGGAGTATGGTTGATTTACTTTCTGCTGTACAGCAAAGTGAATTAGTTATACATATACATGTATCCACTCTTTTAGATTCTTTTCCCGTATAAGCCATTACAGAGTACTGAGTAGAGTTGAGTTCCCTGTGCGTGCTATACAGTGGGTCCTTATTAGTTATCTATTTTAGGTATAGTAGTGTGTATATGTCAATCCCAATCTCCCAATATATCTCTCCCCTGCTTTGCCCCCAGTAACCATAGTTTTGTTTTCTACATCTGTGGCTCTATTTCTGTTTTGTAAATAAGTTCATTTGTACCTTTTTTTTTAGATTCCTCATATAAGTGATATCATATGATATTTGTCTTTCTCTGACTTATGTCACTCAGTCTGACAGTCTCTAGTTGCATCCATGTTGCTGCAAATGGCATTATTTTGTTCTTTTTTATGACTGAGTAATATTCCACTGTATATATGTACAACATCTTTATCCACTCCTCTGTCGATGGACACTTAGGTTGCTTCCATGTCTTGGTTATTGTAAATAGTGCTGCAGTGAACACTGGGGTGACGGTATCTTTTCGAATCATGGTTTTCTTCAGATATATGCCCAGGACTGGGATTGTTGGATCATATGGTCCGTCCTTCCTTCCTCCCTCCCTCCCTCCCTCCCTATATTTTTTAGATGTGATTTAACATTTAAATCAGACATTGAGTAAAGCAGATTATCCCCCCATAATGTGAATGGGCCTCATTCAATCACTTGAAGGCCTTAAAAGTAGACTAAGGTCCAGGTCCTCTAGAAGGAAGCGATTCTACTCTAGATGACTTTGAACTCAAGAGAGCAACATCAACTCTTCCCTGAGTCTCCAGTCTGCTGGTCTGCCCTGCAGATTATAGATTTGCCAGACCTTACAGTCTCATGAGCCAATGCCTTAAAATACTTATCCATCCATCCATGCATCCATATCCTGTTGGTTTAGGTTCTCTGGAGAACCTTGACTAATACAGGGGCCATGTGCCATGGAACCATGTGATAAAAAGTAATGAGCTGTGATCCCTTCTTTCATGGAACTTGTGATCCTACAAGAAGAGATGGATTAAGACAGGTATTCAAATAACGGATAACTGCGGGAATTCAGAAGAGAAAAGTGATGAAGAATATCTTGGAAGAGCAGAGCTTTGTAAAATTTTTCAATAAAACACTCCATAAAAAGGGAATCAATCTCTAACCACTCCATGTGCCATTTTATTTTGGGGGGAAGATTGGTATTTCATCTTAGAAAATCATATACATTTAAAATTTTGTTCCATTATCAATCTGCACCAACACCCCTGCTCTCCTTAACCTTCTGAGTAAATCTTTGAGTAAAACTGACTCTTCTGAAAGTTGTTCCTTTAGTCCCGTGGCTCTTGTCTCTGCTGGGTGTGCCAGGGGTGTTTGTACATCATCTAGTAGTGCAGGGGTTGACGTGGAGGCGTTCTTGAAGGACACTGAATGCATCTTGAATGTGCATTAGTCTGGTTTTGCAGTGATGTATACATTGAGTGGTTTGGGCAGAAAAGATGGATATTAGTGATGGCGATTAAAGGCAAAAAGACTTTCATTAAAAGGATTAAGGGGCTTCCCTGGTGGCGCAGTGGTTGAGAGTCCGCCTGCTGATGCAGGGGACGCGGGTTCGTGCCCCGGTCCGGGAAGATCCCACATGCCGCGGAGCGGCTGGGCCCATGAGCCATGGCCGCTGAGCCTGCGCATCCGGAGTCTGTGCTCCGCAACAGGAGAGGCCGCAACAGTGAGATGCCCGCGTACCGAAAAAAAACCCAAAAGGATTAATAATAAGGGGACAGGGTAGATATAGAAGATACTTTAGGGACCTTGGAGAAAGAAAAGGGGAAGAAGAGGAGAATATGGAAAGAAATAAATGAACATTTATGAAACCCTAACTAAATACCAATGAAGGATGTCTTCACACATGCTGCCTCACTTCATCTCCAGCACAAATCTACAAGGGGGATTTCCTATTTTGCAGATGGAGAAAGTGGTCCCTAGGGACGGTAAGTGACTCACTCAAGGTCACGGGGACATTGAATGGCAGATGAAGACCAGCTCTGACTGCATCCAGACTCCCTGTTGCATTTATAAATCTGGCTGCCTTCTGGGAGGGATCATAAGTGTGGAAAGTTTTGAGCCTGAATGGTGTGTCAAATTTGAGCCATCAGTGGGGTAGCCATATGTAGGTGTCCAGAGGAGCTTAGAAAGAGGGGTTTCTGCTGAAGACCGAGATTTAGGTAGATGACAGTGTGGAAGGAAGTAAATAAGTTTGTTAAAGAGAAAAGTACTCCATCTGGAGAGCTAGGTAGAAGGCTGTGGCAGAAACTACAGTTGGGGTGAGAGATGCAGTTGAGAAGTATAAGGGCATGGATGGAATCCAAGGGGAGGGAGCATTTGTTTTGGAGTGGGGGCAGATCAGCCGGGTCAGATGCTGATGGGAGGCCCCTAGTGAGAGGTCCTTTTGTCACCTGGATTGGAAGCTGGAGAGAGAGGGGAGTGGTGGGGGGTAGAGAGAGAGAGAGAGAGAGAGAGAGAGAGAGAGAGAGAGGATTTCTTCCAGAAGAGGAAACTGTTTTTTCCCACCTATGAGGATCAAAATTTTGTTCAAAAATCTTTTGTTAAATGATTTTTCTCTCTGTGTTATTGTTAGCCTTTGTTTTTCCAGACTATGTAACTGAAATTTCTTGACTACTTATCCTGGCTGTGTCTGAGATAACCCACACTGAACAATGCAGCGATGTTTGGAAACGTGTTTTTGCTTACTACTTCTTTTTTTTTTTTTTTTTTTTCGGTACGCGGGCCTCTCACTGTTGTGGCCTCTCCCGTTGCGGAGCACAGGCTCCAGACACGCAGGCTCAGCGGCCATGGCTCACGG
The DNA here is from genome assembly GCF_025265405.1 of Mesoplodon densirostris. NCBI lineage: Eukaryota > Metazoa > Chordata > Mammalia > Artiodactyla > Ziphiidae > Mesoplodon > Mesoplodon densirostris. Next base: position 13,828,823 of record NC_082665.1, read on the forward strand.
GCCCAGCCGCTCCGCGGCATGTGGGATCTTCCCGGACCGGGGCACGAACCCGTGTCCCCTGCATCGGCAGGCGGACTCTCAACCACTGCGCCACCAGGGAAGCCCTGTGTCTCCATTTTGATATCCTTCCTGATCTAAGCATTTTGGGAGTCCTTCCTCCCTCCCTTCCTCCCTTCCTTCCTTTCTTCCTTCCTTTGTGCTGAGGCCTTGAGCAGAATGGACGCCAAATTTCCAGTAGGATCGCTGCCAGTGAATTTTGGCCTCTCAGGCATAAGACTTTTGAATTGGATGCTCCATTTGACATCACAGTGGAAGGTGTTATTATCACCTTCTGTTTTGTCAGTTACCAAACTGGAAATACCACAGGTGTCTCTCCCTTCTTTTTCTCCTTTCCTCCTTATTTCTCACAGGTATATGTGTGGCTACCAAGTTCTGGTGACTCTACCTGCTCACTCAGAGAACAGAGTGACGGAACAGTGGGACACAGGACAGCCTTATTACCCCAAGGCTCTCACTGTCCAAGTGAAGGCCACCTCATCTCCTCCAGGCACTGCCTGATGGGTTGGTTGCAACAAGCCTCCACCTTCTCTTTCATGTTGCCCCAGGGGATGCGCAGGGATGGCGGAGAGAAAATGTTCGATCATGTAACTCCCCTAATCAAATCCCATCACAGACTCCATTGCACATAATCATATCTAATTTCTCTGTATAGCATCCATAACCCCAACCCATCTCTTTAAAGGCCTCATCACTTCCAGCTCTTTTCCATGCACTTACTTCTCTACAACGTTGGACTGATGCTTTCGTTCCTCAGAGGCTTTGCTCTTTTCCTGGAATGCTCTGCCCTTCTTTTTTGCAAACTCCCTCTTAGCCCTGTTCATTTCCTCCCATCCTCACAAGCCAAGCCAAATCTGATGAACCCTTCAGGACCAGATTTTTTTTTTTTTTTTGCAGTACGCGGGCCTCTCACTGCTGTGGCCTCTCTCGTTGCAGAGCACAGGCTCTGGACGCGCAGGCTCAGTGGCCATGGCGCACGGGCCCAGCCGCTCCGCGGCATGTGGGATCTTCCCGGACCGGGGCACGAACCCGTGTCCCCTGCATCGGCAGGCAGACTCGCAACCACTGCGCTGCCAGGGAAGCCCCCAGGACCAGATTTGACTGATAGTTTCCCCTGGCAGAATTAGTCTGTTTTTTTCCCATCATCCACTATTTTTAAAAAATTAATTAAGTTTTTAATTGAAGTATAGTTGATTTACAATGTTTCAGGTATATAGCGAAGTGAGCCAGTTATACATATATGTATAATTTTTTTCAGATTCTTTCCCATTATTGGTTATTACAACATAGTGAATATATTTCCCTGTACTATACAGTAGATCCTTGTTGTTTATTTTATATATAGGAATGTGTATCCATTCATCCCAAATTCCCAATTTATCCCTCCCTGTCCCCCCATCATTCACTATTAATAAGGCCAGATTAGCGTTTACAGCCCTGTCTCAGAGTGGATAAGTGTCCCATCATTTTCTTAGGCTGCGGGCGCCGTAAGGAAACGGTCTATTTCCTCATCACAGACATAAAGTAGGTGCTCAATAAATATTGGTTGAGTTGAACTGAATTGGTAACAATCAGTAAAGTTCTTATGTAGACACTTTGCTTTACGCAAATAATTCACAAGCAGTTTTTAGGTAGTCATAACTATTTAAAAATCTATTTTTATATCCCCTCTTTCATAACATGCTAACCATTGTAAGACACACCCCTCTTTTACGCACCACCAAGCAAGAAAGAAAATGGTGCCGATCTTTATCACACCATTGTGATTGTGAGATAGTATATTCAACTTCAGAGACCTTCAACATGACAAATCTGTTTTTTAGAGTTAATGAAATAAGGAATTGTCTTTTACCTGTTAGAGCTTGTAGTCTTAAATATATAACTGCAAAACAATTTGAATTGATTTGCAAGTACGAAATTTAAGTCATTTAAAAAGGTTTTTCCACTTTAAAATGAGGAGAGAAAAGGAGCATTTTAGGCTAAGTACCCAGGGATTGACTTGGGAAGTAGTGTTTTGTCACTCTGTCTTATGACTGAGCCTTAGTCTTTTTCTTTGAAAAGATGAAGACTTGTAGGTAAAGAATCACTCCTATTTTGAAAATCCTTGGAAGGAATTCCTTTAAAATTTTTGTAAAAATTATTTTATTTGATTTTGAATATTCTTTGCTGCCCTGAAATTTGATTAAAATCCTATCTACTCACCTAAACACATATCAAGATTAATGTCCCCCTAGCAATGGTGTTACATGGGACCCCATTACAGCTTCACTTTTTAGGTTGGACAGCTGTGTTTTCCACCTGTCATATTTGCTCATTGACTTGTGGTTATTAAATCAACTTGCTAATCAGATATTCACATGTAGGTAGAAACTTAATATTTCTAGCTTTTCTTAATGATTGGTCCAGTAATCTATATTTAAAAAAAAATAATGGTCTTTTGTTTTTCACTATCTAATACATTCCTATATAGCATACTATTTCCATTTAAGATTTTTTTCCCATTTTACTGAGAAATAATTGACAAACATCACTGTATAAGTGTAAGGCCTACAGCATGATGGTTTGATTTATGTATACTGTGACATGATTAATATTTAATTTAAATTGACACAATGAGGATATTTAATAAGTTTTCCAATGGATGTATGGTCAACTTTTCAAATTTTTGGTACATGCAATGCAGCCTGTATTTCTTAACAACATTTCTAGCTTTTCTTCCTTCCTCTTCATCCTTGGTATCTGGATTACCCAGTTCTCTCTTAAACCGTTTTCTCCTAGAGACGTTTGCCATCTTGTACACACCTTCCACCAACACAAGTACCACAGTGGTGGGAACAGAACCAAGGAGGATGCACCTGGTGCCCAGGGGGAGTGATTCCGTCTGATGGGCCCTTTAGCCTCAGAGCATAAAGGACCAGCGTGGATTCAGTGCACCCCAGCCTGGTGGCCCCTCCAGAGGGACTTGTGATGTCTCCTCTGTCCTCTATGACAAAGGCAGTGTCCACCCTCCTTGCTGGCAGGCAGAGTTGCCACACCGGCCACCTGCATGCATGGCCTCAGTCCAGGGAGCTCTCGTCTGATTCACAGAGTGACCCTCCCTTTCTGAGTGGGAAAGGCAGCTCCGGGCCAGGGAGCTGTGCCTCGTGCGGTGGCGAAAGAATGAAATTGCCAGGATGACCAAGTCGTGCTTGTTTCCCTGTGAGGGAAAAGGACTCCTTGACATCCTGACTGTATTTTGGGCTGAAGGGCTTCCTTCTTGGCTGCATGATGAGAGAACGGGTGAAGGGAAAGGCCAAGTTGCAGGGGCTGGAGACCATCATGGAAATTGCAAGCTGCCGTTTCATTCTTTTGGGTCACATGGGCGAGCCCGGAGAAAGTCTTAGAGGCAGGCAGCGGCTGCCGGGTCTGAGCATCCCTTCTCTAATGGGACCCTTCCTCTCCAGGGCTCACACAAGGCCAAGGCCGTGTCCTTTAGAATGGAGACTCCCCTGTCTGCCTTCCAGGTTCAGCCTCACCTTGGATAGCTAGAGGAAATGAGAACCAAATTCCTTTCCTTGAGCTTCAGTCTTTGACGGTGAAAGAGGAGCTGCCTTCCTCCACTCCGTGTGGTGTCTCAGGAAATGAGGCTCTTCCTGAGCCCACTGAGGCTCCTGCAGCTGATGTGGGGATGGGAAGCAGGTCTGCTGAAGGGAAGACACCTGGGCGACTCGAGTCTGGAAAAGTTGTTGTTGGGTCATGTGATCGTGTTTTGAAATCTCTTCTACACTAAGGCATTGTTATATTTTCAAGAAGATTATTCTGAAGTGCAGTTGAAAGATTATACACTCTCTTGTGTTTCACAGGAGTTATGGAAGCAGCTGCAGCAGAGTACCGTCCCCTCCCGCTGTCCTCTGTGGGCACCTGGATACCCTAGTTCTCTCACTAGGAGCTCTGTTAACTTAAGCCACAACAGACTTCAGCATCAGAAGTTAATTGCAGTCAGCTCCATTTCCATTTTCTTTTGAGATCAGTTGTTCCATTCTCTCTTACAATGCCATGGGCTTGCGTTTTCGATGTGACTCAGACTTGAAATTGATCCGGGAGCCCAGAGCTGACCTCTCACATCGGTCACTACGCTTGGAATGGTGGGTGGAATTCTCAAGAGTTCAGTAGCTTCATGGCTTCTGAGTCGGAGTGATGCTGCTTAGAATTTTGAAAAATTACGTGATTCTCGTGGTCTGTCCTGAAAAAAAACCCCATTAAATCCATTTCAGTAAGCTGGGGCCTCCTTTGAGCCCTTTTTAGAGCCAAGCGGTGCGGGGGTATTTGGGAGATCTGATGGCAGCTCTGTAACACTGCCTTTTGGGACTGGTGGTTTCCAAACGCTTCGTAGTGAATGATGCAATGCTGGAGTTGAGTTGTATGCATTGGCATTTGTCAGTGTCCAAGTATAGTTGCAAGACAATAAACACCAAGAACCTGGGGAAACTAAAGAGTAGTATTTTGGTCTAAAGCCACTTACATGATGCCAGTCAGATAGTAAGCATTCCTTAAATGGTAGATCTCCCTGAGTGGGGGGAAGAATATATTACTTCACTTTGAGATGCACTGACTTGACTCCTATGAAATACAGTCATGTCTGTTCCAGCTGAACCTTGGTTAATTATTGCCAAAGATTCACTGTTCTAAAATTAAAGGTATCATTTTAGTAGAAATTTCTCGACTTATTTAGCTAGCTTAAGAATATCGATTTTATGAATGTTTCCTCACTTAATTACCTTGGGATGCATTTGGATATGCTAAGAAGTTGCATTGCTCAAAATCAGGGCAGTCTTTGGATAGGGAAGCTTTCAGGAATTTTGTTTGGCTGATTTGGGTGTCTGTTTTTACTTGCCTTGAAAAACGTGGTTGGGCTAAAACCAGGTTTACCTGAGAGAAAAGGTGGGTACCTCTTCTCTGTGCAGGAGTCCTTGTCACAGTCTCAGTTTTTACACAAGCCAGACAAGCTCACCCCTGATGGAACTGTCCCTTTATGCCAGGTGACGTATGGCCATCTGGTAGCACAACCCAGCTACCCTTGGGCATCGAGCCAGAGAGCTCCATCTCACTCAAGCTTACCACCCCTCAGCCCAACACTCTTTGGAGAGCAAGCAAGTATTTAAAGAGATTTTCCTGGAGGGTAAGCAGCCTCTCTACCACTCAGGATCATACCTCTTCAGAACTTCTGTCCCTGAACTGTGACTTTTTTTCTTTAATCAATTATGAAGACAAGAATCAGCCATAGGAAACTTGTCGCTGAGCCCATGTGAAAGGATGTGGTTCAAAAAACGTGGCTCGTTGTATCACAGTGGCCTCAAAGGACCACTGGTGGAAATTTCTGTCTGATCTTCGTACCTAGAACGTTTGTCCTTCTTCTGAGCAATTGATTAGGACATTGTGAATTTGACAGCTGCCCTGTTTTCCCTATCTGAGTTGGCTGTAACAAAAGCTTGCTGTCAAACTGAGCCAGCTGGGTAGATTGATAGGGTCTGCATTGTTACCTTGATTCTGCCCCCCTTCACCTTGTCTTAACCTTTGGATTCCTTTTATTATTCCAGTAATAATTTCTCCTATTCTATTTTAGATAATGTATCTTTGGAAGTCACTCCTGAGTCCTTTTTTTTTTTTTTTTTTTTGGCTGCATTGGGTCTTCATTGCTGCGCACGGGCTTTCGCTAGTTGTGGTGAACAGGGGCTACTCTTTGTTGCGGTCCATGGGCTCCTCATTGCATTGGCTTCTCTTGTTGCAGAGCATGGGCTCTAGGTGTGCGGGCTTCAGTAGTTGCAGCATGTGGGCTTCAGTAGTCGTGGCATGTAGGCTCAGTAGTTGTGGCACACAGGCTGTAGGACGCACGGGCTTCAGTAGTTGTGGCACGTGGACTTAGTTGCTCAGCAGCATGTGGGATCTTCCCAGACCAGGGATTGAACCCGTTTCTCCTGCATTGGCAGGCGGATTCCCAACCGCTCTGCCACCAGGGAAGTCCCCCGAGTCCTTTATTGAATATAATAATGGTTAAAATCATAAGTAAAGAAAATGACTGATGAATTTTTCTTTACCCTTAATTTCTGAACCATTAAAAAATTTCCAGTGTCCTAGATTAATCCATCTGTCTGCTCATCCAAGGCTGATTTTTGGACTAAATATGAATACTAAAATCTAAATTCTTCTGATGCTTGTTGCATATACGAAATATTAAGGAGTTCTGACTTCTTCAGGATTTAGATCTAACACTACTACTCCCAGCCCACTTTAACGTTCAGGGTAAGGGGGAAACTTTCTGATTCTCATTAATTCAGTAATATGAAACACTTTTGGGCACTAAATCATGATGAACAGCGTTAAGAATTAACATACTTTTGTAGTCCTTTATAGTTTATAGTGTTTTGTTTTGATTCTCTAATTTCTGTCTTATAACAACCTTTTCAGGTAGGTGTTAAGTAAAGTAGATAATATTACACATCATTATTTTTCCTGCTAAGTGTCAGAATGGGTAGTTTACTCACCCAAGGTCACATAAGTTAGTAAGTAATAGAGCCTGGTATACGAACTTAGGTATTTTGAGGGCAAGTACAATATCCTTTTCTGTATACACTTTGATTCCTGGAACTTGCAAACACTTAAAAGTGACAGGATGCCTCTTATGACTGTTTTCTAAAGGTGAAAAAGAAAGTTCTGGTGTGGCAGACATAGTAGGAAAAGCCATGGATTAACTGCCATGGACACCGTATTTCTGACAGTTGTCATATTTTCATCTCGCATGAGACTGTCGGGTTGGAGAGATGGGACTTCTGAGCCCTGTCTATTTTTGAGGTACCTGTGAAGTCTAGGATTAGTTTTGGTAATTCCTTCCCCTCCTCCAGCTCATACACTTCCCTGTGAAAACTGGTTATTTGACACCTGACACAGAAATTGACTATACGGGTTGAGATGAATCTGAGTGAGACTGTAAAACGCGGCACATTTATTGTTCACTTTACTAGGGGTCATCTTAACGTAACGCAGGCCATCCTGGTCCTGCCAGATTTTGTCAGCGTGGTTTGTGTGTGTGCGTGAGCTGTGTCTAATTGAGTCAATCACATCTTCCAGCTGGATTAATGAATTCCCCTATTGTCTCACAACACGTTTAAGGCGACCAGTTTCAACTTAGAACATAGACCCAGTTTCAGTGAGTTAGGTACCATGTTTTAAGGAAGCCCCCATAATAGTGGCCCTTCTGTAGCATCCTCCTTATCATTTACAAATTTTGAATAATAGTGGAAATAATCGCTGATACTTATTGATAATTGACCAAGGGGTAGGCACTAAGCTAATTATGTAACATAGATGATCTCATTTAATGCTTATATCAACAGAATGGCTTAGGAACTCTTATCCCCATTTGTAGAGGAATAAATTGATATTTAGAGTTTGCCTCAAATCACCTTGGAAGTAAGTGGCAAGGCTGTGTTTTGACCTGATGCCTGTAGTGGGACTCCAGGCTTGAACTTCCAACACTGAGTTTGGTGCTTAGCTGCCTCCCGTTGAAGTTGAATTCTTTGCAGCTCTTCAAGAAAACCTGGAGTCCTGGTGGTTCTCGGGTTGCCATGGTATACCTTCACAAGGCCACGGAGGAGTTAACCCACTGTGAGTACTCGATACATACTGAGTGCTTGATGACACACTGCAACCTAAGCATATTTGCTGATTGCAAAGAACAACTATGTGTCTCTTCATCCATCTGTATCAGGGGTCAGTTCCACAGCCAGGCTCACAGGTAAAAATTTTTTTCCCCACCAAAATCATTTGGTATTATTTGGTATAAACCAAATAAACTGAGTTTTGTTTTCCTGCATGTTTTATAAATCATGCCTGGTAACTTTCACTTTCTTCCCCATGTAGTTTTTCTGCTCAGGGGTTAGAAGAATATAATAGAGAAACATTTTAATTCTGGTAGTAGACTATGTACTTTTTTTTTTTTTTAAGTATAAAAAAATGCATTATCAGCCTCCGTTGTGCAGGTGGAGGACAGCCGCCTGCAGGCCCGGTTTGCCAGCAAGAAACCAGCCTTGCAAATTATTGGCAGCTGGTACTGTAATGAGTCCATTTCAATATAAATGGGCTGTTGCTTATTAATTTCTGCTAGTTCCTAAGCAATTCAGGAACCACTTTGAAAATTTAAAACTTTGCAGAGATCAGCTTAAGGAGGATACCTGGGGAAAGAGAGGGAACAGGAGAGCAGTGGGAGAATTATGGAAAGGACATGTATTGTAGGGTAATAGTGGGGTATTGCTGAGAACTCTTGCTCCTCTCCTGGCAAGCGTGAGTCAGCAAGTTCACGGTGAAATAGCACGTTTTCCAAGATAAGAGAGAACTGTAACTTCACTTATTGTGCTGTTCTCTATGGATGTATATATTTATTTATTTACTGTCTTGGTGTGGCTGCCTCCTACACCAGGAGGCAATTTTCTCCGTGGTCCTGTGCAAGCTGTTTGTCATCTCGGGTTCCCACCTCTATTTCTTTCTTTATTTTTGGCTGCCTTGGGTCTTCCTTGCTGCCCGTGGGCTTTCTCTAGTTGCAGCGAGCAGGGGCTGCTCTTTGTTGCGGTGCGCGGGCTTCTCAATGCAGTGGCTTCTCTTGTTGCAGAGCACGGGCTCTAGGCACGCGGGCTTCAGTAGTTGTGGCACGTGGGTTCAGTAGCTGTGGCTTGCGAGCTCTAGAGTGCAGGCTCAGTAATTGTGGTGCACGGGCTTATTAGTTGCTCTGCGGCATGTGGGATCTTCCCGGACCAGGGCTCGAACCCATGTCCCCTGCATTGGCAGGCGGATTCTTAACCACTGCGTCACCAGGGAAGTCCTCGGGTTCCCACCTTGATGAAGCCACCAGCAATAGGTGCCAACTGTGGGCAGCCCCACAGAGGAATGGTCCATAGGAGAGGAATGAGGGCAGCCACCCCAAGGAAGCCGTCGGGGCTTTCTCCTGTCTTTAGTATCTGCAGTCTCACCTCAGAAGGCAGGCTTTAGGAAAAAAAGACCATTAATACTGCTTGTTTGTGGAGCTTATTTTGAAAACATGTATATGATGAGAAGGTCTATGTACTGAATTTGGTCTTTTGTTTAACTGTCTTTTAGCATTTTCTTCAACTTCTCTGGTAAATATAGCTCTACTTTGAGAATAACTGAGATGCCCTTGTTTCCTTTCCTTCACCTCTGTTGAGACTTTTTAAATATTAAGAGGGAACCATGGACACCATTTCCCAGTAACCTGTTTCTGTTACGTGATACCTTCATCTTTAGAGTTAGGTTAAAATGATAAAATAACAGAGTTTGTCAGGCTCTTTATTACCGTGAATGTAAATATGCTTGTGTTTATTGATTTATCTGATTATGCCTGTTATTTTATAGCTGTAGCTAAATGTGGCATTGTTCAATTTGAGGTGTGGTATTTCACACAAAATGGATGTTGGAGACTTTATGTAAATGGGCTCGATGGAAAATTCCTATTTCCTGTGTTCTGGCTAACCATTTGCTTTCTCTTTTTCTGTGCTCTCCAGGTTTTGGGGACATTCTCATAGACTCAGATGAGACTGTGATGGCCACCCCGAGGGGCCAGTGCTGATACGTTTCCCAGCCCCAGTCACTGTTCATCCTGACATCATTTCCAATCTCAGTATCTAAATGCCACAGTGCTCTTGGGGCAAGTTGGGCTGGGAACCACTGTTGCCTTGTAAGGTAAGTTTGTGTATGTGTATTTGAGCCTGTGTATATCCCCATGAATTAATGGTGATGCCTCAGAGGTGGTGAGACAGATACATTTTAGCAGAATTGGCATTGCTGTGTTGTATGTAGCTTGTGGAAAAAAGAATTTGGAGTCACTTTTTTGGATTAAGGTTACACCCATCTAACAAGTCAAAAGTATTAGCATTAAAACTAAAAAAAAGAAAAAAGAAAAAGCAGGTACCTCTCTTTTTTCCCCCTGTGAATTGCCCTCAGGATCTTTTAAATGTATTCCTGAGCTTTGCCATCTTTAGATGGGATTATGTTTGAAAAAGGCAATCCCAGCTTCAAATCTTACTTCAAAACAATGATATATTTTGTTTCTAGTTTGGATAATCTTTTAAAAAGCAAAATAAATACAGTCAAAATAATAATCTTTCTAAATCAAAGATCATCTTTTATTTGTTGCAAAACTTTAGTGTTTAGTCTCCTGTGTTAGGGGTATTTGTGTGTGACTTGGCAAAACGCTTTTCATGGGTTTGTAAAGATTTAACAAAAACTTTCAGAACTTTGTGTCAGTTTAATCTTAGCTCTTTCCCCCCAACCCCCCTATCCTGTCTTCAGGCTCAGCCTCCAGTAGGAAAAAAACAGGCTTGAAACCAAGCCCTCCCACTAGAATCTAATTTTAAATTTGCAATCTGTTGTCCTGTGATTTTTGCTTCAAATTTAACTTTGAAATAAATACATTTCATCCTTTCTCTTGCAATTTTGGAGGTCTGTTTTCAAGTCATAGAAGGGTAATCATTACGTTTATTTTAATAAGTTTTTAAATACCTCGGGAGGGGTGAAAAATTTTATTAATAATTATCATAATTTATATACATCATTAGATGCCTTATGCTTGGATTTCACAATGCCCTTATCAGCAAGAGAAACCTTGCTTTAATAGTTAACTTTTGACTTGAATATAAGTTGGGTCATCTTGCGCCCACTAATGGGCTCTAATATTTTATATTTTTGGAATACCCTTATTATAGGCAATCTGAGTGATGAGCATTCCCGTTGAGTGGAGCTGTACGAAAACTTTAATTTATTTAAATGGCCAATGTAATAACAAGTAAGGCATGGTCCCTGCCATTGGGAAATTATAATAAAATGCGAGGGGTCTCTGTACAAAGCAAGACAAGTGTGTCAGTGTACAAATAACCATGCCACAGACACGATGTGAGGAGGTCGAGCAAAGTGCCATTGGAACATAGAGAATGTGATTAAATTCCAGCTCCCTAGTATTTTCTTTATCTTAGGTAATTTTCTGGAGCCATTTGTTTTAAGTTTGGGTTTGGTGCTGTTTAATTGTAGCTGTCAGTGTGGTGCCCCCATCCTTACTCTCTTCAATTATCCAAGAAACCTAGGAACTTAAAGCATTTATTTATTTTTTTCTTTCCTTAAAATGAATTGCAGGTTTAGTGTAGTAACTTTGGAAAATACAATAAACAAAGTATAATTTTGAAAATTAAAATTGCCCATAATCACTCTATCTAGGATAGTAACTTAAAAATATTTTATACGTCTGTATATTCCTTCTCTCTCTCTCTCTCTCTCTCTCTCTCTCTCTCTCTGTCTTCCTCTCCCTTTCCCTCCATCTTCCTGTGTGTGTGGTGGTGGGGAGAGGGAGAGAGAGAAAGTAAAATATTGTTAACATTCTTAAATTTTTAATCTTCTCAAAGCCAATATCTTGGATGTGCATCTCAAATGTAGGTTTTGACTTGCTGAGAATAAGAAGAGTTTTGCTCCAGAGATGTTTGACCCTAATAGTAGAATTATCTTTTTGATTATCTACTCCTGAACAGGGCAAGCCCTGGCAGGCTGACCCACAAGGCTAGGCTTTGATCATGTGGAACATTCCTGTTCTTCAGCTAAAGGGTGGGGCATTCTGCTGTCTGTTTGGAGTACTGCTTGAACTTCTGGTCTCATCTAGGGAATTAGACATCCTAAACCATAAAAATATTATTATAACCTCCTTAGATCTCAAGGTGATGAGGTTATTTCTCGTCTCCCTTGTGTCTTCTTTCTCTCCCTTTTTTCCCTCTGACTAAAACTAGTACAGGAGTATTTTTCTTTGTTCTCTCTGCCCAGAGACTTTGACCATGGGTGTCTTTCTATTAATTGGAATGTTTTCTCATGCAGTACTAAGAAAACCTCACATTGGTATGATTGAAAAATTCAGCTTACATCTTATATCTTGGATCATACAGGTTTTACCTTTCTTTTTAATTTATGTTCTACTTCTCCACTCATGTATAATAATTGATGTTCACAGTGATCTTGCATAGATGTTGCAAGCAATTAAATTTTTCATTTATTTCAAGAGTGTTTACCTTTACTCAGAGAACACAGTCATACAAGTTGCTTTAAAAGTTTGATAATTCCAACCTGTGGGTCACCTTGGGGTTGGCATCTATCGACTGTCCTTTCCCCTGAGAACTGGTTAGATTTTCCTGGTTCTTTGGAATGCATTGTGGACATTTTGAGTATTATGTTGGGAGAATCTAGGTCCTGTGAAAATTATCTAGAGAATGTTGAATTTTCTTTTTTGCTTTTTTAGCAGGTAATCAACCTGGCTAGGTTCAGATGGCAAATTCTGTCTGACCTCCTGTGGGTGGTGGCTCTCATGTCAGTTCAGTTTTCAAAGGCTTTGCTCTGAGGCTGTAGGTTTATTACACACAGGTGCCACTTGGGAGCTAGACTGGGAGGTGGGCTGTGGTTTATATCATAATTCAGTTCTCAAAGCCTTTTCTGTCTTGCTTTGGGTCAGTCCCAGGTACGTGCACTTGAGGGGTGAGCCTGGGACTTGTATAGATGTACATAGCATTAGATGATTTGTTTCCTCCAGCTCTTTTTTTCTCTGAGATCCCTCTCACTCTTTGACTTGCAGGGATCATTATTCTTAGTTTCTTTGGCTAGAATGACAGGGTATGTCTCGGGAGTTTTTGCTGCCTGTGCCACAGCTGGACTGTGTGCTCACCCTCCATGCAAGGCTGGAAGAGTAAAGTAATAAAAACAAAAATGGGAAACTAGCTCCTGTTAGAGTGGCTTCTTCAGGTTTTGACTCCCATCCCCAATCCACCTGCTTTTGCTTATTCTTTGGAATTCCTCGGGTAGTTGGTTTTTCCTTTGGTCCAGAGTTTTTAGTATTTATCATTGGGAGAAAGATCAGCTGTGGTGTCTTAACTTCATCTTAGCTGGTACCAATATTAGCATTTCAGTTTTGTTCATACTGTGTTAGAGACAGAAGCCCAATCCCTAGTTAATCAACTCTACTTCTCTATTTAATCTCACTATAGACCATTGTTTTGTGTTTACTTTGTATTTCTTGATAATATTATACTAGATAATGCTCAATACATGCTTATTTTTTATTGTCTAACTTGTTGAAAAAGAGGATTCAAAAACATTTCATGTTAGGGCTTCCCTGGTGGCGCAGTGGTTGAGAGTCCGCCTGCCGATGCAGGGGACACGGGTTCGTGCCCCGATCCCGGAAGATCCCACATGCCGCGGAGTGGCTGGGCCCGCGAGCCATGGCCGCGGAGCCTGTGTGTCCGGAGCCTGTGCTCCGCAACGGGAGAGGCCACAGCAGTGAGAGGCCTGCGTACAGCAAAAAAAAAAAAAAAAAAAAAAAACATTTCATGTTGAAGAATCCTCACTTTTAAACAAAAATTTCATTTAACCAGAATATACAAGTTAGTTAAGGCTTTAACTTTTTATTTTTAAATAATTATAGATATCGTACACAATAAGTATACCCTTAACCTAGTTTCCCCTAATGGTTGCATCGTACATAATTGCAGTAAACTACCAAAGCCAGGAATGTGACATTTTTTTCAGTGTGTGTGAATAGTTCTATATCATTTTATCACATAAGGCTTATTAGGCTAATAAATTTATAAAAGCTGTCCCTGAGAAAGGACCACCTACCAGATGTATGTATGAACCATTCTAATGAGTGTACCTTTTTTTTTTCTTTTTTTTAAATTGAAGTATATAGTTGATTTACAATGTTGTGTTAGTTTTGGGTGTACAGCACTGTGATTCAGTTATACATACATATATATATCTATTGTTTTTCACATTCTTTTCTGTTATAGGTTATTACAAAATACTGAGGATAGTTCCTTGTGCTTTACAGTTGGTCCTTATTGGTTATCTATTTTATATATAGTAGCGTGTATGTGTTAATCCCAAACTCCTGATTTATCCCTCCCCCCTTTCCCTTTTGGTAACTATAAGTTTATTTTCTATGTCTGTGGGTCTATTTCTATTTTGTAAATAAGTTCATTTGTGTCTTTTTTTTCAGATTCCTAAGTGATATCATATGATATTTGTTTTTCTCTGTCTGATTTACTTCACTTAGTATGATATTCTCTAGGTCCATTCATGTTGCTGCAAGTGGCATTATTTCATTCTTCTTTATGGCTGAGTAATATTCCATATTATGTGTGTGTGTTTGTGTGTATAGATAGATAGATAGATAAATAAAGATACATCTTCTTTATCCATTCATCTGTGAATGGACATTTAGGCTGCTTCTGTGTCTTGGCTGTTGTACATAGTGCTGCCTGTACTTATTGATAAAGTTCCTTAAGATACCTTTTAACTATTTCACTGAGTACAGTAAGCCCCTTACATATGAACGAGTTCCATTCTGAGAGCACATTCGTAAGTCCGGTTTGTTTGTAAGTCCAACAAAGTTAGCCTAGGTACACAACTAACATAATCGGCTATATAGTAGTATTTAATTTGATGGGATTTAAAGGAGGTTTCTATGATTACTTGAAAAGTTTAACTCCTCACTTAAAGAGAAAGATCATGGTGTTGGGAAGAATGGGAAAGTCACCCTCTAGTGTCCTTGGTCTCTGGCCCCGAGAATCTCTTGATTTTCTGACATCATCTACTTTCAGATGACCCCTTTCCCATCATGTCACTATGTCTCCTTTGCCCCCATTTTCTCTGGATCATCTCAGGCTGAGCAGTTCTTGCACTGTCTACCCTGACAACGAGGAGATGTATCCTCTTGATTCTGAACCCCTTTCCTAAACCTCTGAGGGAATAGCTCCAAAAAGAGGAAGAATGTGGGAATTAAGTGAAATGAGACAGGAGCAAGGCCTTAATTCGCTGCCCAGGTAATTGAAGTTTGGGGAGTACAGTGAAGCAGGGCAAGCTGAAGCCCTACTCTCAGTTCATGGATCAAGGTGATCCCAAACCCAGTGGCCTGGAGTGAGGGACCTGCACCGGTCTGTAGGTGGAAGGCACCCAGAGAACAGCACACAGACTGGAAACCGGTGTGTTGTCTAGGCACTCTGATGTAGAAGAGCTGGCATATTTAAGGCCAATGTGTGTTTTCTCTAGTTCACATTGTGCTAACATTCTCATCTATTTTCTGTTGTAGTTGTATGAGTTTGGATTTTTACATTCTAGATTAAAGTTTATTTTGTCATTCATTCATTCATTCAGTATTTTTCCACTGAGCACCTACTGTCTTTCAGGCAATGTTCTAGGCACTGGGGATACAGCAATAAACAAGATAAGCAAACTTTCAGTCCCACCCCTGAGGCTTAGTTTCTAGTGGGGAAGGGTAGAGAATAAAAAAGATAAGTATCTCTTTTCCTGTCCTGCAGATAGGTTCATCAGTATCATTTTTCTAGATTCCATATATATGAGTTAATATACGATATTTGTTTTTCTCTTTCTGACTTACTTCACTCTGTATGACAGACTCTAGGTTCATCCACATCACTGCAAGTCACCCAATTTCATTCCTTTTTATGGCTGAGTAATATTCCATTGTATATATGTACCACACACAGATGAAGAGAAGGGACTTGTGGACACAGAGGGGGAAGGGGGGAGGGTTTGACGAACTGAGAGAGTAGCATTGACATATATACACTACCATGTGTAAAATAGATAGCTAGTGGAAAGCGGTTGTATAGCACAGGGAGCTCAGCTTGGTGCTCTTTTATGACCTGGAGGGGTGGGATGGGGGTGGGTGGGAGGGAGGCTCAAGAGGGGATATATATATATAACATATAGCT
This sequence comes from Mesoplodon densirostris, assembly GCF_025265405.1. Classification (NCBI taxonomy): domain Eukaryota; kingdom Metazoa; phylum Chordata; class Mammalia; order Artiodactyla; family Ziphiidae; genus Mesoplodon; species Mesoplodon densirostris. The sequence goes on from NC_082665.1 coordinate 13,844,683, forward strand.
GATTCACTTTGTTGTACAGCAGAAACTAACACAACATTGTAAAGCAAATATACTCCAAAAAAAAAAAGGTAAGTAAGTGAAACACATTTTTTGTTACAAGTATGATAAATGCTAAGGAGGGGGGGATAAATCAAAGAAGAGGGATAAGAAATGTTGAGTTCTGAGGGTTATCATTTTGTTAGAGACGCCAGGAAAGGCCTTTCTGAGAAGGTGATATTTGAGTCAAGATCGGAACAAACTGGAAAGAGTGAGCCAGATCTAGATTCCTGAAAACTGGAGGGTTGCAGGCAGAGGAAAGAGCATGAGCAAAGGCCCTGGGGCAGGCCAGGAAGCCAGATCTTAGACCGTTGGAAAGAAAGTGTAAGACTTGAGGTTTGAATTCGGAGAACTGTTCCTATGTTACAGTCTTGCGCACTACTTCCTGCTTAATATCCCTCCCACTAACTACCCCCAGAAAGTGCAAGCTATTTGGGGCCACTAACATTCTACATAAGGAAATCAATAACGAGTGTAAGGAGTTAAAAAATGGTAACATTTTCCAGCTTGCAATGGAGTACCTTTATTCTGACGCTCTGCTTTTCTATTTCTAGCCCAGTTTTTGCATTTCAGCCTGTTCTCCTCCCCCTTAATCTTTCCCCTCTTACCTAGTGACTGTGTGTTGATTATGTTGGTAAAGTATTGATCACTACTTTTTGCTTTTGTTACTAAAATGCATGAACATTTATTGACTCATCATGCGTGGAACACTTGTAGTCTCTCTAGAGGCTACAAAAAAAGTGAAAGCCACTTTCTGCCCAGAGTTGCTTCCAGACTCACAGGAACAAACAAAGCCTGTGCAAATGTAAAATATAAACCAAGTTTTTTGTTTGTAATAAAAATAAATGATAAGGGTTAAGTAGGAGAGAGCAGGAAGAAAGGAAGATGCTGAAAGTAGCTGGCATTTTACATTTGTGTGTGAAAAGGGTTAGGATTTTCAATTCACCAGTGTTCTGGGGATTGCCCGCGGGATGGGGGTTGTCCCTGAAAGAGAAGATTGTGTCTGTTGTATGCAATAAGCAATTTTAATTTTTCATGCTTATGTTATTTCAGGGTCCCCCACGTGGGCCTTCGCGGTTCTCACTGACCTTTCAGGAAAAGCTTTTAAATGAAGGGGTGTTTCAGCAGTCCCTAGAAACATTTTTCTGCTAAGTTGAGTTGCTTCAGACTTCCTGCTGACTCTGCTTAGATCATCCCCTGAGAATTTCTTCTCCGTAGGATTTAAGAGATTTGGCATTCATCTCTAAAACTCTAGTTCTAAAGATA